>NW_004955483.1:5006862-5034358 GCF_000276665.1 Chinchilla lanigera | reverse complement strand
AGCAATGGTTGTTCTACTGCATATTGTTGTCTTCAAATTAGTTATTCCAATTACCAGATATAAGAATGCAAACTTGGTCAAAAAAATTTAAGCATTAACTGTTTCTTCCATAAATCAATAGACATCGGCAATATACTGATCTCAGCTATCTTTGTACGTACATATTTTTTTCTTTTTTTAATTTTAAAGAGAAAATATAAAAAAAACAAAATAAGAAAAGCAAAGGTATAAACAAAACGACATAAAGCAATAAAAATGATACAGAATTTCAAAATAAGATGATAGGAAATTAACAATGCTTGTTATAGTACATATTGTTATTTTCAAGGTAGTTACTCAGATAACCAGATATAGGCATGTAAGATTGATCAAACAATTACACATTAACTGTTCCTTTCAATAAACCAATAGAAATTAGTAGTATAATTATCTTTGTTATCTTGTGTATATAAATATACTTATTTTTCCCTTCTTTCCTTTTTCTCTTTTCCCTCATCCTAGTTGTTGTTTCCTATTTAAGCAGTTTCTTTCCTTTGCTCAATATCTATTGTACTTTTCACATTTTATTTACTCTTTCAGGTTCTTATACTAGGAAGGCAATACAGTGTTTACACATGTGGGTCTGATTTATTTCACTTATGAATATGATCTCTAGTTGCATCCATTTACCTATAAAAGCCTCTAGTTATCTTTCTTTATAGCTGATGTCTTGGTTACTGTTCTTTCATTGCTGAGACAAAATGCCTGATGTCCAAAGTTAAAGAAGAAAAGATTTATTTAGTTCACAGTTTATGGAGGTTTCAGTCCATACTCGGTTGGCTCTAAGGCAGGGCAACAGTTCGTGGTGATGGGGGGTTGGGGGGGTGGGGTATGACAGCAAAGCAACAACAGCAAAGGGAGGTGCAGCCTAGAGCAAGGCTCTTTCTCTCCCTTATATTGTATGCAAACTATCTGCCCCAGGGTGGGTGTAGCACTCACACCCATAATCCCAGCATTGGACTATGGATTAATCAAAAACTCTAGAAGCTTACCCATGACTGCATGAGGCTTTGGGGGGACATCCAGACACAAACCATAACACTGAGTGAGTAATACTCCATTGTATAAAAATACCACATCTTTTTTATCCATTCTTCAGTTGATGGACATTTGGATTGTTTCCAAGATTTAGCTGTTACAAATTGTGCTGCTATAAACATGGATGCACTTATATTGCTGTGGTATGATGTCTTCAGTTCTTCTGAAAAAATACCCAGGAAGGGAAGAGCTGGGTTGAATGAGACCCCTATCCTAGTTTACCAAGGAGTCTCCAGGTTGATTTCCACAGTAGTTTCACCAATCTACACCCTCACCAACAGTGGAAAAGAGTTCCTTTTTCCCCACAGCCCCACCAGCATTTGTTATTGGTTGATTTCTTGATGATACCCATTCTTTCTAGGACGAGATGGAATCTCAGTGTTGTTTTAATTTGCATTTCTTGAATGACTAATGATGTTTAACAATTTTTCTTTCTTTCTTTCTTTCTTTCTTTCTTTTTTTTTTTTTCTTTTCTGGTACTGGGAACCAAACTCACAACCTTGCGCTTGCCAGGCAGGCACTGTGCCGCTGAGCTAAATCTCCAGCCTCCATTTTTTCATATATTTACTAGTTATTTGCATTTCTTTATCACAGAGGTATATATTCATCTCAGATATTTGTATTGGGTCTTTAAATTTTGGGGGCCTGATTTTTTAAAATTCTTTACATGTTCTAGATAAGAGTCCTTTGTCTGAGGGATAGTTGGCTAAAATTTCTTTCCAATTTGTGGGTTTTCTTTTCACCCTGTTGGTGATTTCTTTTGATATGCAAAAACTTTTCAATAAGATTAGATCCCAGTTGTTGATTCTTTGAAGTATTTCCTGTGCACTTTGATTTTTGTTCATGAACTCTCTGCCTATCCCTACGTCTTCAAGACTTCCACTTACTAAAAAAAAAAAGACTTCCACTTACTTTCTCTTCCAGTAGATGTAGTGTTTCTGTTTTAATATTTAGATCTTTAAGCCATTTTCATTTTATTTTGATGCATGGTGATAGGTATGGGTCTAATTTTAGTCTTTGGCTTGTGGAAAACCATTTTTCCAGCACCATTTATTAAAGAGGCTATCTTTCTTCCAGTGAACATGTTTACACCCTTTGTCAAAGATATGGTGGTTGAATGTGTTTGTGATTGTGGCTGCATCTTTTGGTCTGTTCCATTGATCTTCCAGTCTATTTTTTTTGCCAATACCATGCTGGTTTTTATCACAGTAGCTTTGTAGTATAATTTCAAGTCAGGGATTGTGATACCTACTGCCTCGCTTTTGTTGCCCAGGATTGCTTTTTTTATTCTGGGTCTCTTCTGGTTCCAGATGAATTTTAGAAATGTTTTCTCTAGATCTGTGAGGTATTCCAATGGTATTTTCTTCGGGATTACGTTGAATCTATATAACAATTTTGGGAGTATGGCCATTTTCTCAAAGTTCATTCTTCCTATCCAAGAACAGGAATATCTTTCCATTTTTTGAAATCTTCTTTGATCTCTTTTCTCAGAGTACTGTAATTTTCACTGTATAAATCTTTTAAAAGTCTTGAAGCCAGGCATGGTGGTTCATGCCTGTAATCCCAGCACTCAGGAGGCTGAGGCAGGAGGACTGTTGTGTGTTCGAGACCAGCCTGGGCTACAAAGTGAGCTCAAGGCCAGCCTAAAATGCAGAACGAGACCTTGTCTCCAAAAAAAAAAAAAAAAAAAAAAAGACAAAAAAAGAAGTCTTGAAGAGCTTGGACAGAGGGCCTAGAGCAAATGTTGGATGTAAATCAACAGCATCTCTCCCTGGGGTGGGGTACCACACAGTCTCACCAGAAGTGTGCAGGAGTGGAACATATCTCACTTCTGAATTTTCTGCATTATAATTAATCCATCATCCATTTCTTTTAGTTTCTTCTCTTTCTTGAGCAAATTATATTCAAAACTCAAAGTTTAAGTACCCATTTCACAGAAAAGAAAAAGATTGAATAATATATTGTTGATGTACACATTAGAGGGATTGTAATAATCTCAGGGCAGAAATGAAATACAGAGGGAATTCAAATGAGCACATCTGAGTTTGCATTCTAGTTGTCCCTACTACTCTGTCAGCCTGAATGATTTGCTTAGTGCTATGCTCTGGATCTAGAAGGTTCCGTAAAGAGGTTGTAATCCCCAACTTGTCAGAGGTTGATCCCAGGTTGACACCATCAGGAAGTGGTGGGACATTTAAGAAGTGAGGACTCTTGGTAGGTCTTTGGTCATTTCAGGGACATGCCTTTGAAGGGGATAGTAGAGCCCCAGCCCCTACTCTTTCCTTTTCATTTTCTCACCAGGAAGTAAACAGTTTTGTCCCACCACACACTTCTTCCTGCCATGATGTATTGCCAGAGATCAAAAGTAAGGGAGCCAACCAGTCATGGAGTGAAATGTACAAAATTATGAACCAGAATAAACCTTTTCCCTTTATGATTTGGCCACTGCAGGTGTTTGTTATGGTTACAGAAAGCTGACTCATGTACTTAGCCTCTCCAAGATGTGGATATGACAGATAACACCTACCTTGTTCATGTAAGCAGGAAATGAAATCATCACTACTAACACCGCACTATTATCTGGCGCATAATAAGCTCCTATTAAGATTTTTCTTTCTCAGGTTCCCAGCATATGTCCTATTTGCCTTATATATCTAGGTTTCATTATATATTCTGTCCAAAAGAAGGATTTTGTTTGAATTTATTTCAGCCAAACATTTACTGGTACCTATCATCAGTCAGCACAGGCTACATGAGAGTAAATAATCCAGCTTCGCAGGGAGCTCATGTATGGTGCCTGAAATTGATTTATATCTCTATTTAATTAGCCTCATAAATGAACTTGTGTTTCAAGTGAGTTTATATTGATTCACCATACTGTTTCACGCTGCCCTCTGTGTGACCCAGGTCACATGTGTTTCAGAGTGGCCGGAGCAGAAGCCTAAAGCAGAGCTTCACCAGGGCAAGAGCCAAACACAGACTTTGCCTAGGTGCTGGGAGTCAGATCCGTGAGATTAAGACACAGCCTGGTCATCCTCATTGGCAAAGCTGAGGCAAAGCTTCATTCTCACTTATGCCTAAAGCATGCAAATAACATTTTTAGATTTGAGATTTTTTTAAAACAGAAAATCAGTGGCATAGGAACAAAATAATCCACTACCTATATAAAAAGCAACTTTTCGTGAAGAGGAGCATGAGAAGCCGATACAGAGGAAGTTTAATCCTGCGCCTGTACCAGATGCATGTGACCAAGGGTCAGACCATGGAAGAGTGAAAAGTGGGAGTAAGGGGCTGGGGATTTAGCTCAGCGGCACAACGCCTGCCCGGCACATGGAAGGTCATAAGTTTGATTCCTGGTACCGGAAAAAAAAAAAAGTGGGAGTTGACCAGGAAATTATTGTTTCATGGGTACAGAGTTTCTGTCTGAGATGAAGCAAATATTCTGCAAAGGGAGTAATGGTCACACAACTTTGTGCAAGTAGTTTTTCTGGGTGTGTGGTACTGGGGGTTAAACCCAAAGTTTTTGCAGTCAGTAACATCCTCAGCCTTCTTTTTACATTTTTTTTCAGACAGTCTTGCTAAATTGCCCAGGCGAGGCTTGAATTTGCAATCCTCCTACCTCAGACCCCTAGAGTCCTGGGATTACAGGTGTGTGCCACCATGCCCGGCTTGTGAATGTACTTAAATTCTATCCATGTAAAAATGCTGACAATGGTATATTTTAAATTGTGTCAATTTTACCACAATAAAAAGAAAAAAGCAGCACAGTGGAGACACAGAAAAACAAAAGTGGAAGTTGGCTGGCTGAATCTGGATGTTGTTTAGGAAGCCACCCACTTCCTCATTTCTCTGGCTACAGGGCCAAGACACCGCACTTTTACTTTAACTTGTAAACCTGCACACGGATGTGTGTTTATTCTTCCTGTGTCCTGCTCCCCTTAGAGAAGTTAAGAGCTTTGCGATAAGATTTTTACGTGGGGATGATAATGGAGTGTTTTCGGACTCAGCACCATTCTCTCATAATCATGTAGCACTTCTCAAAGTGCATTTACATCCATCATCTCAACTGAGATGCAGACACCAGGAGGCCCATTACCTTTATGTTAGACATTTGAGGAAATGGAAATTCGGAAGGGCCAGTGCCTTACTGTAGTCTCAGTAGAAGTAGAACTGCAACCTGTGACTTCCGGTTCTGAGCTAAAATTCTTTAGAGTCCATGGTATTTGGGATTTGATTTTCCTGGGTACGGCATTAAAACTTTTGTGAAAAGAATGAAGAAAACCATCAATCACATGATATTTTCTTTCTCTGTCAGTATGAAGCAAGAATACAATCAAGATGATCGAAAATTTCACTGTTTGTTGAAATGTTTCAGCCTTTTCAGAGCTTGAGTGTAAAAAGAATATAAATACAAATTTTTAAATTTTATTTTAAGGAGAATAAAAAATTACAAAATAATAACAACATAGACAGAAACAAAGCAAAGCAAAAACAGTAAAAATAATACAGGGTTTCAGGGGCTGGGGATTTAGCTCAGTGGCACAGTGCCTGCCTGGCAAGTGCAAGGTCGTGAGTTCGATTCCCGGTACTGGGAAAAAAAAAAAAAAGAAACAATACAGAGTTCACTAGATAAGAAGGTAGGAATTCACCAATGGTTATTATACTACATATTGTTGTCTTAGAATTAGTTGTTCAGATTACCAGACATAATCATGCAAAACTGGTCAAAAAAATTTAAGTATTAACTGTTCCCTTCAATAAACTATTAAGACATCAGCAGTACAATTACCTCAGCTATCCATATATATATTTTCCCCTTCTTTCTTTCTCTCCTTTCCTTCATCCCAGTTGTTCCTTCCTTTGAGCAACTGCTTTCCCTTTCATAATATCCATTGTACATTTTGGGTTTTATTTACTCTCAAATTCTTATACGAGGGAGACAATACGATGTTTACACATGTGGGTCTGATTTATTTCACTTATGAGTATGGTCTCTAGTTGCATCCATTTACCTAGAAAAGCCTCTAGTTTATCTTTCTTTATAGCTGAATAATACCACATTGTTACAAAAATACCACATTTTTTTATCCATTCCTCAGTTGATGGACATTTGGGTTGTTTCCAAGATTTAGCTATGACAAATTGCATTGCTATAAACATGGGTACACATATATCGCTGTGGTTCTTCTGGAAAAATACCCAGGAGGGAAATAAGTGGGTTGAATGGGATCTCTCATCCTAGTTTACAAGTTATCTCCAGACTGATTTCCACAGTGATTTCAGCAGTGTATGCTTTCACCAAACTACCAGTGGAGAAGAGTTCCTTTTCCCCCACAGCCCCTCCAGCATTTGTTATTGGTTGATTTCTTGATGATAGCCATTCTTTCTAGGGTGAGATGGAATCTTAATGTTGTTTTAATTTGCACTTCCCAAATGACCAGTGATGAACTTTTTTTCATATCAAATACAAATGTTATTGTTAAATAATTCTAGGATTGGGAGGGGTATAGCTGGCTGGCAGAACACATGCTTAGTATGCATGAGGTCCTGGTTCAATTCTTAGCACCAAAGGAAAAGAAGATTCTAAAACATACCATTCTTGGCACTTGGGAGGCTGAGGCAGGAGGATCATTGTGAGTTCAAGGCCAGCCTGGGCTACAAAGTGAATTCAAGGTCAGCCTGGGCTATACATAGTGAGCCCCTGTCTCAAAAAGACAAAAATAAATAAATAAATAAATAAAACTTACCATTCTTATCGTTATAGCTAACAAATGTAAGAGGATAGAAGGCAAAGGCACACATCACGGGGTTAACCAGCCATGATTCTCCTTTGCCTAAGTCTATCAGTTTATCGCAGTATCCATTTCCCCATTTGTAAACAGACAATGAAAATTATTTATGCCCTGCTTCCTGTGCTACATTTTACATAAATGCAAAAGATAAAACTCACTTTTTGAGATAACTTTGTTGGGCAGGAAATAAAGATAGGAAAACTGGAGCAAAGGATAAGATTAGCACACGCAAAATATCCACCTTCTCACCTTGCATAGGTTCCAGGGAAGAGCAGCAAATTTGGCTTTCATGTTTCTGAGCAATGAAGCAAAGGGAGAACCTGTTCAATTACAAAATTTATCTATAAGATTAAAGCCAAACTGTAAACAAAACACATTTTGATCTGAAAGCCTGTGAAATAATTCTCCTGTAGATACCCATAAGGAGAACATGGTTTGCTATACTGATGTCCTTGGCAATATCACTTACAATAGACACAAAAATAGCTTTCATATGTCTGGTCCTTTGATATCATTGGTAAAGGTCAAGGGGGTAGCATGAAGACCCCTTGTGCAAAGGGTTGCTGGGAATCTGTTCTCAAGATCTCATTTTGTGTGCACCAACAATAATGGAAACATGGTACAACCTGAGCTTAAACTCAATTCTAGAATATATCTAAGAGGACCGAGATATAGCTCAGTGGCACAGAGCCTGCCTGGCAAGCTTGAGGTCCTGAGTTTGATTCCCCGTCCCCTCCCTCCAAAAAAGGACAATATCTAAGATACTTAAAACTTTTATAGAAAACTAAAGTACTAGCACAGGGGAGAAACAGCAGGGGACAGGGAGAGAACAATTATCACAAGACTGTAACTTAATAAGTGGGATGGTCTTGTGACCAGGTGGACCCTTGGTCAGTATAGTGTAGGGGAGAAGGTTATGGAGGGTTGAGTGGCAGGAGAATTCTGTGGGTAAGCAAACAGGTGAGATGAGAAGGTAATTAAATAATGAATTGTTAGCAAAGAACAGGGAGATTTTTGATGTCCTTTTTCAGGGCTCTGACTTGGATTATTAATGAAATCAATAACTTGCTTGAAGGTAGAGAATCTGCGGTTGGCACATCCATTATCGTATTGGATGGAAGTGAATTTAAAGGAAAAAATGAATCAAGTGAGGAGACAGTTCTAGTGTGCTAAAGATCAAGCGATGAAAGCACCAGTAGCAGGGGAAATGCTATCTCCGTATTTCCCCCAGCTTTTCCATGCCATTTTCCCGGTTTGTTTTTTTTTTCTTTTTTTTCCCCCAGCTTTTCCATGCCATTTTCCAGGTTTTTTTTTTTCTTTTTTCTTTTTTGTGGTACTGGGGATTGAGCTCAAGACCTTGTGCATGCTAGGCAAGCACTCTACCGCTGAGCTACATCCCCATTTTCCCAATTATACAAACATTACACAAACAGTGTCTCGTGTATGCCAGGCACTGAGCAAGGTACCAGAAACTCATGGATCAATAAAGCACGCTGCCTAGTAGAGGAGACATGAAGAAGGCATGCCAGACTCTGCAGCTATGACAAAGTCAGGGAGTAGGTCCGGGGTGGCATGATGTCTGGGGTCGCTCAGCTCCCTGCAGGTGGGGGATGAGGGAAGGCCACAGAGGGGACACTGAAGTTAAAGGATGAGCTTTCCTAGCACTGCTATATGGGAGGGGCCCAGGCAGGGAAACAGAGAGAACAAAGGTGAGGTGTGCAGGGAGGGCGTATGTGATTTAGTCAGGATGGGGATGCTATGTGTGCGAGAGGAGATGGTAGAAATGAGGGAGACACAGGAAGCAAGCCCTTGAAGGAAACTGAGTTTGCAGTGGATGGGGCCATGGCTGGATTTTTATGTCCCCTATTAAGGGCCTGCATAATGTGACCAACATGGCTTTATCCTTGTTTATTCCTTGGTGGTACAGAAAGCCCCCAATTTAGAAACATTCAAGTTGTGAACTTTCACAGATGGGAACAGACCTCACATTTTCTTTAGGAGCGTTTGTAGATGTGAACACATTGTGGAAGCAGCTTATGTGTCTGCCGATCATTGTGACAGTTGTGCTGCTGTGTGCTTACTGTACAGTGTGATGTGTTTGTGTGTGTACAGTATTTGTGTATGTGTGTTTGGTTTTTTATGCTTTAAATGGTATATCTGTATCAAAGGTATATAAGACTCACTTTGTCAGATTTATGAATGAATCCAACTTACGAATGTCCTACCAGGAAGGCAGAGTAGAACTTGTTTGTAAGTTGGGGCCTTACTGTACTGGGGATTGAGCCCAGAGCCTACTGCATGCTACGCAAGTGCTCTAGCACTGAGCTGCATTCCCAGCTCACTTTGTTTTTTAAGATAGGGTCTTACTCTGTTGCCCAGAATGGCCTTGAAATTTTGATCCTATTGAATGTAGCTGGGATTACAAGTATGCAGCACCAAGCCTGATAACAGGCCAATTTATAAAAGCCATGCTAAGGCACTGCTTCATATGTTTAGACATGATATTATGGTAATCATGGAGGAGGAGGCTGATTTGGAAACTCTATCAGATAGTCAGCTCAGGCTACCATAATGCAATATCACAGGCTCAAGGAGACCCAGCTCAAATCTAGAGGAGTTAATTTTTGGTGAGGGCTCTTTTTGTGGCTTGCAGGCAACCACCTTCTTATTGTGTCTCCCTGTGCTCCTGGGGGGAGAGGGAAGGGGAGGAGGGGCAGGAGGAGGGCGAGGGGAAGGAGGGGGAGTGGGAGGGAGAGGGAGAGGTAGAGGGCTCTCCAGTGTATCTTTTAATTAAGAATACTAATCCTAAGGACCCTGCTCTTAAAATTTCTTCAACCTTAATTACTTCCTTAGAGGCACTATCGCCAAAAGCAGCTACACTAGGGGTCAGGGCCTCAACTTCAGGATTTGAGGGACAAGAAGAAATAAAAAGAATTAAGATGTATTACAGAGAGGTTGCACCTCATCCATGATCAAGGTGATCATTGTGTAGTGCAGACATGTACTAATGAGAAAGAAAGAAAGAAAGAACAAGGTTAGAAGTTGGACTGGGGTATAACTCACTGGTAGAGCATACAAGAGCTGGACCTTTAGCAACACAAAATAAAACATAAATTTTTTTAAAATGACGAGTCAACTACCCATTTAAGGAAAACAAGGACTTTCACTTTCCTGTTCTGCTTTAATGAATTGTTTCTTTCTTTAAAAAAAAAAAACAATTAAAATGACAGAGGGAGGACTGGGGACACATTTAATTCATGACAGGTTATTACAGTTGTTCAAGTAAAAGATAAGGAGGGCCAGTGTGGTGGTGTGTGCCTGTAATCCCAACACTCTGGGAGGCTGAGACAGGAGGAGTTTTCAGTTTGCACTTGGCCTGCACAATTTAGTGACTTAGAAAGACCCTGTCTCAAAATTAAAAAAAATAAAAGGGCTAGGGATGTAGCTTAGTGGGAAGGCCCTGGGTTCGATCCACAGTACCACACACACACAAAAGATGAAAAGGGTGTGAACTGAATAGTAGTCATGGAGTAAAAGGAGAAGGATGTCAGAGCCACTGACAACATAAAATGAAAGGGGAAAAGTTGGAGCTGAGTCCCATGAGTTTTGGTGTTGCTTTATGGATCAGACAGGAATACTGCTCACAAGAATGAGGATTGTGGGGATGCTATGGTTTGTGTCTGGATGTCCCCCCAAATCCTCGTGCAGTCATGGGACAGGCTTGTAGATTTATGACTGATCTGTTGTCCAATGCTGGGATTATGGGTGTGAGTGCTACACCTGCCCCTGGGGCAGATAGTTTGCATATGTAAGGGAGAGCTGACATTTCCCCCTGTTTGCTCTTGTTGCTCTTGCTGTTTTCCGCCATGAACTGTTGCCCTGTGCCATGTGCCACTCTGCCTTGGAGCCAGCCGAGTACAGACTGAAACCTCCACAAACAGTGAGCTAAATAAATCTTTCCTTCCTTAATTCTGGGTGTCAGGTATTTTGTCTCAGCAATGAAAGAAAGGTAACCAAGACAGGGATTTCCTGATTCTGAGAAAAAGCCAAGAAAATCAGTCGACGATGTGTTACAGGTGAGGAATGTATGGGCACGTCAGGGACCCGTCCAGTGAGTGGCGGGAGATTTGTCAGCGTTTGGTTTGGGGAAGGAGAAGTGGGCTGCAGGTCAGGAACGGATGCCCCAGCTCCAGTGTCCACAGGAGCCACTCAGCTTGGACAGGCAGGTGTCCCATGGAGAGAACAGGACAAGTCCTGGGGACACACCAGGCCTGGAGGCATCAGTAACCCCTTCCATCTTATTGCTTCACTCTGAACCTCGGAGGGAAAAAAAATCTAGAAATACTTTTGGCTTAATCATTTACATTTTTCCATGTCAGGCTTTCACCCTCATTCTTAATCGCTTTGTCTGAGCACATCCTCAATTTTATTGCTGGCTCAGAGTGGTATTTTCGCTAATAGATGAGCGGCTCCTCTGGAAGGCGCGATCACAGGGAAAGGATTATACTGAGCTGTAAATTTAACCTCTGGAGCTCCAGCTGCAGAATGGAGTCATTCATTACAGGGGAAAAATGCTGGCTCAGAAGGAGAAGACAGATGGTTGCCTCTGTGCCTGAGCTTCAGTAGGGTGGTGGCCAGGGTAGAGAGCCCTACAGAGGAGGGTCTGCCCTGGGTCTAGGCCAGCTGCTGTTTTGGGGACCACCCTTGACCCTGGCTGGGACTCTGTATCACAGTCCGCCTGCTGTGGATTAGGGGTTCTGCTTTCAGCTCTGCTTCTAGCTCTTTTTATGAGGGCTAAGCCTGCCATCAGATAAAAAGCACACTAAATAAGTTCTGATGAGAAGAGAACATTGCCAAGCTGAAGACATCTCGGATGTGACTAACAGAGCGAAGACTGAAACTGGGTGTAGGGGCTTATTGCCACAGAGAGGTGGTAACTCTTCCTTAGGCATTTCCTATGCCACAACCAGGGGGAAAAGTGCAATCAGCATTTCTATCCCTACACCTGGCCAGGCAACAGAAAGCAAAGAATGAGTGTGGCTGGGGCCAGGCATGCGCACATGCTTGCAGTCCCAGCTACCCTGGAGGCTGAGGCAAGAGGATCGAATAAGGCCAGGGCTGGACAACAAGGTGAGAACACCTCCCCAAGCCACCTCAGAAAGCTGAAGAAGCAAGTGACTGGGGATAAAAGCCACCTTGTTTATTTCTTATGCTTCATTGCCTCTGTTGATGAGAGGCTTTTTGGAAAGGGTCAGAGCTCTAACAAGATGCTTGTCTGAGAAACTTCACTATGGCTAGGATGACCTTGAGGCTATTTTTTTTTTTTCCTGTGTGCACACATGTGTGTGTTGTAAGCTTGGGAGAGGGAACCTTTCTTCATGAAACAAAATACTCATCAGTTCTATTCTAGCTGACAATTATTATCATCTCCAATAAGTATTTCCACAGGAAGTGAAAAAGCCATGAGGAAATTGCCTGAATTCTACAGCACACAAATATTGCAAAATGGAAAGAAAACAGGTAAGATCATTTCCACTGAATTACAGTGCCTTTGGGTGAAAGATCTTATCTGTTAGATTTGAGGGGTGGATATTTTGAAACAGAAAACCAGGAATTAAACCCCACAATTATGGCATGTAAGAGAACAGAATCAGGGCTTTTTCCTCTCCCAGGAAGTTAAAGATACAGCTGCTGTGTAATTAGGCAAGCCGAAGGACTGCTTTCTATACCCAGGGTAATCATCCCAGACCGTGAATTGTAATCTCCAGTTGTGACGTTCATTTCCCTAAGAGAGGTCCCACCCCCTAACGTGGATGGCAGAGACGGAGATGTAGTTCTGCAGGAGGCGTGTGTCACAAGGGCACCAATGGAGGGAATGAGAAGGTAGGAACTGGGAGAGCAAAACTGGGATGTGTAAAGGTGCTGGGAGAAAAGGAAATAGTCCTCCACACGGAGAAATAACTGAAATCTGTATTTAAAAGCCATTCTGCTATTTGGCGGTATTCTGGGAGAATGACACAGAAATGATTCTTCAGATGAAAGAGACAGCCAGGAGTTGATAGTCCAGCAGCAGAAGAAGGTAGAATTTGTCAGGGGCTGCTGTCTTTTGCTAATTTGGAAAAATACTACTGAGACCCTTGAGAGAATTTGATGACAAAACAGTTGTACCAGTATATCCTTAAATGTATAAGGTGAGATTTGTCTGCCCCAGATGATCTTTTGGAAAAGGAGCTCGCCTTATACAAAAGACCTTATTATATAATCTTAAAATTTATTTTAAGCAATAAATTATTTTTGGAAAGTCATAGAACATTCAATCTTTGTGTTTCAAGCTGCTTTTGGATGCTTATTGAGTCACCTAACTGTTTAGTCACCTAACTGAATTAGAAATAAAGCAGGCTAGAATATTTTACATAGAGTTAAAAAATAATTTGTCCCTAAGAAAAGGATTTCATAAGCATCATTTTGCTGTCATTATAAATCACACTCTCTCTCTGTTTTTTTTTTAGTACTGGAAATTGAACCCAGGGCCTTTGCATTGAGCTACGTCTGTCCTCAACCTTTTTTTTTTTTTTTTTTTTTGCAGCAGGATCTAAATTGCCCAGGGGAACTTTGATCCTCTTGCCTCATCCTTCCAGAGTGCTGGGATCACAGGTATGTGAAATCACACCCTGCTAAACCTGTCTTTTAAAGTAAAGCAAGCTCTGCTGTGTGACGATTTTCTCAACTACACAACTGTGAAAAGAATGGATAATGGTGCCACGTTTTGTCAATAGTATTTGGGATAAAATTTCTGATGTTGGTGTCACGAGCACAATAGTACGTGTGTTTTACGTGATCTAAATGAGAATAAAGATGATGACCTCTGAAGGAAGCAGGTAAAGGAATCACAGTGACTACAGGGATGACAAATACAGGAGAAAACAGCCACATGCGGTGCTGCAAGTCTGTAAGCCCAGCTACCCAAGAGGCTGAGGCAGGAGGATTTTAAGTTCCAGGTTAGCCCAGACAACTCAGAAAGACGCTGTTTTAAAATTTAAAAAAATAAATAAAAAGAGCAGGGGACATAGAACAGTGGTAGGGCACCTTGAGTTTGATTCCCAGTACTGGAGAGAAAGAAAAAAAGAGAGAGAGAGAGAGATTGATTTTGGTTGTACAATAAACTGTGTGTACAGCCAGAAATTATTATTTCCATATTTATTCATGTAATTAAATTATGTAACCACAGTGAATAAACATACATATGATCTAAAAATGTATGTACTCAAGTTGGCCAAAAAGAAATTTTTTAAAAAGAAACTTCTGGGGCTGGGGATTTAGCTTAGTGGCACAGCGCCAGCCTGGTAAGCACAAGGTCGTGAATTCAATTCCCGGTACTGGAAAAAAAAATCAATAAAATAAAATAAAAAGAAACTTCTTACTGGAAAACTGGAGAATTGTCTTCTGTTATTCAGTCACATGCAGTACAGGTGGCCTTTCGCATCTGGGGCTCTGCACTCATGGGTTTAACCAACTGCAGAAAGAAAGTATTTTTAAAAAATGGAATCTGTACTTAAGACGTATAAACTTTTTTCCCAGCAATTATTCCTTCAACAATACAATAAGAATATGTCATAGCATTGCATTGTGTTAGGATTCTAAGCAATACAGTGATGGCATAAAGTATACAAGAGGATGTGTGTCAGTTATATGCAAATGGTACATCATTTCAGAGGAGAAATCAGAGCATCTGCTGGTTTTGGTGCCTGCGGGATATGGTCCCCCTTGGACTCTCGGGGGACAACGGTACGGAGGTAACAGTGAGTTCCTCCAACTCCCTTGCAAACTGGGTGAAATCTTATCCAGCCCGTAATGTTGGACTGAGCTCATATGATTCCTTTTTCTCTGTGAACCTTCTGCTGGCCCACATTTGCCTGTGTATTTTGATATAAAGAATGTGGTGCTACTGATCAGGTAACCTAGTTTCTGAAATAACTTCTGCAGAACAACAGTCTCCTGAGGGGTTTGGTAGCTGTTGTTTCCAATGCTCATCACTCTTCAGGAAGATCATTGGCTGCAACTGCAGACCTTTATAGCTGAGAGCCAAAATAAAATTTACTGTCTACTATTTTATTACTCTAACTTTACATCTACTAGAAATAAGACACACTCAGTGAATGACAGCTATTTTTATTACCTGTCAGGTTTATATGCTAAGCACTTCTCATTTCTGATGACATTTTATCCTTATAATCCTATGATGCAAGTGCTGTTATGTCATTTTACATATGGCGAGGAAGGTTCACAAAGTTGAAGTAACTTGATTACAGGCACACAGCTAGTGAGGGGCATAATCACTCAGGCAGATTTCATCTTACGAAAATTATTTTATCTTTTCAAGGCACTGGGAACTGAACCTAGGGGCACTCTACTACCAGTCCTTTTAAAATTATTTTGAAACAAGATCTCTCTAAGTTGCCCACTCTCGGCTCAAACTTGCAATCCTCCTGCCTCAGCCTCCTGAGTAACTGGGATTATAGGCATGCACCAGTAGAAATTCATTCTTAATAAAAATTCTACTTCTGGAGGGTTAGAGATACACAATGGGACCATGGAGGAGGTACACTGAGTCCAACCTGGAGGTTCTAGAAAGAGTTCCTACAGGAGGTGGTAGTTGAGCAGGATTTCAATTTTCCAAATATCTTCTTGGAAAGGAAAAAGCCAGGGTGTTCATTATTATTAAAAATATCTTTGCAATAACGGGACCATTGCTGGGAATTAAGAAAATGAAAAACATTTCAGAATAGGCAGCCCTTCTCAGCAATGTTTTCAACCACAGGGAACTTGTTAGGCAAGTCCTAGAGTGCTTGAAATTGAATGATAGGTATTATCCCGTGTAGCCCCCTAGATTAAGCACTTTAATTTAGTATCTCATTTAATCCCCATAATAACCCCATGAAGTAGGTAATGACTTCTCAGTTTTATTAGGTAAATAAAACCAGTGAGTTTTCTACAGAAATCTAGTTTAAAACATAGTAAGATAAAAATTCACTGAGCTCATGTCATTGGTCAAAAAGGGTCCCTAATTTGTTAAACCAACAATCGAAGTGGAGGGGAGTTGCCTCTTCCTGAGGGCAGATGAAAAAATGGAGAATATTGATTCAAAGGGACAACTGTAGCGGGGGAGGGGTCATAGTTCCTCTGACACCGAGACAGCCTGGGGGGGGAAATCCGCAAAACCCTCCTGCTTTCTAAACTGGATGGCTCTTTTTAAACAAGATAAACTAATATTTCATAAAGAAAGCAATTTACAAAGCACAGTATGTATTGAAGAACTTGAAGCCCAGCTAGAAAGTACCATAGGGCATTATGAGCTTCCGTATAAACTATCTTTTCCTTTTTTCTCTCCTTTTCCTCCCTTCTTTCTTTGTTTTTCTTTCTCCTTCTTCCCTTCCTCCCTCTCTTTCTCTCTTTCTCTTTCTTCTCCCCTTTCTCCTCTTCCCTTTCCCTTCTGACTTTCCTCCCATCCTCTTTCCCAGTGGTGAGGATGAAACCCAGGGTCTTGTGCATGCTAGGTGAGCATTGTACCACTGAATTAGGTCTCCAGCCTTTCTGTATAAACATTTGAAGATCTAAACTCTTAAGGAGGCTGGAGGTAAATGACTGAGAGTATCTGAACAGGTAAGGATTACCCAGGTTTGTGATTACCAATAACCCTAAATAATCTCAATGGTTTATGACAAGAAAGGTTATTTTCCATGCCTTAAATGACCATACTGGTTTGGCTGGGGGGTTCCCAAGGTATGCAAGCCAAGTCAGCATCCTTAGCCAGCACTATAACAGATGGGAAGGAAGTGTGTAAAATCCACACACTGCTCATAAGAGCCTCCCCCTGGAAAAGACACACACACCTCACTGGCTGGAACGAATCCCAAGACCACATCTGAATGTGGGGGGCTGGGGACTTGCCTTCCTATCCCCAGGCCAGCAGGAGAAGAAGAGACAGCTGAGTAGCACTAATGACAACCAAAGTGGGAACTTCCAAAAAGCAGAGGTGAAAGCAACCAGCTTGGGCTACAAACATTCTGGGGCTAAGGATGGCATTAAAGGCCTATAATTATGTGGAGGTTTGATGACTTGTTCATTATGGTGGCTAAGAGGAAGGTGAGATTTATTTTATTTTTTATTTTTAAATTTTTTTGTCTTTTTGAGACAGGGTCTCCTTATGCAGTTCAGGCTGGACTTGAGCTCACTTTGTAGCCCAGCCACTTTGTAGCCCAGGCTGGTCTCGAACTCGCAATGATCCTCTTGCCTCAGCCTCCCGAGTGCTGGGGTTACAGGCATGTGCCACCACGCCCGGCTGAGATTTAATATATTATTTCACAAAAAAATGTTGCGATAGTTGGCCAATTTATGCTACAATAAGTTTGCTAAAAGACATTGTAGATCTCCTGCGGTCATGTAGAATAAAATATGTTTATCATCCTTCTCTACTTTCATTGAAGTTCAGTACAAAGCCTTTTGTGTTACTACTTTATCATGTGATGCTGGAGATTGAACCCTGGGCCTTATGTATGGTAAATATGTGCTCGGCCACTGAACTGCACCCCAAGCCTCTTTTAAGTGACTTCTAACTCTTTTTTCAATATGACAAATCTAATAGTACTTCATGTTGCATTGCTAGCTGCCAGCATTAGACTGAAGGAATTTCTTGGTTTTGAACCCATGAATAAAATTTCACATGAAGGAAATAGGATTCTACTTATCACTACTTCTGTTTCATGAAGACATCTGATCTTAAAGTACTGCATACAGAATGAACATGATAACTCAAAACACTTGTTATTACTGAAATAACTCCTAAGGAAGATCTAATCTTGCCTCTTCATTCTCCAAAGAGAATGTCTCCCTCTGTAGAAAGAACATACATGAGACATTTCTCAGGTTGAGTTCTCCCCGAAACTAATCCTCAGAGTAGAAGTAGAGGGTAAATCTTATCTATCTGGGTGTGATTCTACAAACACCAGCAAGAAAGAGTAAGGAAGTAGTTGAGAATAGAGGAAGGAAAGGAGGACGGAAGGAAAGGAAGAAAGAAAGGAGAAGGATAGGAAGGAAAGAGGGAGGGAGGAAATAAAACAGTATACCATTCCTTAGAGAAGAGTTACTGCTCTGCAGAACTAAGACTCAAAGTTGGGGACCTCAGGGATCCTGTGGGATAGAGTTTTCCTATAGCCTTGCCTCCCAGTGGGGAAGACGGGAGTATTTTTACACCATCTGTCTTTGACTGGTTGACTATGAGAACATTCACTGCATGCCTATCTGGCACCAGCCAGCTGGGGTCTAGAGTCAGAGGAAGCCCTTGAACAGAGACCCAGAAGAGGAGGGACATGCATCCTCTTCCAGCAGGAAGCCAGGGCCTAGCGTGCCAGCACTCTCAGTACAGAGGGAAGTCCTGGGCTGCTGAGAGTGTCTGATATATCCAGCTCTCAGCCTACATCAGTCAGCTTTTGAAAAATGTGTTGAAAATATGACATCTGAAAAAAGACGGCATCTTTTTCAAATGTGGCAGCAAATAAGTCATATTCAGCTCAGCCTGGGCGTGGGCTCTGTTACAGGGTGGGGATGCATTGACCCATTAAAGGCTAAGAGTGTTGGGAAGAACTTACTTTGTTCAGGAGCAGATTGGAAAAGAGATACTTCAGACAGCTGGGACAGGAGTGTTGTGTAGACAGGCAGTGGGCAGAATCCTTCAAGCCATACTGACTTTATCACCTAGCACAGGACTTTTATTCTTTATTCCTTGAAAAAAGAGAAACTTGCAGTGATTATTATCGAAGAACTACTAATGCTTTAACACATTCAGCTGGTACACCATAACAGCAAGCAGGGTGCTAGACATCAGTTAGAAGTTCAGTCTCTCTTGGTTGATTTACCCTCTAAACTGGAATATTTTCGAGAGGCGGCAAACGGAATTGTCTGAGTACTGACTTCTCATTATTTTCCAGGCAGATCCCTGAGGATAGGCGAAGGGAAGGGTTTGTCTGGGAGAGGGTAGACTTTTCCTAAAAAAGAGAATTCTGGAAGTCATCATAATTAGACAAAGAGGAAAAAGTGCCAGACAGGAGTGGGTGGGGGCTGTTTTCTCTTTGTGGTCGGTTGGGGTGCGTTCAAGATTCCCAACCTAAGATGAGGCTCAGAGCGTCCAGGAGGCGAGCGGCTGCCCCCAAGGCGCAAGGCTCGGCGAGGTGGCCGCGCAGGTGTCCCGTCCCCGCAGGTGAGGAGGCGCTCTCGTCGGCTGGCCCTCTCGGGCGGGTCGCCCGTCCTGACTCTGCGGCCTGGGGCGGCTCCCGGGGCTGCGGGCGTGCAGTGACCCGGCCCGACGACGGGCGCGGCGGGACTCGCTGCTCCTGCGCCCTCGGCCTCCCGCAGCCGCCGGAGCCACCACCCTCGCCTTCCCGGCGGCTGCTTCTTTATCTTCTTTATCTCTTGGCCACCTTGTATCTGAGATCAATCTGCCTAGCCCTGCTTGCGCGCGTCCTTTGGAAACGAACCCCTCCTTCCAAGGGAGCGGGTCACCCCACACGCGGTCCGGGACCCGCCGAGGCGCGAGGGGCGCAGAAGGGACCTGGACCCGCCGGTCCGCCCTTCTCTGTGCCGCGCGCTCGAACTGCAAGCAAGTTGGTTCCAAAGTTTCAAGCAGCGCGTGGGCTGGGGCTCGGGGAGCCCAGGGCGGGCGTGGACGCGGAGGCGACGACAGGACGCTCCTCGCGGTGTCTTTGTTCTGCTGCGGGGCAGACACCGGGCACGGAGCCCGGGGCGAGTACGGGGACCAGCACCCGCCACATTCCAGACCCAGCAGGGGCTGCTACCCCACCTCCAGCGCTAGCCGGAACGCAGCTCCCAAGTCTCGACACCCCATCTCTACCCCAAAACTTCACCAGCCCGCAAAGCTCCCGAGCCTGGGGCTGGGGAAAGAGGGTGGAGACGAGAAGGGTCGGATACCGGCGGGAGGGGGGTTGTTGGTCTTGGAATGTTTCTCCCCCTTTGCCCTAGAAACTGCCTCTCCGTGGGGGTCCCCAGTTCTCTCCCTCCTACCTCTTTTCTTCCTCAATTTTAAGAGGGATCTAGAAGGCAAAGTAGAGCTGCTTGGAATCTTCCAGGGCGCCAGTGCTGTGGCCCACAATTGGGATGAGGGCTCAGGGGTGGGAGGTGGTGAGGATGGGGGTCCCCAGTTCCAGAGTTCACGGACGACGAGGCTCAGGACCTCGGAAGGGTCGGGAGCTGTTCCAGGTCTGAGACACCTGGATGGCTCCAGACAAGGCGGTGGGGGAAGGGGTGGGTCCAGAGGATGCGGGGCTGGAACTTGCAAGCCTCAGTGGGTAGGGCCTGGGGAGCAGCAGGGGACCCCGAGTTGGGTCTGCGGAGCGAGGACCGGGTAGTGGCGTAGGGAAGGGAGGGCGTGAGGAGCGCTAGGCTGTTGTAGGGTCAGAGGAGCGCGGGCATCCCGGGAGTCCAGCCAGCGCAGTCTGAGATGAGAGGAGCAGGGGGTCTAGAAGGTGGGCGCGATGCTGAGGCGTGGATGCGCCCTCGGAGCCCCCCGGACCTAGTTGCGCAGAGCCTGCGGCAACAGGTATCCCCGAAAGGTGGGTGGGACCCAAGCTGGCCTTTGTCCTGCGCCCTCGAAGGCTCTCCAAAGGAACCGCTGCGTGGGGCCGGGGCTCCTATCACTGGAGTCCCTGTGACTTGTTTTGGTGCGTTGGGTGGAGAAGGGTGAATCCGAGTTTGAGGACCGAGGATGGAGAGGCTGGCGCGCGCCCCACCTCCGATTGTGTAAGCGCCTTTATCTTCTGGGATTGACCCTTTGCAGCCTTTCGTCTGTGGGGATGATGAAAAACTGGCGGAAACTCGATGCCAAAGTGGATTGTTCCCCCTGGCTGGCAGAGAAAGTGCCAACAAAAGAGGGGCATCTCCCGGAAACAATGATTTTGGGGATTTCGCTCCCACGTCGACTCGCGCGCCTTGGAAGGGGGAAGGGGTGGCGGAGAGAGGGTTGGTGGGGAGGGGACCGGCCCGGCGTCCCCGGAGTGAAGTTTGCAGCGAGGTGGGGGGAAGAGAGGGTCGGGGCGGGAGGTGCGGGAGAGGGAGGGAGGGGCGGCGAGGGCGGGGAGGGAGAGAGGAAGAAGGGGTGAGAGGGAGAAACCTGCCGCCGCTCGCCGCCTCTTTGTCTGCTCCGGGACTTGGAACAAAAGGGGGAACTTGATGAACTCTCCTTCCTCCCCTCTTCCTCGGACGCCCGGGTATCTCCCTCTCGCAACTTTGCCGGCGCGACTTTCTCCGCTGTCAGGCCACCAAGAAGTGTCCGAGCGCCTCTGGGGACTGCAAAGAGGGAAATAACGCCCCTTAAAAGTGCGAGGAAGTGGAGAAGAAGGTGAGTGGAGATTGTTGTCTTGTTTACCTCTGTCTCGCTCGGCTCGCCCTGCTCCCTGCCCCGGGGAGGGCTGCGTAATCGCGCAGTGGCAAAGTTTGGCTGGTATATTCTGCCTCCTTTTTTCCCACCCCCGTCCCTTCGCTTTTGTTCTTTAACGAACTTGCACAGATTGTTTTATTTGTTTGTTTTTTCAAGAGGCAGAAAGGAAGCAGGCATTACTCTCCGGTGCTTCTTTATAGAAAGAGCTTGGGGGATGGGAGGAGGGTATGGGGGGCTCATTGACTCGCTCTCTCCCCGCCGCGCGCACGGTGGATGAAAATACGCTGCTATGGATGGGGACAAGGCCAGTCCCATCCCCACCCAGCCCTGACTTTGGTCACGCCAAAGGAAGAGATGCGGAGGCGGGGGTCGTCTCCTCGCCCGCTTTGTAACTTAACTGTCTGCGCAGCGCGCTCCGAAGACCCAACGCACAATACAGAAGTAGCCAGCAACAATAGCATGCAGCCGAGGTCCGGGTGGTGAGAGATAGGGCTCGAGCGTTGGTGGTCAAGGAGGGTAGAGCAAACAGGTAAGAGTTGGAAAAAGTTTCCTTGGGGGCTGGAGTGGGGTGGAGGAAGCCACAGGTTCCGGACTGTCAGGGATGCAGGGATGGAGGAGTAGGGCCTGGACCACTAGTTAGGTCGGCCATCCTCTCGGCCCCTTTCAGTTTCACCGCCCACCCGGGATAACCTGTGCTCCCTTTGGGGTCTGTCCTACCGCGCTCACTCTACACACTAACCCTGCTTGAGTGGGCTCCAATGGAAGGGGGCCGAGAGCCCCGGAGCTCCCCAGCCCTAGCCCTCCGCCCCGCCTTTTGTGTTTTAACCTTTTGTTCCTAGGCCACGCCCGGCCCAAAGAGGGATGGCTGTTGGGCTTCTGCTTCGGAGAAGCAGACTCCCTAACTTTGTTTCTTCAGCCGCTTAACTTCCCAACTTTTCCAGGTTGGTTCTGGCCCACGAAGACGAAGCGCTCGACCACTAGGCAATGTCTTCACCTCATATAAAAATTTCTTTCAGTGTTTTTTTTTCTCTTTGCTCCAGAAGTTGTTTATCCTGCCCTGTCACTTGGTTCGTAGAAAAGGCATCTTGGAGACCGAAGTTGGGCATTTGTGGAAAGGGGGCAAATGTTGGCTGTAGTTGTCAGGATGTCTTTAAATATTACCAACGTGTCATGAATCTACAATTCAAATTTAGGTCATTGTTTTCAGCTATGTTTTGTGGGATGGGCCCAAATACCAAGGTAATGTATCACCTTTTCCTCTTTCTTCTCTCTTGCAGTCAGCTTTATATTTCCAGGTGGCTTTCTTCACAATCTTGGACTTGTTCACCCTTGACAAGACAAATGAAGCATCAAACTGAGTGTCCCGCTTAATAACTTGAGGGAACCTCATGTCTTTTAACTTCTGAAAGTTAGGGTGTTCTGTGGTGCTAGAGCTCCGTCGTTTTGAATTTTTAAGTCAAAGACTGGGTGAAATACATTGAGAAGATGATTACTTTTAGATAGAAAGGGAATATATAAGGTGGTTGGGAAGCTAATCTCCGTTAGTTTTCATTTTGCAGGTGTGATTATTGCGAGCATCTTGGGAGCGTGGTGCAGGGGCCGGAGTACCTCTACCGCTGAGCTTCTGTGTTCCGTACCGTTCTTTCTGGATCTACCAGCCAACAGCATGCAAGTGCCAGCACCCAATCATTCCTGCATGGAAAGCCACCAAACTTCCTCAGTTGGAATTACTTCAGAGTTAAATTGTCGGAATTTTCAATAATGCCTTTCCCTATGTGGATTACTACAACTTAATGGCTGGGGACTCTCCACTTTAAAGAAGGTACGTTTCTTTGTAGATACTCTGCGAACTCTTGGAAAGAATCAGCTCCTGATTCTGAGCTGTGACCAAAGTGATTTATGACTTCAGATTCTTTGTTTGGATCTAGTATTTGTTACTCCTTTTGCATTTGGAATGATGACTTGGGTACTTCTGATGAATTTTGTTAATTTTACAATGTCTTTCTCAACATTTGCACATATAATGAATGTGGATTTATGCTAGCTGAGGAAATTCTATAACCATTAGGGCTCAATAGGTCAATCGGACAAGTACCCTATTTATGTGAATTTTCTTCTTAAATATCACAGTGGATGTTTCTACGTTAGCAGAATTTACATGGTTTGCATTAGTTTTTTCATTTTAACACTTTATTTTGGTACATAGAATCCAAAAGTGGCCAAAAGAAATGAATCTCTAATGAGAGAGGGTTAATATAATGTCCGAGTTCTATCAGGAAAAAAAATTGGTTATGTAATAACAACAGAGCCTGGAGATTTGTTTGATCTTCGTAGTAAACATCAAGTTTTTGTAGTGGTGCAAGAGTATTATATTCCATCTTTAAGTCTTACAATTCATTTTTGTTCATCAAGAGGATGCAGTTAAAAGTTCACATAAATGTTGTTAGTAAGAGGTTAATTTTGACACACTGTTCACTGTCCTTGTTTTAGCAATTGTTTGTCATGAGAAGTGAGAGTTTTATTTCTATGGGCTAGTCCATGAAATTAATTGGGGATTTAAAATATTTTATCCTCATATTAGTGAAGTATTATGGTTTGCTTATTTTTACTTTTATAAAGTTATACAAGTTACTTGACATTCTTTGACTTCCATTTATCATCTATGGATTGAAGATTTAATTAGATAAACTTTATAAAATTCTTTAGCTTTAAAATTCTGGGATTTGTTGATTATGCCTATAGTGCGAAGTTTATTTTCAGATTGTTGAATAATACAGGTACTGATGTAAAAACCTTAATGAGAATTAATTATGCTTAGTTTTGTGTGAATACTTAGCCCAGAGACTATTACTTTGGGAAGTATACTTTTAATTTTCTATGAAGTATATTTTTGGCCAAGAGTGCTCCATTGAGATTTACTATTTCCTTAAATGTTTTCACTAAAAGTTTTTAGCAGATTTCTGTGAATGTTTTCACTAAAAGTTTGAGTTTTGGAAGGAGACAGTTCAGTATTATCTCCTAACAAGTGTCTTACCTGTTACTGTCTGAAGTGAATATGTTTGAATTTGTTTTCATGGCCACATAGTGTTGTATTTAGAAACAGATGTTGGGATGAAATCAACCCAAGTCCAGTCACTGGTAGCTGTGACACCTTGACTGGGTCACTGGTTTCCACAGGTCTCAGTTAGCCATTTGTAAAGTAGATGTCCTAAAACTCATTCCATACAGTTATTTTAAAAACAGATGTAATAAATAACTTAACAAAGCACTAAGCATCTGTAAAAAAACAATGAAACATACTATTAGATTTCTCAATGAATTAGTTCTATTTTGTTTTATTTTTGTCTTTTTTGAGACAGAGTCTCTCTATGCAGTTCATGCTGGCCTTGAGCTCACTTGGTAGCCGAGGCTGGTCTCGAACTTGCAACGATCCTCCTGCCTCAGCCTCCAGAGTGCTGGGATTACAGGAGTGTGCCACCATGGCCAGCTAGTTCTATTTTAATACATAAAACTTTTTTTTGAGACAAGGTTTCATCATGCAGTTCAGGCTGTCCTTGAACTCACTTTGTAGCCCAGGGCTGCCTTGAACTCACAGCAATCCTCCTGTCTCAGCCTCCCTAGTGCTGGGATTATAGGGGTGTTTAAAATCTTCTTACAGATTTCAAACTACATTAACCAAAAGTATTCACTGAAATATTCAGAGTCATTTTGCATAGAAGTTTGTACAAACTTAAATATGTCTTTCTCTAAAAAGTTGATTTATGTCTCATTTACTGCAGATTCATTTACTTCAGTAAATGTTTATTAGGTCTTACTCTGTGTAAAGTTGTTGCTGGAGGTCATGGTTCATTTTAGAATTTGTGGCCCTTTGGTTTCCTTATGGAAATATGTGCAAGTCAAAATAATCACAACTCTTTAGAATTTGTTTATTTGGGATCTCTGTTTTCAATGCTATTAATGATGAGTAGACATCAATATAGTTTTGATAATTTTGTTTATCAGCTTTTATGAGCCAAAATCTAAAGTGATTGCTTCTTGATGAGGAAATCAAGAACTGGAGCACATTTTTCAGTTCTGAATTCTTACAAAGTGGTCTTTATTTAAATAAAAAACTCAGTTAAGATAAACGGCACTTAGAAGAATAGCACACCATCCAGAAATGAAGTTCTAAGTCTGAGGGTTCCATTTTGTAGGTCTGTAATTTAGCAAGCTGCATTGCCTTCTCTGAGTGATTATTTAGCTTGAGGGACAGTCTATTCATGCTACCTTTCAAATGGTCTAAGAAGGATATTAAGACATTGCTTCTTCTTATAATTTACAAGCAGGTAGTTGCTGAGAATTGACATTAAAAAAAGAAAAATGTAGGAGTCATTAACATTAAAATAGGGAAAGATCTTTTTTAAAAAGTTATGTTCAAAACTTGTTGAAAGCTTTATATTTTATTTATTTATTTATTTATTTATTTGTGTTTTTTTTGTTTTTTTCAGTTTTTTTCTGGTACCAGGTATCGAACTCAGGACCTTGTGCTTGCCAGGCAGGCGCTGTGCTGCTGAGCTAAATCCTCAGCCCTGAAAGCATTATATTTTAGTTAGCAGATTATATACATCACTAATAAAGCAACCACTAACACAATAATTTGTAATTACAGAGTTTAAAATAATAAATACATTAACTTTTCTGTTACTTCTTAAACTGATAGCCACATATACTTAATAACTTTAGACAACAGAGTTTATAGTTTTGAGTTCTTAAAATTGCTTGTTGATTGTGATCAGTTTGAATTACTAGAATCGATACAGTCTACTAGAATGTTTCCGTAAATTTAAATCTGAAGAGAACGTGAATGTTCATCTGTGCTTCCTAAAAATGATGACTACGATACATGCCAAAGATGTTATGAATAAACAGAGAGTATTTAACTTTGACCTTGATAATAAGTTTAGGAGTTGATTCTACTGTATTCTGAGCACCATTTCTACTTACTTATTTGCTATGAGTTTCTCTTGTTCTGCTAAATTTACTTTGATTTCTTCTTTATGGCCTCAGATCTGCTGATTTTGAAAATGACTGCCATATCTAAGAACTTTGGTGGTATTTTGACCCCTTTTGTTAAAGATACGGGTGTGTTAGAAGTTTATCATGATCCTAGGAAGTCTCTTTGTTAATTCACACCCTCCTCAGTCTTTAAGTAGTATGGATTTAGTGCTTTTTAGACACTAAAGTGCTGACACCTAAGTGCTGAAGCCACAGAAATTAATAGGATAAATAAGAATCCTTGTATCCTTAGAGCTTTTTACTGTGATGGTGAAATATATGTTCAAAGGTGGCAACTGCTATTGAGAGAAATAAAGTAAAAAGGGAAGATGGGGGTGCAAGTAGAGAGAGTGGAATTTATGGCTGGGGATGACCTCATGGGAAAGGTGCTCTTGAGGACTGATATGGAGGAAGGAAGAAATGAGCTTGCCGGTATCAGAGAGAAGAGCAGTCGGGCAGAGGGAGTGATAAATGCCTGACTTATCAAGGCAAAGCCAGGAGGACTCCTGGAGTGGAGAGCACACGGGACAGTCAGAGAGGGAGCAGGGATACTGTGTGCAGACAGCAAGGGTTCCTGAAGGCCAGGACTCCGCGTTTACACCAAATGAGATAGGGGTGCCGTTGCAGGGTGACCTGATGTAATTAACCGTGCAGTAGGGTGACTGCGGCAGGGGGGTGGAGACCAAAGCAAAGAGGAAAAGGACAGAAGCAGGGAGACCATTGGGAAGTGGTTGCACATGTCCCCGGGAGAGGCGGTGGTGATTTGGATAAGAGGCGGCGTGGAAGTGGTGAGAGGCTGAACGCCGAGTGAATTTTGGAGTGAAGCCTGGAGGATTTTCTGGTCGGTCGGATGGGCCATGTGAGAAGAGAGGAGTTGTGCGTGATTCTGAGATTCTGGCCCCGGCCCTGGAAGGACTGAAAATCCTGGCTGAAATGACAAATAGGCTTAAAGGAGGAGAGACCAGAAGCTCCGTTTTCACCCAGAAAGATTAATGGACTCTTTAAGCACCTAAGAGGTGGGACACACACATTGAGATTTTAAGAAAATGGTTTAGGTCCAGATTTGTGTTTGAAGGAGTTAAATGTAGTTAAAGCCATGACATTGGACAAAAGAAAAGAAGTCTAGGAACTGAGCTTTAAGGCTCTC
>NW_004955483.1:4989495-5006572 GCF_000276665.1 Chinchilla lanigera | reverse complement strand
TAATGAAAGAGTGCTGCCGCTAGGGTAGGAGCCAACTGTACGAGGCCTTTCCCACAGAAAGGAAGAACGTCAGTGTCCAGCGCTGCTGTTAGATTCAGTGAAATGAGAATTGAGTACAGATCCTGGGCTTTAGGCTTGTGGAGGGCAGTGTTCTTTGTTAAGTTCTGATACAATGATGGTAGGTCACGTCTTCATCCTAAATGGTATGCTCCATTGTATACCTTGAAAAATCTCATCTATTCTAACTGAAATTTGTTAATACTGTATGTAACTAATAAAAATACTTTCAAATATATTATCTGAGTTAAGCCTTATCATAGCCCAAGAGAGACGGGATGGAACTGTCTATGTTTTAACACTGTTGAAGAAGAAATTGAGTAAAGTGGTTGATTTGGAAGTAAAGTGGTTGATTGAAAACAATCTAAACATAAGATAGAGGTGGGAGTGCTTTTGTTTTTTTAGCTTGAAACCCTTTGTCATCCACAAAAGAGGAAATAGTAGTAATAAAGCCAGCGATCTAGGTGATGATAGAAATATATTCAAAGTATAGAACTGAAACAGGGGAAGGAGTTATTGACTAGTGGGTCCAAGGAAGACTTTCTTGAGTTGGGATTGAAAATGTATGACTTTGGGGCTAGAGATTTAGCTCAGCGGCACAGCGCCTGCCTGGCAAGCGCAAGGTCATGAGTTTGATTCCCGGTACCAGAAAAAAACCAAACCAAAAAAAAAAAAAAGAAAATGTATGACTTTGATAACGTTGTCAAAGAAAGGAGGAACATTCTAGGCTTAAAACACAAAATGCAAAGGCAGGGAGGGTAATAGCCTGGGTTGACAACTGGATTGTAGTGGGAATGCTCAGGCCCTTTGATTCCTCCTGAACACGAAGAGGCATGGGTAGGAGACAGGCCAAGTGACAAGTGCTAGTTCCAACTTAGATTTAAATTTAGTTTTTTTTTTTTTTTTCCGGTACCGGTAAGTGAACTCATGACCTCGCACTTGCCAGGCAGGCACTGTGCCACTGAGCTAAATCCTCAGCCCCTAAATTTAGTTTTAACAAAACAATTAACTACTAGCCTCCATCTTAAATGTACCTCAGAGTCCTGAAGGTAGTTAGTTATGTGCAGCCCTAGACAGAAATGCCTGAACACATTCACATCATCACAAATGCTTAGTTTCAAAATTCTCCTCCAAAACGAGAGGTCCGTCTAAATTAGACCATTGCATGGGCTCTAAGGAGTGTGATTCTACCCTATCTTGATCAGCACGCTTTTGGCTCCAAGTAGAAAATTACCCAGCTAAGAATGGCTTTAAAAGTACAGATTTTATTTTACTTTTGGGTTTTACATGAAAGGAATTAGAGTAGGGCTGTTCCAAGACTGGTTAATTAACTACCTCAGCAATGTCATGGTTTCTGGTCAGTTAGCAACTTAACATAGGAGAGGTGAATCCTTGCCTTGGGTGTGTATACTTTAAGCATATAATTCAGTGATTTGACGGGGATCATTGTACAAAGTTGGGCAAGCATCCCTACTTTTCAGAATTTTATCCCCACAAAATGTCTTCTTTGCTCATATGCTGTCAATTTCTACTCCTACTATCGTAGGCAACCACGAGTCTGCTTTCTGTCAGTATAGATTGGCTTTCTCAGGACCTTTTTCACAGAAAGGGATTCACTCACCGGGTGGCCTTAAGTCTGTTTTCCTTTGCTTGCCACACAGCTTATGGAGGCCGTCCATGGGGTAGCCTGTATCAGCAGTTTGATGCTTTTTATTGCAGAGTAGTGGTACACTGTAAGGACATATCTCCTTTGGGTTGATCTCTTCCCCAGATGATGACCATGTCAACTTCCTTTTTTCTTTCTTTTCCAGCTTCAAAAATTTTTGTGCATAGACCTTTGTGTGGGCATGTATTTCATTTGGGTTGATGTCAGGGAGCTGAGTTGCTGCATGTATGGGTAATTTATATTAAGCGTTTAAGAAACTGCCTGTTTTTCAAGTTGGGGATTGCCGTGTTATCTGCTTGAGGCTTCTGCCAGTAATATCTGAGGCTTTCAGTTTGTCCACATCTTGGCCTTTTTATCTTTTTATGAGCGAAAAAACTTTACAGAGATCACAAGAAACCTCCTAGGCTAACTACAGTTGGCCAAGACAAAACTTGTCAGTGACAGGGAGACTTTCAGAGAGCCTCAGGCTGATCAGCTGAGTCCACGGGGCTGGGAAGGCACCCAGAATGCTTAGCAGTGCGCAGTGTCTCAGGAGAACTGGGGCAGTGACTCCTGGTGAGAAAGCTACTATCAGCCACCTATTGGTCAGGGTAAGGATGCATTCTTGATTTACACATATACAAAATGGAGCCAAGTAAGGTGTGTAGTAGCAGTCATGGTTTAAAACGTTATGCTCAGACTCAAAGAGAAGTCCTGTGGGCAACTCAGGTTATTAAAGTATTTTCTGCTTTATCGCATGAAGAATTTCTAAAAATTCACCTGTAGAAAGTAATAGGAGAAACAGGCGTGGCTTTGGTAAGTGACATTGTAGGCAACTGCAAAGCCCTAGCATTCTTTTGCTATGAGTCAGCATGTAATTTTTTGGCATCCCAGTAAGTTTTTCATAATCTTAAGTGTACGCTAACAGCTACCAAATCCTTGGCTTAAAATATAGAAAGATATTTAGAGTAGGTTAAGTGTTGGGGCACTTTCTTAAATTGGCAGTAATTTGAGAAAAATTGTTTGAGCTTGAATAAAAAATTGTATTTTCATAGTTCTCTTTTTGTGTGTGTGTGGTTGGGGAGTGGGATAGAATCCAGGGCCTTTACACTTAGCGGCATCCCTAGCCCTTTAAAGTGTTTTTAAAAGTTTGAGATAGGGTACACACACACACACACACACACACACACATACATACGGAGTTATCCTTCTATCTGTGGGAGATTTGCCTCACATCCTACCATATGCTATATATATTTACCTAATATGAGGCAAATGCTATGAAAACAGTTGATATGCTGTATTATTTAGGGAATTATGATAAGAGTCTACTGTTGAATACAGATGCAATTTTTTTTCTGAAAACATTTTTGATCTGCAATGCGTTGAACCCATGGATTTGGAAACCACAGATATGGAGGGTTGAGTGTGTATATCCAGAGGCAGCCCAAGTGGCCTGGCTCATCCTTCCCTTCTCTTTCCCAGGACTGGATCCTACTGGCGTTTTTAGGTCTTACCAGGCTAATAGGGGGAACAGGACCTCTTTTCAAACTGTCTGGAGCAGAACCGGCCCAAGATGCCTGCGCTTTGTCCCTTTTCCATGGGGCTGGCTTGGTGTTTGAACTCATTGTGGTCTACAATAGAGTGGAATCTAACTGGCCAACTTCTTCAGTCTTTGTTTTTCATTACTGGCCTGGAGGGAGGATGAGAACTTGAACCTCCTGGGTATCCCACACCAAAAGTTCTGTATTTTATGTCACTGAGGTTCATTGTGGACTGGAACTGGGACTGCAACAGCTCCTGTTCGGCTTGAAGGGTGATCCCTGGATGTTAGGGCGACTGGAGGCAGGCTGTTAGAATGCATAATCAAGCCCCTTTCACATTCTTTCATTGGGATGCAAATAAGAGGTGAAAGAAAGAAAGATGGAAACTAGAATGCCCCAAGCGGGCTGTTCTTTGCTGTGAGGCCTTGCATGGTGACTCCAAGCATGGACCCCTTGTTCTGTTCAGCCCTCACCACACATTGGCATTCTGGGAGCTCCCTTTCAGCCTGTGTCTTTCTGGGAAAGTATCCCCAGGATGCTGGCTCTTAATGACAAATCACTGTAACAGGGGGCACCTCTTAGGGATGGCCCAGTTACTAATGTGACAGCCACTTGTGCTGAAATACTTTCTACTGCATTTGGCCACAATGATTAGAATAAAAAAGATGATGGTGTAACAAAAAAATGATCAGCGTCTGTGTCCAGCTTCTATTTCTTTATTTTACTTTTGCAGATGAATATAGTTCAAAGGGGAAACAAAGTTCACTTGTCATTCTGTCTTTAGGATAAATAAATCTTGCTTCTATCATAATAAATGTCCAGCACTGGTCTTAGCGTGGGAACTGAGATGAAAGTTCACAGCATGTTTTTCTTCAAAAATTTCTGTTGATATCTGCCTGACTCCACAGTCAAATTCAAAATGTTCACTTTGTTACAATGATTAAACTGCCAAACCCAAATATATTGCCTAGGTTTCTAGCCACGTGGGTGTAGGAGTATATCTAACAATCCAGCCAAGCATGGGCAAGAAGTATCACCCTATCACAGTCCCAGCAGCAAATCTTCTCTCTGTGGAGGGCCTCCTAGGTTCAGTGGTTTGTGCACACTGAGGCTCAGAAACCAGGAAAGGTTTGTTTGGTGAGATCAGCCATGGAACAGAATTCTTGAAAGAGGTGTTCAGAATCGGAATTCATGACTCTGTCTTATATTGTGACCCTAGACTGTATCCATGTAGGTTACCATGTACCTACTGATTCTGTTTTTGTTTTTTTTTTTGTTTTTCTTCCTGTACCAGGAATCGAACTCACGACCTCGTGCTTGCCAGGCAGGCGCTGTGCTGCTGAGCTAAATCCTCAGCCCTATACCTACCGATTCTGACTTAGTGATGCAAACTCCACCACTTGCACGAACCGCGCATATCTTTGTCTTTGGTGTCCTTGCTTGTTCATCCTCAGAAATAACCCTGCCTGGTCTTATTGTGCTGCTGCTTTTTTCCCTTGGTTTCCACCATCTTCAGACCTCAGTCTTCCGGGCTGGCTCATTCCAGCGGACTCTGGCCAACTCTGGTGATCTCTGGTTCTTGTTTTTATCTTTGATCTCAGTGGGTTTTTTGTTGTTGTTGTTTGTTACCGGGAATCGATTGGATCTCAGTGTGTTATTAAAAAATGAAATAAGTCATCCCAAAGATTTCCAGAATCAGAAGTCTTTAGGTGCTGTCACTTCTGTCCTTCTCCAGGGTGTTGACTGCATTGATTTGCGTACTGTCAGTGACAACCTTGAAGTATGGCGTGGCACATAGCAGACCCTCTCAATCATCTGAGGGTATTGAGCTATGTTGAGTACCATTCTTATGTCAAATGTATCTTAACATTCTGATTCTTTGAAAACTGCCGATGGATGAATAATATATGTGATGGTTCTTTATTAAGCAGACTGTGTGCAAAATCCACCTAAGGAATCACGGCAAAGTGAAGCAGGTTGGCTCTGCTGGCAGACTTGAGGGAGTGAATAAAAGTAGGTCATATTGTTTTGAGTTGCTTAAACCCAAAATGCACAGTATATTACTGTGAGCCTAATTTATAAGCAGCTCATTGCTTATAAAACTCATTACTACTAAAATTTCATAGGAACTGGGGGCCCAATGGAAGGAAGAACAATTTTCTTGGTGTACATATATATATTTTGAATCTTATGACTATATTTTATCTAGATGATAAGGAAGAAAAGAAAGAAGGGAGGAAGGAAAGAAACTATTAATTACAGGGAATAATGCATCAATTGAGTAATATTTCTAAATGATATGCTTATGCAAAGCACTTTGGAAACTTCTTGGGAGATAAAAGGTACATAGGAAAAAGAGTTCCTCAGAGATTGCTATATATACTAGTCCTCAGCAGAATGATCTCTAAAACTGTCAACAGTCCCATAAAGTAGGAATTGCTATTCACAGTTTGCAAGTAGGGAAGTGGAAGCTGTTATGGTAGAGCTGGGAGTTGAACCCAGGTATGTCTGACTCCCATGCTGTGTCATGCTATCTCTCTAACAAAGATGCAGCACAGGGCATCTGTGAAGCATTCTCTCCCATCAAGTGACTGATCAGAACGTTCTCTGAGTGAAATGGCCACAAAGGGGAAATTTGCTTTCTAATGTCTATAGTTTCCAGTGTCTTAATCTTATTTCTCCCTTTGCTTTATTCTCTTCTTCACTTTTCCTGATCATCCAGATAAAGTGTGTTTCTCAGGTTGTTTTTACTTCTATCCATCCATTCATCATCCATCCATCCATCCACCCATCCATCCATCCTTTGTTTCCTTCACCATTCATCATCCACTTCAATATTGTTGGATGCCCATTATGTTTTAGAAGAGAACTAGATGCTGGAGATACAAATTTAAGCAAAACTGGGTATAGCCCCAGCCATCTCATACCTTAAAAGGGACTTCTGTTTAAGTTTGGAGAACCAAGCCAAATATGCAGATATCTCTTGTGGAAGTTCAGCAGGCCCTTTAACACTGGCCCTGAGATGTCTGGTGGTTAAAGTTTAATTTCTTTTAATTTCCTGCACTAGGAATCATGGTCTCCTCTTAGTTTTTATTTGTTTGTTTTCTTTGGTTTTTTATAAACTCACAGAATATTCAATAAAACTCCAGAGAACCAACTTTTTGAAAGATAAACTGAAGGTTTCTTTTTTTTTTCGGTTTTGTTTTTTTTTCCAGTCCCAGGAATCGAACTCATGACCTTGAGCCTGCCAGGCAGGCACTGTGCTGCTGAGCTAAATCCCCAGCCCCAAGCTGAAGACTTCTCATACAAAGATACAGAAACTTTACGATTTAATATGTAAACCACTATAAAGAAGTGTTTGTTTTTCTCTTCTTTTTGTGCTGCTGGGCATCAAACCTACGTCTTATAAGTGCTAGGCAAGGACTGCGCCAGTGAGGTACACCTGTAGCTCCAGTATTGGAATTAAATGGTGGGTTTTAGTTTAGAGAAATAGGAGAGATTTAGGCTCTGTGATGGGTCCTGCAGTGTAATAATTTGGGGTAGCAGAAACTTTTTTGTATCTCTCCTGTCTTACAAATAGTCGTTCATTTTAGCTTTCAAAAGACAGGCCCTGAAACAAGCAACAGCAGAAATGGAGAAACAGCAAGAAAATCTGTATAAAATTGCAACCAAGTGGGGCAGAAGTAAGAAGCAGTTGTGGTTTAATAAAGATGATATAAGGAGGACCACTAAAAGCAGCTAAAATGAGAAGTACTATGGGCCCAAGAGTGGTCCATCAGGAGCTCATGCAGTCACTCAGCATCTGAGGGAAGCAAAATTCCTTACCCCATCTTGGAAGGGGCCTCATCCCATCCCAGAAGAACCTTCCTCATCCAGGTAGTGAAAACCATATTCCCTGAACTCAGGCAGAAGGGTTTTTGGCAGCACACAGTTTAGTACCTAGTTATGTGCTACCTTGCTTGGTTTTCAGTCATTTCAGTTTCATACCTGGAAACCCCACCTCCCCAGAAAGGCTAAGGAGCTGTGAATTGGACAGTGCACCCCCTCCAAAAGACCAGGTCTGAATGTGGAACCTATCAATGTTACCATGTAAGGAAAATGGTCTTGGATATGGGTCTTGCATATGGTCTTGTATAAGATAAGGATCTTGACTAGAGCTGTTATCCTAGGTTATATGGCTGGGTGGAACCTAAATGCAGTCGTAAATGTCTTTAGGAGAGAGAGGCAGGCTGTCCCACAGCGGAGATGTGAGGAGACAGGCAGAGTATGGAGTGCTGTGACCACGAGCCAAGGAAAGCCAGCAGCTGCCACAGCTAAATGGTGCAAAGAATGGATTCATTCCCTGATCATGACTTTCCTGATACTTTGGGAGGATAAATTTCTGCTGTTGTAAGCCACGAAGTTTGTAATAATTTGTCACAGCAGCTCCAAGAAAATATTCCAGGTTGCAAACTTTCTAGGGTGGCACCATGTCTTCCTCTGGACTTGGCTTCCAGAAGTACGCAGGCTCTGCACCCAGTAGGCTCTTGAATATCCCATCTCTTGAACTATTTCATTGGTTCAGAAAGTCAGAGCCTGAAGATTTGTATTCAGAAATTTATTTGAAGAGAAGTGAGACCAGCAAGATCTTGGCATTTATTTGGAAAAGAAGAAATTAATACCCTTGGGGCTGAGTATGTTATGTGTTTATTGCATCTTGAAGCTTGGATTTACAGTACGTTTTAATGTAGCAATCCCTTTGCTATGCTAGAATATTAATAAAACCACCAAGCAAACCTCATCTAGCAGAACAAGAAAAGCGAGTCAGTCAGGGCAGTGGTTTGATGTCTTAATTAGATACTACCTCTCAGCTTGCTTTCTCTCTTTTTTCACTGACTGTATCTAAATGACAGTGTTCTGGGATTTCTGGATCAAACACAGAATGTCTTCTGCTCAAATCTTCCATGAAATGTGATTTTGAAACTGTGAGCTTGGTTCTTACTCAACCAGAACCCTTAGTGTAGTTACTGGGATTTTCTCTGAATAGGAACTGTAGGATCATGTTCTTTGGGAAATATAAACAGCTTTTTTTTTTTTTTTTTACGTAAGGAAGCCATGAAAATGATTCATAAACTGGTGTGATGGTGAACATGGTTCTAATAGTATGGCATTCCTTACAGGTATTTCATTTTTCTCTGGTTCAGACATAAGTTCCGCTCTACCCAGACCTTTCATCTAGGAAGCCTAGCTACATTGTGAGGCCAAGTAAGAGCTAAAAGAAATTACTAGAACATTTCATCAATATTGTTAAAATTAACAACAAAGGAAAGGAAGATTATACATCATGCAACCTTATGGTGAATGTGCTGATGATTTTGTTTTTATGTCCTACACAGCATGGGTGGGGGCTTTTAAAAATAGATTTATTGTGGTATGTGTTTTTTGTATTTGTATTATTGCATGATGCCACATAGAAATAAACTACTACATTTTGCAAGATTTAGTCACTTTTATTGTTTTTAGAAATACAGATATTTTTAGAAATGTAAGTGAGCAGGTATTTACAAGATAGGCTAAAATAAAATCACAGTTATCTCTTTGGCTATGCAGGTGCCTGGGGTGAGAACTTAATTTGAAAAATACCTTTCCCGTCACTGAATTCAACTTGTCTTTGACTCCATATTTTGATTAATGTTAAAATGGACATTAAATAGTTTAAGTAAACCAATTTCCCATATCTAATTAATAAAATCCTTGGATTATAGTTAGCATTATTCTTTTCTCTCTCTGCCACATTTTAAATACATTCCAGTGCCATTTAGATTTTATTTCTAACAGCCACAGCCTTATTAATTAGTAGAGAATTAAGTGCTGTGATTGGGACATTGTCTAACAGATTTCTAATGAAATCTCCCAGAGACAGGCCCATGTATCAGACATTGTATTATTTTCTTGGAACATAGCAGTTACTCAATAAATAATTATTTTTTTTCCTGAATGAATTCATGATTGGATGATGATTAAAATCAACATATTTTGCTGTCAGCAAGGCTTTCACTAGCAATTTGAATGTCCTGTGACAACCTAATTATTTCTTTTTTCAATGCTGGAGGTGGAACTCAGGGCTTTTCCCATGCTGGGCAAGTGCTGTACCATGGAGCTCATCTCCAGCACCTCATACCTTACCTTGTGTTATGTCTGTTTTCTTACTTGTAGTACATATACAGTTGGCCTACGCTCATTTCAAATGCTCAAAAACCACATAGGAATAGTGACTAGCATATTGTAGAGCCCACACTGATGCTCTCTGGAGGATCGTATTTTAAGTAATTATTTTTGCTAATGAGATGTAAAATTCAGATTTTTTTAAGCTATTTCGTATAACACATGAATTGTCATATCAGAATGCAACTAAAGCAAAAAATTGCACAATTAAACATTCATCCTTTAGAGATTGAATAAAAATATAATACCCTCTAAATTTTAGGGGCTGTAGCTAAGCATCTATTGCTCTAAGGTCCAGATTTTCTTGTGTGCCATTGTGGAAGGAAAGTACAGTACTTATTCTCTCAGTGCCTCAACTTCTCTTTCTGTAAAATGGGGGTAATATTTGTTTCAAGGTGTAGAGGTAATATGTACAGTGTTCTTAACTCTGTAACACTGAATTTCACTGTTAGCTATAATTAGTTCTTATTTAGTATTTTCTTTTGCACTCAAAACTCCAGGAAAGAAATGGACGGTTTCTCTCCTTCCTGGGACTGGAAATTGCTGATTATTTGATAGAAATGAGATAATTGACTTTGTGTTTAAATCAGGTCAGCATGGACTGACTCTTCCAGGTGGGGTGGACAGTAGAGAGGGCAGTTAGGTGGTTGGTCAGAAAATAGAAGACTGGAATTTACAGGTAGGAGCAGTTGGCAACCTTTAGTTTCAATACCATTTGTGAGACATTGGACTGCATTTGAAGACTCCATTAAAGCATTTCCTTTAAGTGTATATCAATATTAAGTCAAAATCTTGTCTTCAGTGTGGAAAGGTGGTTATGGTAAGAAAGGATTATAGATACTGTCTAGACTCCAGACTATTTATTCTACATAAAGCCTATCTAGCTCTCTGGTCTTTGCTGATTTAATACAATTGAAGAGCATCAAATTTAGGATGTGAACATTTCTTTAGTCTTTTTTTTTTTTTTTTCTTTTTGATTATTTTGTTGTGGGTAAAGATGAAATATTTAGTCAAAATTATTGTTATCATGCTTGCCCAAAACATAGTTTCATGTTTTTAGGTAATGTAAATACGTTTGGAGTATAGGAATTTCTTTGGCACTTCCTGAAAATTTTTGCATAATTTAAGTACCTTTATTTACTTGATTCTAATTCTAAGTAAGATGCTCTTCATGATAAAAGGCTGGTGACCAGAATTCTGTTCTTGAGAATGCCCAGTTTCTGTAGCGTTCCCTAATAACTCGTCAGTGTTCTCATTTTTATTTAATCCTTAGTGGAAAAACACTTATCTAGGGAAGGATTAAGAATTTCAACACTACTTAACAAACCCTGATGGATTTAGGGGGAATGTTATGATTATTGGGGCTGGTGTTGGTGATGGCTCTTTTGTTGTTAATTTTTTAAAAAGCATTTGTTTGATTAATGTCAAATTTTAGTCCACACAGACTTGGGCTCCTTGAAAGAACGTTTAACCCTATGGTTGAAAACAGAGTTCTGAAATGACTTAGCAAGAGCAGCAAACTTTCTGTTAAGTGTTATATTTTTCAAAAAAAAAAAAGTAGTATTTTAAAAATTACTTCATATTTATGTAGATTAGAAAACCCCTGTCAAACCTGGGTGTGTAGCTCAGTGGTAGAGCATTTACCTAGTACATGCAAGTCCCTGTGTTATAGAGGAGAAAACTCCCAACCTGAATGATATCTGCGAAGAGTTCATGTTCTCTAAAACTATAGAATGAAGTTTAGGAACAACACAGGTTAAGAGCAGAACATATTCTGCTCGAGACAGGGACAGAAGGGGGCCAGAGTGGGAAAGGGAACCTGTCCCCCCTGTCGTTCCCCCCCCCTACTGAGAATTGAACTCTTGACCTTGTGCTTGTCAGGCAGGCGCTTATGCCACTGAGCTAGATCCCCAGCCCCTGAAACCTTTCTTTTCCAAGGATTTTTATAGAGCAAAACCATAAGGTGAGGTGGGCCCGAGGTGGGGGAAAATGGGAAATCACAAGGTGGGCATGAGGTGGGACAAAACTGTGGTCAGCGTGGTTAGAAAAAAAAAAATGGTTCAGGTAAAATTGATTACATCAGGATCAAATAGGGAAGCGAGTCAGTAGCAACCAGGCATGAATACAGAACAGGGGCTTTTCCTGTAGGAGGTTGGGTCAGTGACTCTTCAAGGTGATTACCACCTGTTTAGAATATCAATCCCGGATGTCCATCCCTAGGGAGGTAACAGGGTACATTTGTCTAATCTTTTGTCTTGAGGTCTGGCCCGCAGCAAGTACAGCCTCTCTTTTTGCAAGGTATCTTGTCTTCCATATTGGCTCCTTCCAGGGCCTGGCCCTGTCTGACTGCCTATAATATTTCTATCTAACTCAGCTGCCTATAACACCTGGACTCCATCCCCAACACACACACACACACACACACAGTAAAAAGCACTCCAAAACACACTAAACTGGCCTTTGTATTGTTTTTGTTGGAGAACATAAGTTTTAATTAGTAAATTTTAGTTGAGATCAGCATTCACTAAGTAGAAAAGCTTACCTTTCTTTTAAAGTTGCTATCAAAATATTTTGGTACTTGATGGTGGTGAGTTAAGACCACTTTGGATGCAAGTAATTTCCCTTTGCATTGAATCATTGCTTGTTTAAAGCATAGATTTGGTTTATTTTTGAATAGGGGAATGATGGCAAGCTGAGGGAATTCTGTCCGAGAGTCCTTCTTGCTCTGAGATTGAGGGCATCAAGGAGGGCCTCAGCTCTCTACCACTGACCCGCACCCAAGGTTCCTGAGTCTGATTTTCCATTGCTCATTATTTTGTGTAGAGTTCTCCTGGAAAAGAAATTATCTCTGCAGAACCTGGAACTGGTTTTTGTATCCCTGCGGCATTGGAAGAGGTGGATTAGATGGGTGCACATTTTCTTTCCTCTGGAAATAAGATAATCCCTGCAGGGGCCTATGAGTCAAGAAGCCCTTACAAAGCTATAGGTGTCATATCCTGTTTGAGAAAAATGAGATACTTTATTTGGGCAAAGAAACAGAAAAAGAAAAGAAGCTGTGACTTGAAAAAGCAAATATTTGAGTTTCTGTATGTACATATAAATTTGATTTTTTTCTACATTTTGTTTTTGAAGAAACCTAGGAAGTGTTTGCATCTTTTAAAGTTTTGTTTCAGCTCTATTATGGTAATGGTTGGGGCAAGAATAATTTCCCCTCTTAGACCTGAGCTACCCTAGTCATTTGGTAGGACACCTGTCACCATCAAAGAGCCAAGAAGCAAGTCTGATTTAGTACCTGTGACCCTGAGAAATATGCATTATATAAAATATTGTTGTTTAACGGATGGGTTGGCTGGAAATTCTGGGATAAAATAATTTTCTTCATGACTAGTGAGGTTTTCTATTTCAGTTTCTATGGTATTCTAGGTTTTCATTTTTGTTTTATGATTTCTTTTTTTTTGGTCTTTTTGAGACAGGGTCTCGCTATGCAGTTCAGACTGGCCTTGAGCTCACTTTGTAGCCCAGGCTGGTCTCAAACTCACAAGGATCCTCCTGCCTCAGCCTCCTGAGTGCTAGGATTACAGGCATGCATTGTTTTCTGATTTCTGATAGATTTGAGATTCATGTTTTATGCTAAATGGTAGTGTTAATAAACGTTGTTGTTTTAGTGTAGAGATACTCAGCTTATTGCTAAATTAATGAGGCCCATTCTCAACAGTTGCATACAAAGCCCTGGGCATCAGCTGTTTGTTAGCCATAAAGGTTTACTTGCTTGTCCTTTAAAGTTTTTTTTTTTTTGGTTTTGGTTTTTCTCCAGTACCGGGAACCGAACTCACGACCTTGTGCTTGCCAGGCAGGCGCTTTGCCGCTGAGCTAAATCCCCAGCCCCCTGTCCTTTAAAGTTTGGTTAGCAAGCATGGGTAGTAGAGTGGGCAAATATACCTAGCACAGAATTTCAAATATCTTTCTTGGCAGTGAAGCAAGGGCCAATTTATTTATGGGCTATAAGCTGTAAAGGCATTTCAGTTGATGCTAACATGGCTTGACATTCCAGAGGTAGTTCATTCCAGAACAGTTGCCTGGATTAGGGGAGAAGGAAGGGAGGTTCTTTCTGCCAAAGCTGAGTGTCTTGCCTTAGGGTTCAATTACAGGGTGGAGTTCTGGCCTTATCCTATTTTGTGGACAGTGCCTCTTACTTGCTGTTTGCTGGGAAACTATGAAGAAAAATTCCAGTAGGGTTACTCTAGGGCAGTCATGGTGGTTATGACTCAATATGGCTGCAGTCATGTCAAGCTAAATCCATATATTTGCACGTATGTTTTGGGTGATCATCTAAGGGAGAGTAGAATCAGTTTTAAGGAATATTCCCGAATAATCAAACTGAAATTTCACTGAAAAGCTTGGTTCATCTACATTTTTGTTGTGAATTGGTCAGTACCTATATGTTTACACATCTGCCTTATAAGTGTTGAATATTCTGTAACTTATATGTATGTATAAAGTATAAGAGATATAGCAAATGTTTAAATTAAAAATTAAACCTATTACAATAACAGATACATTGCCATTCATCCCCCCTCAAAATACATTCCCTTACTATGAACACACTTAGCCCATCTTTCTTCCTGCTTTCTCAAGCAGTTCTGGAAGTCTTCTTTTTTTTTTTTGGTACCAGGAATCGAACTCATGACCTCAGCCTTGCCAGGCAAGCACTTACACCGCTGAGCTAGGTCCCCAGCCCTGGAAGTCTTCTTTTATGGGTGTTTTTAGGTGTGCTGTTATGGGTGCCATCATGTCCTGAATTGATTCAAGACATTTATCTTTGGGGGAAGAGCCAGAAGTTGTACGGTACCAGATTCAGTGAATAAGGTGGATGAGGAAACACTGTAATGTTTTTATTTGATAGAAATTGCTATGAACACAAGCATGCACTGCTGCAGAAAGCGGTGAGAATGGTGAGATCAATGTGTTCAAAGTGAGGGGTACATCGAGGGGGATTCATGGCCATGTGTCTTCTACTATAGTAAAATGTAAAAAATGTAAACATTCACCGTCACTTTTGTTCATGCTGTGTGCATTCCTGCGAGCTAAAGTTTTTGTGGTTACCACTGCATATGTTACAATCACTTACACCCCATGAATTGTTAGGTGTTGCTGGACACATGGAAAAAGCTACCACGAAGCATAGTGTTGCCTTGGGGAAAATCCTGGCTTCTTGAAGATAAATCTTTTTATTATAACACTGTTGTCCTCTGGTGTAGGCAGTTTGTATTCCAGAAATAGAAATTCTGTAGCAGGAACACTGGCTTTATCTTGATTAATAATCACTCATACAAAATTTAATTTCAAGAAGGCATTGGTAAAGTTAGCTATGCAAGTGTCCAGACTAAATGTGCTAATTTTACCCCCATGTCTCCCTTTTAAGAAAGGACAGTAAGATTGTGGGTTGTTTGCAAGTAACTGAGTATGCTTTAACTGCTTCTGAAAAGCTTTTATCCTGTAGGCATTTGGATTCTTCTGTGCCCTGCTGGGTGGTATCTAGGGATGTCTAATGACTTCTAATTCTTGCAGATGGTGGCTACTGGACATTAAAAACATGTGAATGCAAACACTTTTAAATGTTGTGACGTAGTGTCCTCATGTGTCATTTTAAAATTGAGTGTGTGGACCTGTAAAGGTCCCTCGTTAATTACTGGGCTTGACATTTCTAGGTCTAACCAAGGAAGATTCACTTGGCTGTGAATCACTTCTACCGGTGCTGTAGCGGCAAGCCTCTGCTTTATGGCACTAAAGATTACGTCCAAGAGTAGGCCTCCACTCTCAGCATCAGTATTTTCTGCCTCTATGAACTTGCTGATACAGCAGTTGTATAATAAAAAATGGACCTCTACTCTTCTTTAAAGTGCTTTAAATTTAGACAAATTTATGTTTTATCAAAAGGTTAATCCTGACAAATTATTGTAAATTATTTCTGGATGGTGTGCTACAGGTGCAGTCGAATTAATTCTGTAGGAAGCAGGATCAAATCTATGTTTTAAGAAAGATGTGCTACATTTTCTGTGCTGAAAGTTGAGCTAGAGGACTAGGGACGCTTAGTGAGGTCTCAGCGCTCCTGCTTGGATAACTGATGATCACAAAAGGTTAAACTAGAGCTTAACATTCCTCATCCCAGTGCTCTGCTTTCCAGTGCAATCCGTTTTCTTTTCTGTCTTTGTGACCCTCCCCTCTGCCGCCCTTTTTCATTGTTTCCTTTTTTTTAGGTGGGAATGTATATCTTCTATTCATTTATCTTCTGGAAAGACGTATTCTTTGTGTTTCAGTGACAGGCACTTCTTGTACCTATTGTTCTAGAAGCAAGAGGACTTTTCCGTTTCTTTGATTCCTGGGTCACACAGGTACAGCAAGAGGATGAAACAGAAGTGGGGTGTGAGAGAGGAGCATACATTAACAGGAAAAGAATCTCTCTCTCTCTCTCTCTCTCTCTCTCTCTCTCTCACACACACACACACACACACACACACACACACGCACACAGAGTAAAAAACGTACTGAGTATATACCCATCAGAAATGGCTTGATAAAAGGAATAGATCATGAAGCCCTGTTGGTGCAACCTCATCTCAGAAGACCTTGCATTCTGTGACCACGCATATGGCAGCAAGTGATGGACGGGTACACTGAAGTTCCTTACCTTTCCTCAATGAGCCCTGTATCGGTTTACTATAGCTGCCATGACGAAGAACCACAGATTGGGTGGCACAAGAAACCAAAGTGTTTTCTCTCACAGTCCTGGTGGCCAGAAGTCCAGGGTTCTTCTGAGGGCCACATAGAAAAGCGCTCTTCCCTGTCTCTCTCCTTCGCTTTCAGACAACTCTACTCTGTCTTCTCACTGTCTTTCCTCTATGTTAGTCTGTGTCCAAACTTCCATTTACAAAGGAACTTGCTGCCATAGATTGTGGCATTCTTTTTTTTTTTTTTTTTTTGGTTTTTCTCCGGTACCGGGAACCGAACTCACGACCTTGCACTTCCCAGGCAGGTGCTTTGCCGCTGAGCTAAATCCCCAGCCCCGATTGCGGCATTCTGATGATCCTATGTTCACTCAGTTGTCTCCTTAAAGATTCTCCGCATTCAGGCCTATTCCAAGGTCCTGGGAGTTAGGACTTCAACATGGGAATTCCGTGGGACGCAGTGGTTGCACTGGGCTCTTGGTAGCAGCGCTCACACTTCTTTTCTTACTTCTTTCAGTTGTTACTTGAAGTATCTCAGAAGCCAGAATTTTCAATGTTCTGATGTTTCTTTTAGACTGGTTTGTGCTAACAATGTGGAAATTGCTAATAGGTTTTTTTTTTTTTTTTTTTAAATTTGGAGTTCTATAATAGCACTTATCCATGAGTCAAACATAGTGACCTTGGACTGGGGATATAGCTTAGTGGTGTACCTGCCTGGCAAGCACAAGGTCCTGAGTTCAATTCCCAGTACAAAGAAACAAAACAAAACAAAAACCATAGTGACCTCGCTTCTTGTTTTTGGTAGACTTTTTTGTTTATTTTGTTTTCAGTATGGGGATCAGACTAAGGCTTTACGCATGTGTAGTGGATTGATAACTGGTGGTCAACTTATAACCCCCAGC
>NW_004955483.1:4882120-4988765 GCF_000276665.1 Chinchilla lanigera | reverse complement strand
AAGTATGTGTCCTGTATTATGTTGTTCCCCTTGCAAAATAAGCCGCCCCAAATCAACACAACATGCTAGGCAAGTGTTGTGCGATTGAGCTACACACCCAGTCTGACTCTGGTGGTCTTTTCTGGCCTAAAATTGAACAGACTAGAAAGTAAAGACAGGAAAAGAAGAGATTTGGAGTAGGAGATGTTGGTGAGTCTTTATGAAGACATCCTCCTCCTCAAACATTTACTGAGAACCTGCTAGATCAGCTTTGTCAGATAGTTCTGAGGTTGGTAGGGTAAATCTCCTTTGAAAGCATGTCTGCTGAGTTCACAATTTATGGGAAGAAAAGAATGTGTGAGAGTATCATCTCGGGTATATTTTTTAAAAAATTCTTTATTTTCTATGATTTGTGTAAAGAAGAATACAGCAATTGTAAGAGCACACTGACTGCAAGAGTAGCACGGAATGACTTGTCACAAAGCGAACTTTTTGGATTGAGAACCCTGATCACAGGCGGGGGTAGCTGTACATGGCTATAACCCTGGGACTCTGAGAGGCTGAGGCAGAAGGACTGCGAATTTGAGCTCAGCCTGGGAAATTTAGCCACCAAGTGAGGCTTTGTTTCAAAATGAAAAATAAAAAAGGGATGGGGATATGTGTATGTAGCTCTATGTGAAGGCTCTGGGTTCAATCCCAGTACTCTAGAAACAAACAAAACAAAACAAAACAAAACAAAACAAAACAAAAACAGAAACTCCAGAATGTTGATCACTTCCCTTCTGGCCCTCTTAGTTACTATTCGTCCCAGAGGTAGAGTTCCTCTGGAGACTTTTGAATCACTGTACACAGACATTTTATACCATTTTCCATTTATATCCACTGTTTCCTTTGTTGTGTTTGTCCACTTTTATTCAACATGTTTTTTGTGAGATTCACCCGTGTTGCTGAGTGTAGCAATGGTTTCTCATTGCTTTATGGTACTGATTTATTTGAATATGTCCCACTGTGTTTATCCATTCTCTTATGGGTGGACCTTTATTTCTGTTTTTTTGATTGTTAGGAATAGTACTGGTAAGAGCACATGCTTTTTTTCTTAATGTAAAAATACTTAACTGACCAGTAAAACTTGTATATGTTTGAGGTGTGCAGCCTGATGCTTTGGTATAGTATTATATGTTGTGTAATGACTGTGAACACCCTTTTCTGTTCTTATTGAACATATGTGGGCATTTCCATTGTGGGACAGAGTTACTGGGACATAGAGCATGTATTACACTTTAATCAATGCTGCCAAATAGGCTTCCAAAAGTGCCTGTACCAATTTACACTTGCACCAGCAATGTAGGAGAGTTCCATGTGTTACTCCAGCTTTGCTGTGGTATTAATTTTCAAATTTCAGCCATTCTCTTGGATGAGTAGTGGAATCTCATTGTGGCTGTATTTTATATCTGCATGTACAGAAGCATCTTTGAGTGTCTTCTCATCTATTTCTATCATTCAGATATTCTAATCTGTGAGGCTGTTTAAAGTAATCAGGGCCATCTGCCTACCCCTGACATTTCCCTAACTCTTGTAAGAATTAAGTGTAGAAGTAATGAATTAATCTTTCTTCAAGTTAGTGCTGTGGTGAAGGCTGGGTTTGCTTTGGACAGTCTAGGATTATATTTAATCTTGTTCACTCTCAGAAGTGTCTGAATTTGAATGATTAATTTATAGTCACCCTATTTATAGCCACCGTCTCTTCTGCAATATTTAATGCCTTCCTATCTGAAATCATTCTTTCATTTATTCTATCACTGTTAAGTTCATATTCTATACCAGGAAATGGGAAAAAAAATGGGGATAGAAAGATTACACGAGACATTTCTGTTATTAAGTATCATAGAAAAAAGAGATCAGCAGCACTCTGGGAGGCTGAGGCAGAAGGATTGCAAGTTTGAGTCCAGCGTGGGCAACTTAGTAACTAAGTGAGACTCTATCTCATAATAAAAAATAAAAAGGTCTGAGGATGTAGTTCGGTGCAAAGCCCTGGGACCAATCCCCAGTACAAAAGAAAAGTAAAAACAGATGAACAGATCAATGACTTGATTTAATCATAGCTCTGTGATCATCACTCTAAATTCCAACGGAACTATATTTATGTAGGAAAACACCTATAATAATGAAAGGAATTCTTACACCCAACAGTTTATGCTGATGATTCAGATATGTTTTTAAGCTACTAACTAATAATGACTTAGGGGTCATCCTGCATTTGTTCTGAATCATGTAAAGAATTTTTGGTGTATATTTTCTTCTAGCTTTGCAAAGGCACTTGTTTAAAATACAGCTGTTCTTTGATATTCTTGAGGAATAGGTTCCAGGATCCCCCCTCAGATACTAAAAATCCACGGATACTCAAGTCCCTTATATAAAATGATATAGTATTCACATAGAAGGTCTCCTGTATGTTTAAATCATCTCTAAATGATAATACCTAACATGGTGTAAAAGCTACTACACTAAGTAGTTGTTATACCATATTCTCCAGAGAGTACGACAAGAAAAAAAAGTCAGTACCTGTTCAGTAGACACAACTTTTTAAGAATATTTTTGATTCATAATTGTTTGAATCCATGGTCGTGGAACCTTCAGATATGGAGAGCCAATTCTGTCCCTTTTAGCACTCTATTTGACTCAAAATTTTAGTCCTTGTTGTATGTTTATGGTAGATAGATTCTATTATAAACAGCTTCGTGAAAGTCATGTTTTGGGCACAAGTCTTAAACAGTTGAAGTTTAATAATAAAGCAAACTTGTCTCAAGTTGAACTGAACAATTCATTCTGGTCTTCGTGTGCTACAGTTGGGTCCAGCTGTACTAGCGAAGGCCACTAATAGTGTCTCTTACTCAGCAAGAAATCCTGTACTGCTTTAGTTTAAATGTGCCCATTTTTGCATCTGCCAGGTACTCGGGTGTCACTTTATGCCTGCTGTGTGATGGGACCATAAACACTGTCTTGGAATTTTCTCTTTGCTTGTCAGTCTCCTAGCTTAAATTGTCATTAGCTCAAAGTTCCTAGAACTGATCATAATGTCCAACACATTAGCTGTTCTGGTCAGTAAATACCTTTCAGATGAATGAGAATAAACATATTGCATTAGAACCACAAACATACCCTTATTCACTTTCTATTTTCATATGTAATTACTTTCTGAGAAACTGTAGTATGCTTTGGGGACTGGGCAAGTCCTCCAAAGAAAGTGGGGCTTAAGATGAGATCAAAAGGATGAACAGGAATTAACTAGAGGCAGGAGATGGCAGAGGAAGTGGCCGTACAAAGGCTGTGTGGTAGGGTGGACCATGGTGTGCTGGCCCTGCAAGGTTTCTAGGAAAGATAACCTGGAGGCAGGCCCAAGTCAGAATCTTTCTGGCCTCTGAGGCCTCGCTGAAGATGCTTTGCTTTATCTAAGAGCAGCGGTTTGCTTTTAAAGGTTGTAGGGAAAGTATAGGAATGCTAGGATCAGATTTGTGCATTTTAAGGACTGTCCTGTGCTAGGAAGTAGGTTGTTATTTTGCAAATATAAATAAGGAAAAAGAATCAAATATTTATCATTATTGTATTATGTAACTTGTATGTCAAAGCAACCAAATAGCACAAGAAGAGAAAATTCTCTGTAGAAGTGTTCCAGCTGATACATGAAAAGGAGTTATAGGATGCCACCATATTTCCATAGTTAGAGGAAATCCTTAATGAATTAGGTATAGTTATCAGTAGAAGTTAACATTCAAAAGTAGACACAAATTTGTGGAAGTACATGATACTACCATTGGGTAGATGTATCAAAAAGTCAAATCTGAATCTGACCATACCTCTAGACCTACATGTTTTCAGGAAATGTCAAGTCAAAGAAGTGTGCTACCCACATCAAGGAATGCATTCAATAAAATGCAGATCTTGGGAAACTTTACAAGACAAAGAAATTTCAACAAAAATCTTTACACAGAGAGAAAAGAAAGATGGAGGGGAACCTATCATTTAAAAGAGATTCACAAAGTGCATGGGTCTTGCTTGGATTGCAATTTGGACATTCTAACTGCAACATAACAAAGCATTTATGACATTGTTTGGATAAATATGATAATGTGGATGGATATTTAACAATATTAAGGGATTATTATGAATTTTTCTTAAATGTGATAATGTTGTTTTACTTACGTTTAAACAATAACAAGATGGATTACCTATCTTTTAGAGATACATGCTGAATTATTTATGAATAGAATGATGTGATGTCTCAGATTTGCTTCCAAGTCAGTGAAAGTTGGATGATGGATCAATGGGAGGTCATTATGTTTCCCTTTCTACTTTTGCTTTTGATTGATAATTTCCCTTTAAATGAGTTTTGAAAAGTTGTAGGAAAACATGATCCCTCTGGGTTTGACTTTTCCTCCTTATACCCCAAATTGTCATTGTATTTTAGGGGAAATTTATCGGTGCTCCACACTTTAATGTATTAATATACTAAAGGATTTGTTTGTAGTAACTTGATTTATTAGTGTATTTTAATACCCAGTAGACTGATCATGCTTTTGAAAAATTAACACATGATAATTGTAGAAATTTTGGAAATCTAGGAGAAACTTAATGGAGGCAATTAATAGTCATGATAAGTCCATCACCCAGGAGAAAGCTATAGTTGATATTTTGGGATATTCAATCTCATTAGGAATATATCCATATTAAAATGTAATTTTAATCTTAAGCCAATTAGTTTCTTACTCTTTTGTGACCATTTCCCCAAGACATTAGGAGTTCTTTTATGAACAATTTTAGTGGCTTATAGAAGAACTTTTAATGTCATGAAGAATGGTCTAAGTAGCATATATGCTATCTTGGTACCACAGTTAGTTTTCTGTTTCCTCTTTTCAGAGGTGATCCTGATCACCTATTGTTGCCCTTTTTTTTTTTAAAGATAGGTAGCAGAATCATATAATGTAGAGATACCAGAATTAGGCACTCAGAAACAAACTCAGATCTCTGTTATTAATTATCTGTGTGATATTACACAAGTCACTTTGCCTGGACTTTGGTTTGTTTCTAAGGTTCCCTCTTAATACTTTTTTTTTTTTTCCGGTACCAGGAATCAAACTCACGACCTCGCGCTTGCCAGGCAGGTGCTGTGCCGCTGAGCTAAATCCCCAGCCCCTTAAGGTTCCCTTTGGTTTTAATTTCTAAATATATAATAGGCACTCAAAATATATGAGACTCTTAATTTTTCTTCTGGAGAGAGGGAAATCAGAATTTGAATGGTCTAATAACCAATGAAATGTTACAAAAGTGAAATTTGCAAATACATTTTGTGTTTCTTCCTCTCTCTGTTTACCTGGTATAGGCTCAATTTGGCATTTTAATTGCTCAGAATATAGGCTTTGTGTTCTCAGTCTCTCAGGATGATTCAGAATGAAGCATGACCTCACTGTGAAAGGATCTGTCACCCTTCTATTTCAGATGATCTCACACTTCTGAGGGGGACAACACGTTTTTATTTTAAGGTTTATTTTTATAACAAATGACTCAATTTCAGTATTTTAAACTTGGTAGCATTTTCATGTAGGTGTTTCATTTCTACGGACACAAAAAAGAAAGGAGTTCACTTAAATCTGAAATGAAATCTGAAACATAATTTGAAACGTAATACACTTATTGATTATAGGAAAGAACAGGAATCCATGCCACAGTCAAACCGAGCAGAGAATCTGCTTGTCGCCCAGTGTATGGAATTAGGAACTTTTAATAGTTGATCCTTGCTTATACAGTGAATATCTAACAACACTGTTCTCGGAAGTAACTCAACTTGCAGAAATAGCTCATGAAGTCATTTTCTATTTAAATGGTTTGTGCTTTTTAGAATAAATACTCTTTAACTAGGACGATATTAATGTATGTCTTTGACAGCAACTGCATTGAGAAGACAGCCTTTGCAAAACACTTTTGTCACCCGTCCAAGTATGGGTCTTTTATGACAGATTGTTGTGTGTCTGAAGGAGCTATTGTGTCAACAGTGAGCATGATAATGAGTCTGAAAATCCAACTCAGTGGAACAAATGCATTTTAATGGCATGCCTTTTACTTTAAAAGGATGTACCAAAATAGAGAGAGAGTCTGAAAGCGAGGCATTATTTTATAATGAAAGACTAATACATGGGTAGTTCTAGCTAAAGTAAGAGTGTAACTGAGAATGGAAATTGACTTGGTATGGATGAAATCACCCCCATCAGCAAACCACAGACGCTCCAGGAGAGTTCTCCGTAGTGGCACAGGAGGGAAAATTAAAAGGGATGCAGCCACCTCCAGGAGGTCTCTCCTGAGTCTCAGGAATAAGTTGGGTGTGAGCCTCACGGCCGACAGCAGCTTATTCGGGCTTCACAGGGTCGCATTTAGTCTGTTTACTAAAATATCACAGAAATAATTCTGGAGGATCTTGTTTCTTTCAGTATTTAAATTTTACCTTTGAAATATGCTGTAAGATTGAGAGGGAAAGGAATAAGTACAACCTATAACATGTTTGGAGGAACGCGTAAGGGGTGTATTTTTGGACTCAGCCACCCAACTTTTTTTTTTTTTGTCTTTTGGTTTTTTTTTTCCAGGTAGCGGGAATTGAACTTACAACTTTGTGCTTGCCAGGCAGGCGCTGTGCCGCTGAGCTAAATCTCTAGCCTCTATATGTGGGTGCATTTGTTTTTTGGGGTTTTTTTTTGGTACCGGGGATGGAACTCAGGACCTTGCGCTTGGTAGGCAAGCGCTTCTGCTGCTGAGCTATATCCCCGGCCACCCAACTTTTTATATCAAAAGTAGAAATTATGTAATAATTGTGTCTGCTGTTGCCATCACTATACTTCTGGAGTGGATATTTAAGGACTGCACATGGTTTGCATTACTTGTAAGAGAACTTATAGTGTGTGGAAATACAATGTAGTGCATCTACTGCATTTATTTTATCAGTTATGATGCCCATCTCAAGGTTTTGGAAACATTGTGTGTCTGTGTGTGTATATATATATATACACACACACACACTTTTATACTAAAAAATGTAGGCATATAATATGAACTTGGGCATTTTTTATTACTTCTGTAATGATCTATATATTTTATTTATTTATGTATTTATTTATTTAATTACATCTGCTGGTTAAAAACTACAACTATTCCATCAAAGCCGCCCTCTGTTAAGATGGACAAGAGGAAACCATAGCGAGCGTTGTGAGCATTCCATTGGCACCTAAGACATTTTATGTTTTATGTCTTCCTATTGCCCCCACGTCACCATTTATGTCTCTGGCCATCTCCTTTTTTTTTTTTTTTTGGTACTGGGAATCAAACTCAGGACCTTGCGCTTGTGCCGCTGAGCTACATACCCAGCCCACCACCTCCTTTTTCATGGTGTGGTGGCCAGTGTAGTTCCAGGGTCCTTTCTCTCATTTACTCTGCAAATACGCACTGCTGTTCTTGCCTCTTTCTCCGGATGCCTCCTTTTGGCTACTGGCTGCCTTGCACAGGGGTGCTTGAAGGGAACGCTGTCATTTGCAGTTTCTTGGGTGGAGTTCTGGAAAGAGATGAATAACTCTAAGAATTTGAATGAGCATCGCTAGTTGTTTTGTTTTGTTTTTGTTTTTCTCTGGTACCAGGAACCGAACTCACGACCTTGCGTTTGCCAGGCAGGCGCTTTGCCACTGAGCTAAATCCCCAGCCCCGAGCGTCGCTCGTTAAGCATGGCCACAGTGGGCAGATGAGTTTTACCCACGGCGGTCTCCCCAGTGAGGTGCCTTACCCTGGAGTGCAATCCCGGGTGTCTTTGGGCGGGAAGCATCTACCCGGTTTACCGATTCGTATAGAGCAGCAGCTCTCTGACCTGGAGCTGAAGGATGGGGAAGCTGACTGCACACCTCCCAGTGTTCGAGGCTGACAGGCGTATATCTACCCCCAAGAAAGTAGTGGGAACAGCTGCGTTGGCACAAGACGCGTTGCTCTCGGAGTGCTCCTCTATGTCCTCACTCCTGCCAGGTTGTAAACTACATGGACCATAGCCTCTGTACGTCTCTGCATTATCCCGGAAACAGTGCAAGAAGCATGGATGTCTGGCTGAATGAACAGAGCAAACGCTTCTTCCATGCTTGTTGGATGAAGGAAAAAAATTAAAGAACCATCCCCTCTCCACTGCAAGTTTCTGAAATCTGCTCCTTTGCATTTTGTTATCTTACCCCCACTGCCACAAAGAACCATGGAATGTACAGATGATACAAAGAAAGGGTTTTTTGGCAATTGGCACAAGAGAAGGAAGGGCAGAGGTGAAAGAAAGAACAGGGCCTTCAAGCTTCGGGTCGGGAGCGGCGTCCCTGGGCTGGCAAGGTGGACTGGGCCTCTCTGGTGGGGAACGGGGGTCACTGCTGCTGTGGAGCTGCCTTGGGAGGTCATGGGAGGTCCTGTCTCGTTCTTGCAGAGCCCCAGAAGTGACTTCTTTTCGCAGAATGCCAGTCTGCCTTTCAGAGAACAGAAAGGAGTCTTTTGTCTTTTGGCAAACTGCACATTCCAGAGACTGATTTGGAGAAGCCAGATTTGTGAGTGATGTGTAGGGGTCCATGAAGGAAAAGACGTCTTTGTTGAAAATGGAATAGGGCAAGGGTGAAAAGGTGAGGCCAGGCAGATGTCAGTTTTGTGCATCCAGTCCCCCAGTATCTAGCACAGCTCTGACCTGTAGTAGGCGCCTAGCACCTAGTGGTCGAACGGTCGCTTGGTGACAGTTTGGGGGATGTTATTTGCTGTATGTGTTTCAGAAAAAAAAGTACTAAGAGAATCTTAACATTTTTCTGTACTATCTGAAGCATTTCACCAAAGAGTGACCATTGTCTCTCCCGAAGGAAGCTTAGCACCAGAGAAAATTCTGTCTTCTGGAAATGCGTGGAAGTCCACTCTCAAAATTTACATTTTCCCTTGTGCTGAAAGGAGATTTCAAAGTGCCCTTGGTGGCTGCTGGCAAAGAGGAACCCTGGTTGAGTGACCGAAAGGCCAGCACTGCCTATGTGTAGGTGAGACAAAGATAGAAGAATGTTCCCAGTCCTCCTAAAAACCACTCATTGGTACCAGGAATTGTTTCCTGTATTACTATTTGTTTTGGTACTGGGAATGGAATTCAGGGCCTCACACTTGCCAAGTAGGTGCTGTGCCCCTGAGCTATATCCCAGACCCTGCTTTCTGTATTTTTAAAAATTATCATAGCCTATAGTTTTGCATACTGAACTCGCTCATGTTGACATTAGAACCCACTAGCACAGTCTTGCTTTCCATGGCATTGCATTCCCACGCTTGTGCAGTCCATGGTAATGGAGATGTTCCTATGGTGGTGGCATCATAGCAGATGCCCCTTCATGAGGGCCAGTGGACATCCAGCTGTGGCCCTCGGCTGCTCAGCTCTGCTGTTGTGCAGCTGAGACAGATTTGCTCAGCAATAACAAGGTGTGGTCAGAAAGCAGTGAAACAATTACAGTGAAAGACACATTGCCATTCTTCTCCCTGGAAATCCTCTCCATTGCTTCAAACACATACTTATCCTCTCGATCTTGCCACTTTCTGAAGCATTTCTTTTTTTTTTTTTCTTGGTACTGGGCATTGAACTTGGGTCCTTATGCTTGCTAGGCAGGCTACGCCACTGAGCTATTTTCCCGGCTGCTCTGAAGTCCTCTCTAGTGAATGCCTTTTTTGTGTCTGCCTTGACATCCTGAATGAATTCAAAATGTTTATGGTAATTTCTACCAAATAAAAACATCAGGCATGTCATCATCCACATCTGTCACCATGTGACTTCCGGTCATGATCATGAAAGATAAACATGTTGAATGGATTCAAGACAAGGAGGCAGCCAAGACAGCATAGCTAAACACATGCACGAAAGAGGACTTCCTGGCTCTTGTGAGTAGTGCTGCAGTTGTCACAGGAGTGCTGAAAGCTCTTTGAGGTCCTGATTTCATTGTTTTGTTTTGTTTTCGTTTTTTTTTCCAGTACTGGGAATCGAACTCACGATGTTGCACTTGCCAGGCAGGTGCTGTGCAAGTGAGCTAAATCCCCAGCCCTGAGATCCTGATTTCAATTCTCTTGGGTAGATCCTTAGATGTTTGAGTGCTGGGTCCTCTGGTAGCTCTATATTTAATTTTTTGCTAACTGTTTATCTACTGCACCAACATTGTGCAGGGGTTCCACTTTCTCCAGATCGTTACTCACACTGTCTTTTTGGTAATAGCCATCCTAACTGGTGCAAGGTGAGAGCCACCCCTCCAGTTTTGATTTGTATTTCCTTGATGACTAGTGACATCAAGCTAAGAAACTTCTGCACAGCTAAGCAAACAACAGTAAAAAAGGCAATCGATCCATGGAATTGAGAGAAAATATTTGCAAAGATACCTGAAAAGATGTTCCTTTCCAAAAGATTTAAGAAACTCCCACAACTCAGTAGCAAAACATCAAATGACCTGATTCAAAAAATGAGTTAAGGGCTTAAGTAGACATTTCACCAAAGAAGACATACAAATGGCCAGTGGGTGTAGGAAAAAATACTCAGTCTCTGCAGGTGTCTGTAAATCTTAATTCCTGTTCTTTAGGTGCAAAGTCATGGATTTGGGAAGTGCTTCATTTATAATCAAGTTACATATGAGTGCCTTCCCCTGGAGTTGAGAGTTAATATGAGTTAATCCTTTAAAAATATACTGTTTTCTTTAGCATTTTAAAATGATGGCATCCTTGTTTCATGGGAATTAAAAAGGAAATTGTCTTGCTCACACACAATTGCAAGACAGTTGAGGGTCTGTGTATTATTGTGAACAGGATGGATCCGGCATGCAGTTTTAGCTGCGATATAGTTGAGTGTGTGGAATTCCCTCTTGATTGCAAGGAGATGGAGTATTATTTTGAGGACTGTCTCCCATATTTCATGTATATCTTATTTTGTCTGGGGACTGCTATTCAGAACTCTGCCATCTGTAGTGGGTGGCAACGAAATCTCAGTCTTAAAGAACTCATCTGTTAATTTTCTTTCTTTCTCTGACTTGATGACACCATTGTGGTTAGCTGTTCTCCCTCTCCAATCAATAACATCTCATTTTCCATTATTACATCTTAAGTATATTACAGTGGTTGCAAGCTGTTACATTTTCATTTTGGAAATGTGATGCCTGGAAAAATCTGTTGGGAAAATAGAGGAATTTAAGTCCTCCAAAGATGGGCCATCTTCCAGGTGAATTAGTGCCTAGTCAGAGAGTATCTCTGCCAGCCTGTGTTTTGCAGCGTGAAATAACCCTGCCTACAGTGCCATTTCATAGACAGAGACCCTGAAGCTGGGAGACAACCAGCTGAGTAATACCGAGTTCGGGGGCCCTGACTCCACTCTACTTACTGCTTCTTTCTAGTTATAATTTTAAAGAATTTCAGGGGATTTTAGAAGTAGTGTCTTATTTCTATTTGGGTATTGTGGAAGAAGTGTTTGGCCTTCAGTAAAAGGCACCCAGAGTGTTCTACGCTGTTCTTTTTTACCTAGATGTGGGAGTGGCAGGCCTCACACAATGAATGGATTTGAGTCACAAGTTGGTCTTTTGGCAAAAGAAAGAAACCTCCCAAAGGGTAATTTCCTATAAATCTCTCTGTGTTAGTGGTTTTTATGCCTTCGCTGATCACTAATGGAAACTGCTCTGGGGAGAGGCCTGGAGGGGTGTTTCTTGCCTTTTACCAAAGCAAGTTAAATTTAGAAAAACTCGAGTAGCCTGTGTTTAAAATCTTTCTTGTAAGGACATTTACATGCTTAGGGGATGTGTTGCAAGTTGGAGGAAGATTGTGGTTTAAGGTTTCTTGGTCTGGTGGGATTGTGCAATGTTGGAGCTGGAGTGTGGCTTCCCGTAATCTAGTCTGGGGTGACCAGAGAGTGAGACCTCCATGGGGCCACTGTCTCTGTCCAGATTAGGGCTCTGAAATGCTAGTGGGAAGGGAGGTGTGTGGTGTGCTGGGCTACCTTTCTTTTTCCGTCACTGGCTCCTGGAGGTTCAGCACTTGTATCACTGAATTCTTCTTCAGAGACTGCCCTTTGGGTTAAAATGCAAATGAAGGTTTTTTGTTTTTGTTTTTGTTTTAGGTATTGCAGGTTCTCAGGTCTTTTGCAGCAAGGTGCACTAGCCCTTTTCATTTTTTCTTTTGAGACAAGATCTCTCTAAGTTGCCCAGGCAAGACTTAAACTTGTGACCCTCCTGCCTCAGTCTCCAGGGTGTTGGGATTACAGTGCCCTGTGGAAGTTTTCTTTCTTCTTGCAAGGTGCAGTATTATATTTTTTTCAAAAAGAAGAAAAATCCTCAGGTGAAGGTTTTGTCTTATCTAGATAGATTGAATTGATTTCAGTACTAAGAATGGAGCCAGTTTTGTAGATCTCTATTACTTTTTTTTGGTAGACCTCTATTACTTCTTTTTCTCTTTTCTTCTCTTCTCCCTCTTTCATTCCCTATCAATCCATTGATTTGGCCTTCTGAAACTGTGTGTATGTGTGTGTGTTTTTTCATATAAATGGTATCATTTGTACCTGTATGAGTTTCCTAAGGCACCTGTGACAGTGTACAACAAGCTTGGTGGTTTAAAAAGGCAGACATGTGCCCCTTTCTGGTTGCGGAAGTCCGAAATAGAACCATGTTTCCTTCCGGTCTGGTCTGGAGGGAGGAAGTCCAAAATCAGAAACACTGGCCTGGATAGGAGTTGTTCTTTCGAAAAATGTCGAGGAATCTTTTTTTTTTTTTTTTCCCCTCTCACATTGTCTAAAGGCTGCTAGGGCTCCTTGGCTGTGGCTATGTCCCTCTGGCCTTTACCCCAGCATCTTCAGATCACCCTGCTTCCTCTAACCAGGGCCTTCTGCTCTGGTTCAGTATGGATCATCCTCTCTGAAACCATGGTAAAATTTGGCTGCCCTGGTAGCAGTGTAGGGAGATGCGTAGGTCCGTAAGAGGAGCGGTGCTTTTCTGGTGGGAGCGAGTCTTCACCCTAACGTGAGGCTGCCCCTGGCATGTGGCTTGAACTTCTGGCTTCTGCCATGCTGTGAGGCCTCGAGAGTGTAAGCCAAAGTAAGTCACTTTTCTTTATAAATGACCTTGTCTTAGGTGTTCTATTATAGGAACAACAACAACAACAAAAAAAGGACCAGCTGGGGGTAATGGTACATGCCTGTAATCCCAGCTACTCAGGAGGCTGAGGCAGGAAGATAGTGAGTTCCAGACCAGCCTGGGCAACTTGTTTGAGACCTCATCACAAACCAACCAACAAACAAACCCAAGACACCCTCTCTTCCATTTGTCTATGTCAGATGTCTTCTCTCTTCAGTGAACTAGTGACAGAGGTTGTAGCTTAGTGGTAGAAGACTTGTCTAGCATGCACAAAGAGTTCAGTCTGATTCCCAGCACCACAAAACAAACAAAAGTGACATGTGTGATTGTATTTAGGGACTACTTAGCTAAGCCAGGAAAATCTGATCTAAAGGTCCTGATTTTGTTTATACTTGCAAAGATCTTTTTCCCAAATAAGCAATATTTACACAGCTTCTAGGGATAAGGTCCTGCTATCTTTGAGGTTAATATTCAGCCTGTTGTAAAAGTCACGCAGCTTGCTTTTTAAAAATCCCACAGTATCTTTTGAGATCAGTTTTCTATTCTGGTTAGCATGGACTTCTCTCACTTGATGTCATTGCTGTAGAGCTTGCGTGGGATGGTTGTTTCCTATGTTAATTTAAGTCTCTACCTTCAGCAGTGTTTTGATTTTTTTCACTATTAGTGACACTGCAGCAGTGATTGGTGACAGGGTATAAGTGACACTTGTTCGGTTTGGGTTATAGCTTAATGCAAAAGTACTGGGTTCAGATCCTTGTACCATAAAGAAATAAAAATAGGGAAGAAAAGAAAAGAAGTGACATGTTAATAATTTTTTGTCTCTGGGGTAGGTTTGAGTCCTTCTAGTGTTTTGCTGTGACTGGACCTGAAATCTCACCCTTCCAGCCCATCCTGACTCTTGCTGTTGAAACCGTGGAAGGATTCACCAGCTGTTTCGCCTTAGGTGTTTGTCTCATCTCTTGGGGTCTTGGGTGTCTTGTTCTGAACAGCACAGAATCATAATACTTGCTTCTGGGGGTCTTGTGAATTTTAGATGAGTTAGTGTAGACGGTGCTCAGAAGAGGCCACCATGAGCTGTTGCATTGTGGCTGCTACTCCTTTCTCAAGTTGTTCCCAAGGAAAAGTTCTCCAACAGCTCACATGGATTGTGGGATGATGTCTGCCTCGCCTGCTGCGAGGTACAGGTCCACCTTAGCAGCTCTCCCTGCTGTGAGGCCTCCTTCCTTCTCCTGCTGCTTGGGCCTGTGCATCTGGTTTCTCTCCTCATCTTCCTTTCCCTTTTTTCTCTTTCCTTGCTTTGATCCTCTGGCCATCTTGCTATCTTATGAGTTGGACAAACTCTGCCCTTCCTCACCTCTCTTCCCCCTTTGTGGCCTCCTGTTTCTCATCCCTCTCCTTCTCTTTCTTCAGCCTTTTCCTGTCACTCTTATCTCCCTAAGAGGCCCCGCTCCCCAGTTTCTTATGCAGACAGCCTAAACGATGGGAGGGAGGTCTTACTATCTTGCATTTCTGGAAGGCTCGTACCTAGCAAGATTTTGCGACTGGAAAGACTGGGCATTTACCTCAGCAAAGGTAGCAGTCTGAGAGCACCCTAAGGTAGCTTATCCTGCAGCCTGATACAAATGGACTAAAGAGACTGAGGATGTAGCTCAGTGGTAAAAACCACAAAAGTTGACTGAAACAAAGTAGCCTGTCACAATTCAGTCACAGCAAAGACCATAGTTACCGCAGGAGAATCAGTGGAGTAGCATGAAAATCTGTTATGTAACTATTACTCAGTGATGTCAGAAAATTTTCCTTCTTCATTTTTGGAAAAATTATATTGTAAATCCAAAAAATTCTGCCTAATTCTTTTGGTGTGGGTATGTGTGTATTTAAATGTGCACTAATATGTATTTATTATTTTAAAGTAATTTACTAAATTTAAGTAGTGTATGTTGTTAATATTTAATAACACACATATTTAAATGTGTGGGCTGGGGTTGTAGCTCAGGAATAGATCACTTGTCTAGCAAGCAGGAGGCCCTGGGTTCAATCCCCAGCATTACTAATTAATAAAAAACTCAAGCAAACAAAAAAATGTTCTCGTGAAACATAACGTCATTTATGAACAGGCACATTCCTTTTTGTCTAATTCACTTTTCTCTAAATTCCCTATAAACTGTAGTACTAATAAAGGTGTTTTGACGTGTTTGGTCAAAGTCTGGATGACAGTTTTTGTCTTTTATTGGTTTCGGGTGGTGGATTCTTGCATGCTGAAAAAATTTTGTTTCTAAAAGCAAATGATTAGTGACATACCACGGTTTGCAATTGCATAACATCCAGAGTAGAAGATAGACATGGTAAAGCTGTGGTAGCACTCCTCCTCTTCAACTTGACGACTGGGACCACCCTACAGGGTGGAGCATTGAGCCCTGAGGCCTGGAGGAACTTGGGTCCAGGAGTGATGCTGACCTCAGTTGTCCCCTCTCTGTCACTTTCCTTTTTGCCTGCATTTGCTGTTGAGCTGGTGAGAATGCATCAATAATTCATAGGGTGTCAGCCGTCTCTGGTGCCCCTAATGATTTGTTTAAGAGTTTGGATCTAAAAATCTTCTTTCTAAATTAAGCCCTAAATTAATATGAATGGGAGCGGGGGATTTGGCTCAGCGGCACAGTGCCTGCCTGGCAAGCGTAAGGTCGTGAGTTCGGTTCCTGGTACCGGAATAAAACCAAAGATAAATAAATAAATAAATAAATTAATTAATTAATATGAACGTGAACCTACAGTATAGTTCTTGTCTGTGGTGTATGTGCAACTGTTTTTTGAAGTGGAATGATTTGTGGGTGGATATTTTCACTAGTTCTTCTTTTTGGATGTAAGGCAGTCTGTGTGGAGGAAATGAAAAGTTCAAAGTATTTTTACAACTGTTGTCAAGAGTTTCTTATGAGCCTGATAAAATTCAGCGGACAAAATAAGTAGTTTAGTCTCCTGGGCTTCATTTTTTTGATCTGTAAAGTCAAGAGATGCACTGAAGATACTAACTTTACATTTTAGAATTCCTTCTTTGAGAAAGTTTGTGGCATTTATAATATTTACTGAAACTAAACTCTAAGGTACCAAAGAGTCAAGAATCAGCTTATCAGTAAGTTTTTTTTTCCCAGCCTTCATTCTGCCAGTGCACACCTTGTTATAACTGCAATGTGGCAAGAGATGATGTCCTATTATTACTTCTTTTTCTCAAGAATGCTTCAGCTATATAGATCTATCATTGCGGTTGTTACACTGGTGAGTTCCCTCATATCAATCAGAAAAAGAAAATCCATCATACTTCTGACTACTTTTTCCTCTCCAAGAAAATGATCTCTAAGAGAATGGCATGTAATATAGACTGTGCTATTCTTAAGGCATTGGAGAAACTGCATCTGAAATAAAATCAATACGTGCTGTAGTAGTTTATTTACATTTAAAACACCGAATGGCAAAGCATGCTATCAAAGATGGGACCATCTCCACACCCCAGATTTACATAAAGGAGAATGACATAGTACAAATACTCTAGCTCCTGCTTTTGCTTGGTGAATCCTTGTTCCTCAGCTACATTATCAGAATGAGGTAGGCTCAGCAGAGATTAAGAAATGTAGATTATGGTTAGGGTTTTTTAAGTTCCATCCCATAGTCTCAATTTAAATTACAATAATGGTTACTAGGCAATTTAGGGAATGAAGGCACAGTGTTACCTTTCAGATTTCTAGCTGGTGATAATAGACAAAACAGAATTCTGACTCACCTACCTTGACCCAATCCTTTAACTGTCCAGATTCTCTTCTCTCCCATTCCCCAGTGTCTCTGCAAAGGGAGGCTCTGCTGTGCATTTATTTTATTCTGTTTTAAAGGTGTAGATGCAAACTATGCGTTATCTTCTGCATCTTTTAGAAATTTTCTTGTTTTTAAAAGAAGTTTATATAGCATGAAAATTATTGGTCCTTGAAACTTAATATAGTTGGCCAATAAAACCAGATGGGTCGGGGAGTTTTTTGGTAGGTGTAAATTACTTTTTACATTTCTTTTTTATGTTTTTGTGTTTTCTTTTATGGTAGTGAGGATTGAACTTGGGGTCTTGTGCATCTGTTGCTGATGCTCCTCCTTTATGTGTTTCTTAACTTCTGTTTTTAAATTTCATTTTAAAGAGAAAAAAATAACAAAACATTTTTAAAGAACGTAGTTTTAAAAATATAATAAGATAATAGAAGGGTCACAATAGTTAACACATTATGTATTGTTATCTTTAAATTACTCAGAATATGAGATATAAGCATTTAATTGTCCAAACAATTTTAGCACAAACCTTACCTTTCAGTGAACTAGGAGAAATTAATAGTATAACTATCTTAACTATTGTGTATATATATGTATATATATTTACTATTTTTTTGTTTTTCCCTTTCTTCTTTTCTCCTTTACCCCATCCTAGTTTTTCTTTCATTTTAAACAGTTTCTTCCCATTTTACAATATCTATTGTACATTTTGGATCTTATTTACTCTTTCAGCTTCTCACACGAGGGAAACAATATGCTTGCACATGTGCATATGGTTTATTTCACTTACGAGTATGGTTTTGAGTTGCATCCATTTACTTATGAAATTGTCCAGTTTATCCTTCTTTATGGCTGAGTAGTATGCCATTGTAGAAAAAAAGCACATCTTTTTAATCCATTACTCAGTTGATGGGCATTTGGGCTGTTTCCAAGATCTAGTAATTACAAATTGTGTTGCTATACACATGGGTGCACATACATCACTGTGGTAGGATGTTTTAAATTCTGGGAAAGTGCCCAGAAGGGGAGTAGCTGGATCCTCCAATCCACTTCTTCAAGTAATCTCCACATTGATTTCCACAGTGGTTGTACCAGTGTACATGCTCACCAACAGTGGAGAAGGGCTCCTTTTCCTCTACAACCCTGCTAGCATTCATTACTGGTTCATTTCTTGACAATAGTCATTCTTTCTGGAGTGAGATGGAATATCAGTGTTGCTTTGCATTTCTCAAATGACCAGTGATGTTGAACATCTTTTCATATATTTATTTGCTGATTGTATTTCTTCATCTAAGAAGGGTGTATTAATCTCAGATACCCAGTTTTGGATTTGGTGTTTAAATTTGGGAGTTCTATAATTTTGTTTGAGTTCTCTATATGTTCTCAGTAGTAATCCTTTGTCTGAGGAACAGCTGGCAAACTTTTTTTCCACATTGTGGGTTGTTTCTTCACTCTGTTGGTGATTTCTCTTGCTGTGAAAAAGCTTTTTAATAAGATGAGATCTCAGTTGTTGATTCTTTGTGATAGTTCCTGTGTGATTGAGGTTTTATTCATAAAGCCTTTGCCTATACCAGTGTCTTCAAGAATTTCACCTACTATACCTTCCAGCAGATTTACTGATTCTGTTTTAATATTCAGATCTTGATCTATTTTGAATTTAGTTTAGTGCATGGTGAAAGATATGGATTCAATTTTAATCTTTGGCACATGCAGAGCAGGTTTTTCCAGCAGCATTTATTAAAGAGACTATCTTTCTTTGAGTGAATGTGTTTGGCACTTTTGCCAAAGATAAGGTGACTGAGTATGTCTGGAGTTGTTTCTGTATCTTCTAATCAGTTCCATTGATCTTTTGGTCTGTTTTTCTGCCAGTACCACACTGTTTTTATCACAGTAGGTTTATAGTATAAATTCATGTCAGAGATTGTGATCCCCTTTTCCTTGTCTTTTTTGCCCAGAATTGCCTTTGCTATTTTAGGTCTCTTCTGATTCCAAATGAATTTTAGGATTATTTTCTCTAATTCTGTGGGATGTGCTATTGGAATTTTGATTGGAATTGCATTAAGTCTGTAAAACAGTTTTGGAAGTATGGCCATTTTCACTATATTGGTTCTTCTTACACAAGAGCAAAGAATATCTTTCCATTTTCTGATATTCCCTTCAACCTCCTTTTTCAGAGTACTGCAGTTTTCAGAGGTCTTTTACATCCATTGTTAAATTGATTCCTAGGTATTTCACTTTTTTTGATGCTATTGGGAAAGGTCTTTTTTCCCTAATTTCTCTCTCTGTGAATTTATTATTCATGTATAGGAAGGCTACAGATTTTTGAGTATTGACTTTGAATCCAGTTATGCTACTGGATTTGATTATTACATCTAGCATTTTTAATTTTTTTAAATTTTTAAAATTTTTTTTAAAATCTAGCATTTTTTAGTGGAGTTTTTGGGGCTTTCTATGTAGAGTATCATGTCATCTGCAAATAATGGCAATCTCACTTCTTTCTTTCCTGTTATTATTCCTTTTATTTCATTCTCTTGTCTAACTGCTCTGGCTAAAATTTCCAGGACTATATGGAATAAGAGTGGAGACAGTGGACATCCTTGTCTTGTTCCTGATTTTAGAGTGAAAGCTTTCAGTTTTTGTCCGTTTAGTATGATGTTGACTTTTTGTTTGTCATGGATACCTTTCATGAGCTTGAGATAAAGACTGCTCATTCCAATTTTCTGTAGGGTTTTTATTATGAATGAGAGCACTGGATTTTGTCAAAAACTTTTTCTGCATCTACTGAGGTGATCATATGATTTTTGTCCTTGGCTCTGTTAATATGGTATTTTTTTTTGGTTTTTGGTTTTTGGTTTTTTTCTGGTACCGGGAATCAAACTCACGACCTTGAGCTTGCCAGTCAGGCTTTGTGCCCCTGAGCCAAATCCCCAACCCCTTAATGTGGTATATTACATTTATTGATTTATGTATGTTGAACCATCCCTGCATCCCTGGGAAGAGTCCCACTTGGTCATGGTATATAATCTTCTTGATGATTTGCTACCAGTATCTTACCGAGGATTTTTATATCTATGTTCATTAGGCAGATTGGCCTGTAGTTTTTTTCTTAGTTGCATCCTTCTCTGATTTTGGTATCGGGATAATGCTTGCCTCCAGGTTTGAATTTGGGAGTATTGCTTCCTTTCAATTTCATTAAAGAATTTGAGAATAGTGGTGTTAGGTCTTCTCTAAATTTCTTGTAGTATTCAGTAGTGAATCTGTTAAGGTCTAGGCTTTTTTTTGTTGGTAGGTTTTTAATTACATGTTTGATTTCACTGATTGATATTGGTTTATTTAGGATTTTTATGTCTCTCGATTCAACTTTCATAATTCATATATATCTAGGAATTTGTCCATTTTTTCTGTCTGCATTTTCCATCTTATTAGAATACAAGTTTTCAAAGTAGTTGTAGTTGATCTGGATTTCTGTATGGTCTGGTTGTGGTTTTACCTTTTTTATTACTAATTGCATGGATTTGAGTCTTTTCTTTCCTTTTTTGATGACATTGGACAACTATTCATTGATTTTATTTACTCTTTCAAAGAACCAACTCTGCATTTCATTGATTCTTTGTATTCTTTTCTTAGTCTCTAATGTGTTATTTTCTACTCTGATCTTTACAGTTCTTTCCTTCATATGAAGTTTTGACTTAGCCTGCCCTTCTTTTTCTAGAGGTTGGAGCTTCACCGTTAATTTTTTTATTTGTGCTTGCTCTGTTTTCCTGATAGGGGTATTCACTGCTATAAATTTCCCTCTTAGGACTGATTTCATTGTGTCCCACAGTTCTGGTATGTTGTATTGTCATTGTTATTTAATTGTAGAAACTAATTTTTTCTTTAATTTCATCTGTGACCCACTGATCATTCAGGAGGTGCTATTTAATTTCCATGTATTTATGGCATTCTTGTGGTTTCTTTTGCCATTTATTTCCAATTTTGTTGCACTATAGTCTGATAATATACATGGGATAATTTCCGTTCCTTTGTATTTACTTAAGCATGTTCTATGAGCTAATATGTGGTCTATTTTGGAGAATGTCCTGGGTGCAACTGAGAAGAATGTGTATTCTGATGGTGTAGGGTGGAACACTCTGTAGACATCTATCAAGTCCATTTGTTGAAAAGTTTGGTTCAGTTCTAATATTTGATGTTAATTTTTTGTCTAGTTGATCTGTCTTTTCATGAGAGTGGGGTACTGAGAGCCCCCAATACAATTGTATTAGTGCTTATTTGATTTTTTTCATGACCATTAATGTTTGTTTTATATAGTTGGGTGCACTAATACTTCTCATATATATACATTTATTTATGATTGTTATCTCTTCATAATTTACAAGGATATAGTCACCTTCTTTATTTCTTAATCAGTCTTGACTTGGAATTCACTTTGTCTGAAAATTGAATAGTTACCCTTGCTTTTTTCTGGGTTCCTGTCACATGGAACATTGTTTTTCATCTTTTGACTTTTGGTCTATGAATTTCTTTGTGAAGTAAATGTGTTTCTTATATGCAGCATATTGTTGGATCTTGCTTCTTGATCCATTTTGCCCCTCTGTGTCTTTTGATTGGCAAATTGAGCCCATTAACATTGATGGTTATAATTGATATATATTGACTTATCCTTGTCATGTTATTTTTCTGTTGTTGACTCCCCTCTTTCTTTCCTCCCTCTGTTCAATTGTGTGTCTTGCCTGGTGGATTCCCTTAGTTGGGGTTCATGGAGCTGTAGTCCTTGTTGTCTCTTTGTATGTCCTTCAAAACATTTTGGAGTGCTGATTTGTTGGTCATAAATTTCCTTAGATATTCTTGGTCATTGAAGTATCTTATCTCTTCATCAGTTTTGAAAGATAGTTTTGTGGGGTGTATCAATCTGGGTTGAAAGTTTTTTTTTAAATCAGGAATCAAACTCATGACCTCATGCTTGCTGGGCATGTACTGTGCTGCTGAGCTACATTCCTGGCCTGAAAGTTGTTTTCCTTTAGAACTTGAAATACTTCACTTCAAGCTCACCTTGACTTGAGGATTTCTGCTGAGAAGTCAACTGTGATTCTGATGGGCTTTCCTTTAAAGGTGATTTTTTTCTTTTCCCTAATAGCTTTTAAGATTCTACTCTTGTGTTGAATTTCTGGAATCTTGAATATGATTTGCCTGGCTATAGATTTTGGTTTTTATCATGGCTAATTGGAGGTCTATATGCCTCACTTACCTGTATGTCAAATTCTTTTTCCCTACCAGGGACCCTTTCTCCCATGATGTCTGTAAACAGTTTTTTTTAATATCATTTGTGCTATCTTCTGCTTTTTCATTGACTCCAATCAATCTTAAATTATTCTTTTTTGCCTCATTTAGCAGCACCTGGATTGATTTATCATGGTCCCTTGCTATTTTTAAGAAATCTTCTTTTCATTATTGCTAACCACAAGTGTGTCTTCTATATGAGAATCTGTCCTCATATTGGCTTAATCTGCTGTGGATATTTTCAATGAAATTTTTATTCTCCTGGATATCTGCTTGAGTTTGCCTTATAGATTTCATTTCTTTCCTATGCTGAGCATTCATGCCTTCCATAATTTTCTTATGCTCCTCTGTTTTTGTTTTTTTTTTTTTTTCTTTTTCTGTATCTGTTCTAAAATCACTAAGCATGTTTTTCTTGTGGACATCATCTCTGTAGTTATCTGAGAAATTATTTCTGATTTGTTTTTTTCCTAGAGCCCTATTCAATTGCTTTATTATTGCCACTTCAGAGAGGCTAGGTGGGTGGCTTTTGGATTGTCCCACCTTACTGTCCCTGAGTTTGCCTTTGGTGAACTGGATGTCTGGGGTTGCATCTTGTTTAAGTGTCTTCTCATTTTCTTTTCTTTTTTTAGTTTAATTCCTGGGGTGATGCTTGTAAATTGCCTATCGTGGGTTGCTTTATTTCTAGTATTTACAGCTATTAGGAAATGACTACTTCTCTGAGTTATCTTCCAGGTGTAGCTGGGTTTTGGGGCTTGAGTGTGTTGTAAGATCCTTCCTCCTCAATATATTGGGGATAAGAAGCTGCTGCCTGTTTGGCTTATTCCCTGGTTCTTTGGCACTGTGCCTCAGCATTTTCAATACCCTTAGTCAATCTCAGTCTTGGAATACCAGGAAGAATAGCAGTTTATAACAATTATGTCACTTTTGGCTAATGTGATGCCATCAGTAATAACAGTAGCATCAATCACAGTCTAGAAAATGACAAACTGAAGTAACCATTAATTTGGCACCTTTAACCATATGAACTAGATTTTTGGATATATAACAAAATCAAAAATAGACCAGAAAATTGTATGTTGTATATAAGTCCTTAATATGTCAATTTTACTCTTAGGGGTTAAACTTTAAAATGGGTTAGAGAAAAAATAGAGAGGTAGAAGAAGAGGAAGAGATTAGAAGTAAGGCTGGAGGACAAAGGGGATCACACTGACTTTGGGGAATGGTGCAGAAAACTGGAGAGGAATAGAGAAGAAAGAGCTGAGAAGAACAGAAGAGAACAAGTCCAAAGATGGTAGAAGGCATAAAACATAAGATCAAACAATGGAGAAGAAAAAAATTAAAACAAACAAACAAAACCATCACCACAAGAAAAAACAAATAGCACCGTGTTTCACTCAGAATGACTGATCTCCATTTTATTACTCTAGTCCAAGCCTGGACAGAGAGCCATGCCACAGTCCCTCAAACATTTCTAAATTGAGGCTGCAACATTTAATGATTTTTATTAAAGGTAACAGGAGAGAATTACAACATGAGAATAACTTATACTCACTGTGAGATGTGATTTTTTTTAGTGGACTGCCTAGGCCAAGCCCATCTATAACACTTTAATGTAGGGTCACTGTGCTACTAGCTCTGCCTGCCTTTCCTGAGGGTAGAAGGCAGCATTGTGTGAACCCACAAGTGAATGTAGATTCCTGAGTCCAGGCCAGAGTTTCACTAGACTCATAGAAAAAGAAGTCTTTTTCCCCTTCAGCATAAGACCTTTCTTCCTTTAATTCCTTATTTAGGGTCTTCCTCTTCCCAAATGACAGATGAAAATAACACTCATTTTTATCAGTGGGAACACTTACTGTTTGCTTCAACCAGACGCTAGCATTACACCTTGCTCTGTAAGTTTTTAGCTTGGAGTACTCACACTGAAGGTACAGAGACTTTGAGAGATCCATGAACCCCATAAGCCACCAAAATTTTGTGAGTATATGCCTTTTTTTGCAGGGGGAGGACATCTATAGCTATCGTCAGATTATTAAGTCCATCCAACATCTTGCCAAAAGGTGAAGCATCATTTCAGTTGTCCAACACCGGGTCATGGCTTCAGGCATGGGTTAATCTTGTGGAGCATCAATGGCTTCATCACTTAGAGAGTTTCCTCTATCAGCTAATAAAAAGGAGGTTATTGTGTCTTCTCTCCAGACATCTGTATCTCTGCTTTTATCCACAAACAACTGCTCAGCTGCAGGTATCTCAACAAAGTCCTTTGTAGGAGCCCTGTGGTCCAAATCCATTCCTGGACAAGAAGCATTTCTCTGGAGTTAATAGCACCTGCAGAGATGCAGTCCTGCCTGGTCTTTACAGCATGGCCTCCTAATGGCCTTCCTTTCCCCTGAGGTCTTTATATAATTGAATTGCCTATTTGGTCAGTCTTCCAAGGACAAAGAAGTAGTCTCTCCAAATGGGGTATTTACTAGGTACAAGAGAGTCTTCTACTTCACTGCAGTTTAAAATGTACTCCCCATGGATTTTAAATACCTTAAAGACAGACTTTAGTTTAAATTCTTAAGGTTACATGTACTCCCTTCTCTTAACAGCCTTTGCAGGATGGAAACTTCTTTGGGCATCTGTCCCAGGACTTGGAGCCCAGGGAAGGTTGGTGGCAGGAAAAACTTTCCTCTCCCCTGTCTCATCTTGCTGCAGGCATCCTCAGTTGTCTCCTGTTACCCTTGGGCCTCAGGCATCTACCCTGGCTTGGTGCTGGATGCTTGAGGTCGCTTGGGCACTGCCAGTATGCCCCTTTTCTTCTCTGCAGTTGTGGGGTGTTTGATCTGCACTGTAACCAACCCAGTCTGCAATGCCTGACAGCACGTTTACCAAACGACGTCTCACTTGTCACTCTTCTAAGCCCTTTGACAATGTTTCTTCCTGCCTCGGCCAAGCTTTACTTGCAGGCATCCTCTTGGCAGTGTCTGAGTTACAATGTGGATTCTAGTTCCTTCTTTTGTGGTTCTTATTTGTAGGGGGCGGAGTGTATTGGGAATCGAACTCAGGATCTCATGCTTCCCAGGCAGGCACTGCACCACTGAGCTAAATCCCCGTGTCCCTTGCAGCAAGACTGCAGCTTTGGAAGAAGTTAGAGACCGTGGTAAACAGTCTTGAGGCCTACAAAGATATAAAAGGTGTTCCAGGAAGCCTTTTTACTGGGCATCTCATCCTTTCCGTCACCTGCCTCTCAGCACAGTGTTTTAGTTTGAAGTGAGATTGGTCTTTTGTCTCCACGGACTGTTTTTCTTGTGAGGTGCTCTTGTGAGAGGTGTGTGCAGAGGCTTTGAACACAATCTTCTGGACAGTTTCAGATAGTAGTATTAGAAGAAAACACGTGGGGTGGGAATTTGGGTCACCCTCCTGGCAGAGGGTCTGTTTTCTCCAGAGAATGTAGTCTTCTTACGCACATTAGAGGCCCTCTTACCTCCATCCTCACGGTGTAGCTCAGTGGGTGATTTTACCAACTGTTTCTGAATCGAGCCACAAGCCTTGCTGGGGTCGATGTGCCTCCAGATTGTGGTCATGCCTGTTGCCTATCTCTGTTCTCCATCACAAGATTTCTTCTCTTATTGGTGTGTTTTTTATGGGTATTTTAGAGGAAGTGGGGAGAGAAGAGTCTTACTATTATGCCATTTCACCCAACATTTTGAAAATTTCATAAATGACAATTTTGGTAAACATTTATAATTTGTGATCATTGAATCATTAATAGAGAATTTTAACTAATTTAAAATAATGTCTTTGGGCTGTGGATATAGCTCAGAGGTAGGGTACTTGCCTACCATACATGAATTTCTAGGTTCCATTCCTAGTAACATACACACACACACACACACACACACACACACACACACACACACACACAGATATACTTACAGGAAAAGTTTTAGTGACTTTCAGAGTTTGAAATATATTAAAAGCTGTTTGTTTGTGTTTTTGAGACAATGTCTTGCTGTATAGTTTAGACTGGACTTGAACTCACTTTGTAGCCCAGGTTGGCCTTGAACCAGCAGCAACCCTCATGCCTCAGCCTCTGAAGCACTGGGACTATAGGCATGAACCACCATGCCCAGGTTTCTTACATGCGATTTTACATGAAGGACATGTAAAATTTGGGAACCTTTAATAGAGTTTAAAGTGAAAGAATCAGTTAACATACATTTTTAAGTTGATCAGCTAGTTATTTTATTGTAAAGGTTTTGATAGGCTTCTTTATTACTATGAAATGTCCTGCTTTAAACTGGATTAAAACATTTTACATTATTAATACCTTAGTTTAAGCCATTGAGTGTGTTTGGAAATACTGTGTATGGTAAACTTTTGTAATTTGGGCCTCCAGTAAATTTCAGAATCTTCCCTCCCCTCTTAGCTTGAGTTAGTACCCTTGTAATCTATGTTCCAAAACAGGAGACAGTTTACAGGGTTTGGGGGGCTGAGTAGCCATTGCAGCCCTCATTGCTGAAGGTGCTGAGGTTTCTCCTTATTTCGAAGGTGGCAGTGGGTGTGGCAGACCCCACAGCTGAGCAGTGATGACTTGGCCCTTGTGCTGATCGCCTGTGCTGTGTGTCTACTATGGGTGCTTTTAATAGTATTTGTTTGAGTTACTGACATGCAGCTTTGATCATCTAGATAATTCTCTACTGTCTCTCTGGCATCCTGGTGTATTGACTTTTTTTTCCATATTCTCCCCCACCCTCTAACAGCTGTACTTTGAAATGCCTGAGGAACCGGTTAAGATGTTGTGTTATTAGAACTCCCTGGGGAAGTTTAGGGTTAACTTCTAGAGTGCTGGAATAAAAAAGAGACTTGCATACCATGCAGTCCTATCCAAGCATCTCACTCATGCCTGGACCGGGGGCCTGCAGAGCTCAGCGGGTGGTAGCAGAGTGAGGAATCCGGGGTTCCTTTCACTGAGCGTGGTCTGATCCATGTTGGTTCTGTGGCTGGGCTCGGGTTCATACCTGGATGCATGTGGTACTAACAGCAGGCATCCTCTTGGCAGTGTCTGAGTTACAATGTGGATTCTAGTTCCTTCTTTTGTGGTTCTTATTTGTAGGGGGCGGAGTGTATTGGGAATCGAACTCAGGATCTCATGTTTCCCAGGCAGGCACTGCACCACTGAGCTAAATCCCTGACCCCTCTTCTCATTTTTAATACATGTATTGCAGCGTATGCTGTGAGTCTGTAGAACATTTTAAAATGTAAAATTCTGAACTGTATTCATTAGTACACAGTACAAATACCATTTCTGTTCTGTAAAATGTGCGAAGCATTGAGGCTTGAGGGCTTGGCACCCAACATATTGGTAGCTGGATTTTGAAACTTTGTTTTGTTTGCAATTAACACAGGTTTGGGGGTGGAAATCCCTTCCTGAAAGTTTGGTAAAGTCCTAGAATTTGTACATGCCTTGGCAATATCCTAACACTACATATACTATCTAGTATCTCCAGCACCTTGTTCTTTGCTTCTTCAGCTGACCAAGGTAAAGGAAGACTTCTTTGTGGCAGTCAGGGATTTTATCACGGTAGAATCCTTTCTAATAATTTTGAAAAGCTATTGTAGGGTTGGGCCTTAGCTCATGGTTAAAGCGCTCGCCTAGCATGCGCCCTGGGCCCGATCCCCAGCACTGGAGGGAATTGCTGTAAATACATGTAACATAAAATTTGCAACCCTAACCCTATTGAAGTGTATTGCAGTGTCATTAAGTACATTGACATCGCTGTGTGACCATTAGCATGGTCCATCTCCATATTCATCTTTAGCTGACAAAACTGAGATGCGGCATGAAAAAATATTTCAGGTATACAAATAAATCTCTAAGGTGGGAATAGTAAAATTCGTATGGTAGAAGGTGCAGGAATGACATAGCACTAGTTGAATTTATAGCTTCCACTGCTTCAACAATGTTGCATCTTCAAGTACTAAGGATGTGGTGTTGTATTATAAATATTCTCATCGAATATTCAAAACTCTTGTGAAGTGCGCATTGATATTTCCACTTTGTAAATGAAGAAATTGAAGTAGTGTTGGAGGAAAGGTACTGAAGATCCTGAGCCAGGATGCCAGCTGTTTAGCGTGGCTGACCTTAAACCCTGATTTTCCATTGTTCCACATTTCAAAGGATTGTGACTAATGCTTTCTTTGTCTGTCCGTCTGTCTACCTGTCTCGCTGTCCGTCTGATGATCTCTGTTGTAGGCTGAGTAAATGTCAGCGGGAAGGATTTCTGGAGTTTTGTTTTAAATTACTGGTCTTGCCCTAACAAGAGACCGTCTTGTTTATTACCTTGGGCATCTCATCAGATCAGGGAATTTTTGTGCTTTGCCTAAATGCTTTCTAGATGCAGCAGATGTCTACTCAAATATTACTTTAAAAATGCCTGAAATTGTATTTAAATTGCTTCCATTATTCACTAATTAAATTTCAGATTGTTTCTCCTGGGGATTTTGCAGTAGGCTGAGTTTTTTCATTGTTTGTGTTGGACAATGACAAAATAAATCTTTTGCATTGTCGCATAGTGAAAAATCCTGCTGAATGGGCTAAATAAGTCCACAATCACCCCACAACAGACTTCTTTTTAATAAAACAGTCTCTCCTTTTCTTTCCTGGCAGGACTAAGCATAGACACATAGAGCGCTTTTGTTTGTTTTTATTTCTGTCTGTGATTCTGGTGCCTAAAATACCTGGAGGGGTCGCGGACACAATGGGGGCCGTGTGGTCTACTGAATGTGTCAGCTTCCTTGACCTGCATGGGTTTTTCACAGGAAGGCACAATGGAATTCAGATAGTTTAAAACCTTAAGTGTGCTTCTCCTGTGGCTGCTGCAATTTGAATCTTTAATCAGTCTTTTCAAAGAGCTGGGTGTAGCGACCAGGTTGCCCGGGGCCTCCATCCGGAGTCCTTATCATTTGTTGTTGCCTTGCTGCCCTGTTTTTCGGAAACACTTCTCCCATGTGCATTTTTCGTTTACAAGAAAAAGGGGAGGAAAACATAAAATCTGGAGAAGAGAAAGAACCAGAAGTTTAGTGTTCCTACGGACCAAAGGCTTGTTGCAATAGGCCCTTGGTATGTTTAAACAGAAATGCTTGCTTGCTCTTTTTTTTTTTTTGCTGTACCAGGTATCGAACTCACAACCTTGAACTTGCTGGGCAAGCGCTTATACCACTGAGCTGTATCCCACTTGCCCTTTTAAGAACAGCTTTTTTTCTTTTTTTTTTAGGTGTTTTTGAGACAGTCTCGCTATGCAGTTCAGGCTGGCCTTGAGCTCACTTTGTAGCCCAGGCTGGTCTTGAACTCAAATCCTCCTGCCTCACCCTCCTGAGTGCTGGGATCACAGGCATACACTATTACGCCCAGCACTTGCTCTTAAAATGTAAATTATTTCCATTTTCCTAAAAAAAAGAACAAAAAAAACAAAAAGAAAACCCAAAACCAACCAGACCAAAAAAAAAAAAAAAAAAAACTCCACCTAATTTCCCATGAATCTTCACTCCTATTTACAGATAACAGAGTCTGTTTTCAGGATAAGTAAATATTGAAGGCTGGGCCTACTGACTTTGGGAAGGCCTGGGTCTTGTGAAGCCTTTCACAAAGGTAGTCATGTTTTGTGCTTGTGACTTGATGAGGAAGGTAGGATTCTTCCCATTGTACAGATAAGGAAGAAAAGGTTCTGTGAAGTTGAGAGACTTGCTCATGTATCCCATGGATGATGTGAAGTAGATCTAGGGTTGTGCTCTTTCTGTGATTTAAATGCTTAGTTTTCCAAAACCAACAGTCATTGTTTTCAAAGTTGTTCCTGGTAGTAATCACCCTTAGATGGATAGGGAAGTGACTCAAGCGAATGGATGTTATAGACAGTCTCAGATGAAATGAAAGGTTTAGTTCTGTTCAGTTGTGTGTTAGTAAGTAGCAGGGCAGGCAAGTGGGAAACTGAAGTGCCAGAACCTTGGATGGGAACTAAATGCTTTTCCAAATCAAGTGCCTCTGATGACCCTGGACAGTTAGTGAGAAAGAGTTTGTCACCAACATACATAATAGGCCCGAAGTGTTAGATACGCTTGAAGCCACCCAGAGATTCCCACGTGAAGCTGCTGAGAAGAGACTCCGGGGTCTGCGGAGAAATGAAGGCTGCTTCGTGTCCAAGATAAAGTAGGAGATTGATGCACCACAGATGGGAACCACCGCAACAAATAGCAAAGCAGCAGAAAGACAGCTAGGTCCATCTGCATTCAGACAGAAGGGGGGTCAGTTAGCTGCAGTGAGGAGAGCAAGCATATCACCTGCGGTTCTATCGCATCAAAACGTAGGACAGATTTTACATGGGCTGCCCACTTCCATATGTCTGTGTGAGGCCACCCTGTATGGTGTACGTAAAGACTAATTTTAAATGCCTTCCATGTTTAATTCTCTTTAAAAAGCAAAACAAACCCAAATCCTTTTTTTTTTTTTTTTTTGGCCTGGAATTTCTCATTTCTTTATTGTTAGGCATAAATTTATTTTTGAAAGGAAATGCAGTCCTTTGGTTTGTAAAATGCTCTCCTAGTCTTAGTCTTAGCAGATTATATGGCAGGTGCCGCCTGGCTGTTGAGCTGTGGAGTGCGTGGGAAATGCTGACGTGGCTCGGGAACTTTTTGCAGGGTGATTGCGGAACTCAGGAGTGGAAGGTGATTTACCCATCAATAGGAATAAAGTGGTGTTTATTTCTGGATGTCTCGTCACAATAATGGAACTTTTTTTTTCTTTTTTATGATTCAGGCTCTTTAGGCCCAAATTATTTGGAGACCTTTTCTCTTTTTCTTTAGTAGTTTTGGTTATAAGGAAATCTTTTTGTTCTGACACTAGCCTGGTTCATAATGTGGATCGTTCAATGATATTTTGAGTTAAAAGATCTGGTAAAAGATTTTTGCCATGTTTGATTAGACTAATGGAAATTGTGTCATATTTGCACACAAAAAAATGTTTCACTGAAGTAAGCAGAATTTCATTTATGTGTATGTGTGAGAGTGTGCCTAACGTGTGTGAGGCAGGCCGTTTTGAGGATTTCTTGAAAGCAATAGAAACTTGCCCCAAGGAAAACAATCCATAGAGTCACAAGCACATAATACATTTTCTGTAATTGCAAATGATAAATTCATCCTTGAACTTCTAGTTATAAACCCTTTGTTCTGAAACATCAGTGATCTCTTTGATTATAGCTGGTTTGGGGCATTGGGTGTTGGCGTGGTCCCGAGGAAAGAAAGGTGGACATTTGAAGTTGTATGACTTACTAGGAGATGTCTCGATTTCAAGCAGTAGGGAAGAGAAATCCTTTGTAAACTACAGAGCTCATACTTGGATTAGGGGAGAGAGACAAATTGAACTGAGAATGTGTATCATAGGCTGCTGGATGAGTAAACAGTGGCGCCAAAGAAATATTAAAAATCACACTGAGGGGCTGGGGATTTAGCTCAGCGGCACAGCGCCTGCCTGGCAAGCGCAAAACCATGAGTTCGATTCCCGGTACTGGAAAAAAACAAACAAACAAAAAAAATCACACTGAATGACTGTAATGGACCTTTTTTTTAAAGTTTGGAACATAAGAGACTGGAGGATTCGCATTAACAATGCAATGCAGACGAAGGCAATGTGTACAGCTGCCTTAGACCTTGAGATTAAGGGGGGCAGATCTTGGCGGCAGGCACCATGTCCTGGTGTTTTTTGTCCATGTAGCTCCTCTGTGCGAGTTCATAATTGGCTCTGAGGTGCAGGAGGCCAGTCGTGTTAGACAGCTGCTGGGAAGAGGTGACTTTGGGGCCAGGGCTCTATGTTGAAGCTAGTTGGATGCCCGAAGGCATGGCAGTGAGAAGCCTCCCAGCCTGGGCGGAAAACCTAGGTAAATCTGAGGGCTTCTGCCCTCTTCTGTCCCTCAGGGCCCTTTAATTCTCCAGTTTCTGACTCATTAATAGGTTGGCAAGCCTGCAAATTTGGGCCTAAACATAGTCAACATGGTCATCTTAGACGACATTTACCAACCTATGAGAAATATATAATAAAAGACTACAAAACAAAAAACTTGCCTTCATCCTCTTAAAAAATTTCTGTAATTTCTTTTTTCTTTTTCTAACCACTCATGTGATATCCTGACATAATGCCTTATAGTTATCTCTGGTCTTTCCCAAAACTGAAAGACCCTTAAGTTATAGTTCAGCATCTTTGCTAACACAACTAGGTAGACTTTTTACTACCAAGGAGCTGTAATTTTTTTTGTTTTTTTGTTTTTCTCCGGTACCGGGAACCGAACTCACGACCTTGCGCTTGCCAGGCAGGTGCTTTTGCTGCTGAGCTAAATCCCCAGCCCCAAGGAGCTGTAATTTAAATATATCCCCCACAAGTTAGGTATTGGGAACTTAATCAGTTAATTCCTATGTTAGTGGTATTTGGGAGTAATTAGAACTCCATGGGTGGCCCGTGGGTGGACTTAGTGCCCTTACTAGAAGAGGAAGAGATCCTAGCTCTCTGTAGACGTGGTGCCCTTTGCCATGTTGTGATACAGCAAGAAAGTCCTCATAGATGCCCAGCAGATGCCTGAGTCCTTGGACCTCTCAACCTCTAGAACTATGAGCTAAATAAACCTCTACTCTTCATGAATTATCCAGTCTGTGGTACTCAGTTATAGCAAAAGAAAACAGACTAAGACATAAGACAAGCCATGTGTATTGCTGATATTCAGCAAATAGTTGCTGAGCAAATGTTAAAAAGGCCAGTGAGCTAGTGAAATCTCTATCAGTGTCAGTGTTGGATTGTTTCCAGTTCCTGATCCAGTTGGAATGCTTCAAGGTTGTGCTGTCAGAGGTCGATTCATTGACTCATCACTGTGACAGCTAGGTAGCAAATCTAGACAGCACGTCTAGGTAGCAAGTACACTGTGGTACTTGTATAGCTGGTTTTCTGTTTTGTGGTTTTATTTTAAAAAGTGATATATGGAAACATGGTGGATAGACTGATAGATTCTGATAATTTTAATTAATGGCCTCAGGAGCAAGGATGAAGCAGATCCATTGAATAGATGAAAACTTCAGCGAAGCAAATTTATTGATTACTATGTTCTAGGTATGATTTTACACACTCAGGAAATAAACATGAATAAGACATGGTATCTTCTCATCCGGAGCTCTCAGCTTGCTTGGTAGGGGAACAGTAATCAATCTGTATAATGTGTTCAGGGGGCTGGCAGAGGCAAGAAGGGGAGGGACAAAGAAGGAGCTAACTGATTCTGCTTGGGGACAGGGGAAGGAAGCCTTAGGGCTTGAGCAGAGGACACCAGGCATAACACAGGAGAGGAAGGAGACTGGAAATGCCATACTCCAAGCAGAGCGAAGGGCCTGTGCAAAGCCAGAGGAGGCTGGGAAGTCTCTGAGTGGTCTGCCTGGATGCCTGTGTAGGATACAGGGCCAGGGACCACCTGAGATGAGCGTGAGGAGGCTCTGGGCAGGTTATGGTCTGGATTTTTTCTGTAGGCACTGGATGTACCTGAGTAGGTGAAAACAAGTTCTGACTACTGACTTGTTTTCTAATAAATATCTAAACTCAGATCTAAGGTCTTGCTGAGGCAGGAGCCTAGGGCAGATAGTAACCAGGAACTGTAATGGACCAGAAAGGCTATTTCATCACCCTTTTCAGAATATCAAGGAAGCTCAAGCACACAAGATTCAGTGTAGGACAGGGGTGACCGGTTCAGCACAAGGGGAAAGAGCCTCTTGAATTTGAGTTTATTTGTTTGCATAAAATTCAGAAAAATAAGGATGAGCTCAGTTCTTCTCTTTTAGGATTTAGGAATCTGAGTGAAAGTAAGGGTGTGATCCTTGGAGTCCTCTTAAGGGGGTGACATAGGAAGAGTAGTGGCCCCTCGTGTAAATAAAATAGGAGGAACAACAGTTATTGAATCTAGGTCACTACATGCTTGTGAGGGGGAGAACTACTCAGACCCAGCACTTGTATAACCTGCGTGACTGGATTTACGGCTCTGGGCCCCCTATGTAGTGCCTGACACGTTCTTTTAATTAGAAAAACTCCATTTAAAAATATACCTAGAACATTGTTGTCCTGATTAATCCTTAATGCATGACAGATACTTGTTGACCCTCTACTATGTGCTAGGTTAAATTTTAGGAAATAAAAAATAAAATGACCACATTTCTAGCTCATTTCTAGAAGAACATTTGCTATGGAGATCTGCGGGGCTATGTGAGTGAAACCTTTGTGTGTGTGTGTGTGTGTGTGTGTGTGTGTGTGCGCGCGCGCCAGGAATCAAACTCAGGATCTTGTGCTTGCCAGGAAGGCTCTGTACTGCTGAGCTATATCCCTGGCCCCAAGTGAAACCTTTTGCAACTAGTTTTTTGACTTTATTCAACAGATATTTACTTTGAGTACTAATGAAGGGTCAGGCATTGGCATTGGGAGTTGAACAATGAACACTGTTAGGCTTTATTTATTTTATTTTTTTTTTTGGTTTTTTTCTGGTACTGGGAATTGAACTCACAACCTTGCTCTCACCAGGCAGGCGCTGTGCTGCTGAGCTAAATCCCCAGCCCCGACTGTTAGGCTTTATGGAGTTTCTATTGGAAGAGGGTCTAGACCAATACTAACAGAGTAGTGTCGTAAATGGTCTGATGTGGTCAGTACATGGTATGCTGTGAGAGGACAGGTGGGCCTTCTGACTGCTCTTAGAGGAAAGATGGGGCAAGTGATATGGAAGCCAGACTTGATGGACAGTAAGAGTGCGTGAAAGGAGAGAGGAGGGTGGGGAGGGGGCTCAAGGAAGATGTTAGGGGCAACACAGGAAGAGAGAGAGAAAGAGAGAGAGAGAGAGAGGTAAAAAGCAGGGCTGTTTGACCTTAGATCCTGGCCCTACTTTGCGCCCCATTCAAGTATTTACAATTTATCCCAATGCTTCCTGGAAAGAGCAGCGGAACAGGTGTGTGAAAAATGAGACAGGTGGATCCGAGGAAGTTTCTGTCATTGCTGGATGGAGACATCACAGTAGCGCCACTAGGACCTTGGCTGCCTGGGCCTGGGTCTTGGAGAACGGCTGTTCCTTGGGCTGGCAAACACCATACTTATCTATGGATTTGAGCATTATTTTCAGCATAATTAAGACAGTTATTTCAAGTTCCCTGCTAGCTCAGCCAGTATGCAGATGCATTGGAGAGAGAAAGGCATGAATTCATAAGTGTAAATGTGCTTCGGTTTTGATTTTTCTCTTTCTTTTCAAATATCAAGGCCAGTGGCATACTCTTTCTAATGTGCAGAGCGGTAGAGAGCTGTTAGACTTCCTTGGCAAAGGGGATTTCCACAACCTTTGGAGAATAGCACTCTTCCTTCCACCCTTATTTGAGTATCAGTGGTGTCTGGTGTTTCCCAGAGGTCACCCAAGGTTCTGGTGTCCGGCCCATCAGCACTTGGGTTTTATGCCCATCATTTCAAGCTAGCTAATCTCCAACAATCCCCAAGTGCTAGGACCTAAGGTCTCAAGCCCCTATTCAAGTGTTTCAGATAAACCCAGAATCTTTTCTGGAAAAGTACGCTCAGTTTGTTGCTGGATTGCTAAATTTTTCTCCTTCTGAATGTGGCATCCAGGTCATTACTGGAAAAATGTAGCCCATGATGCTACAGAGTTCCATCTTTTTTATTTTAATATTTTTAAATATAAAATCTCAAAGTTGTCTGCACTTCCTTAAAAGAAAGTAGAGCCGGAATTTTAATTTGATTACTGTGCCCAATTTTCCCAGGCTTTCATAGGCAAGTAGTTTGTTTGAACAGCTGTACTGTGGTAATTCTCAGTAACAAATGAATCAGGAGTGATTCTGTGGGGGAAGTCAGATGAAAGAAACTTCCTTAGAAAGACAGGTCATTAAAGAGTGAAGTAGGAAAACCTGGCAAACATTTGAGAAATTCAGCAACTATTTTTCTAAAAATAGAGCAGTTTACTCTGACAATTCCTTTCTAATAATTTTACCATGGACTGTCATTAATAGAGAAAATTCCCTATTTATTTTGAGATTTTCATTTTGAGTAAAAAAAAAAAAAATCATGATCCAATCACAAAAAGATAAATTTAGCATGTGAAAAGATATTTTGAAAGAGCTGTAAGGCAGAAGGGCTTTTGGCTTTCACCATCTAACCTACTGGATAGGTTTGAAAACATAATATAAAGCTAAACTAAATACGGGAGCTGGATGTGGTGGCACACCATTCCTGTAATACCAGTAGTAGAGGCTGAGGCAGGAGGATGTCTGGGAGTTTAAGGTCAGCCTACACTACAACGTGAGGCCCTATCTCAAAAAAAACCACAAAAAAACAAAAAACCAAAACCAGTACAAACAAACACCAGAAAACAAAGACTCAACATAAATACAGGAAACATTGATTTACCCAACTGAATAAACAATGTACTACATTTGCTAATCTAATTAATCAAACTCTACTTTCCCTTTCCAAAGCAGATGCACAGCCAATGAAATAAATTAAAGCAACTCCCCTCACCCCCTACTAAAAATACACTTTCTTTCTCTGGGTAAATTGGTCATTTAAATCCCCGAGGTTGTACTCCTCCAGCTTGGTGAGAGGAAGCAATTGTATGGGTATAAAATTGTTTCTGCAGGTTGTAGAGTTTGAGCTTTGAGCATTACCCAAACTGATGTTATTTTTAGAACTAAATGGACTACAAATGATGTTGATTTGCAGATAAGTGAGCCTGTGTGTAAATGAATCTTTTGTGGAACGAATCTATATTGATGACAAAAAGTAATGACTGGGCAAAAATCCTGGGAAACTAATAGGAGTAGTTAAAGTTAGAAAATAATTGTAACTGTGAAACATTTAGACTCAAAAGAAATAAAAAAAAGATTTCAGTTCAGTAGCTTGCAGATCTGGTGTTGAATGTTGAATTTACCTGACTTCAAATTACTAGAAGAAGATTCAGTTTTACATAATACCTATATTATATCTATATTACATATGAAGATTTTACATACAGATACACTTACAAATACACAATGTAGAAGGAAAACTGAAGTTCAGAGAGTAAATGGGTACAAAAATGGATCAGTGAAGGTCAGAGAGTAAACACAGATGAAAATGGATTCAAAGATTACAAAGCAATGAATGACAGGCTATATGTGAATGAGAAAAAATATAACCCAAGGATATGCTAGATAACAAGTTTAATATTTGTCAAGATTGTGGTCCAAGAGTTCTTCAAAGGTGCAAGATGTGGATTCAGGAGCCCGCAGTTTGGAAATGAAAAAGAGTTCACTGTTAAGGTCTGCTCACGGCTACTGCATTTCCTTGGCCTTGGTCATAAATGGATGCACTTCCAAGGATCAACCCTAGAGCAGAGTGTTTCCAGCTGAGTTCATAAGGTCACCACTACTAAGACCGCCCTCACCTTGAGGACCAAAGGATCCCTGAGGATTTCTTTTCTTTACATTGCCTTCTCTGATAGATTCACTCCCATTCTTTTTTGTTTTGTTTTGTTTTGTTTGGTTTTTCTCCGGTACCGGGAACCGAACTCATGACCTTGCACTTGCCAGGTAGGCACTTTGCCGCTGAGCTAAATCCCCAGCCCCTCACTCCCATTCTTTTCAGTCTTGTTCACCCTAGGATATTATGCTCAAAATTCATTTACATGCTCAGTTAATTTTAATTAAAATGTAAAAGAAGATCAGGAGATGATTAAGTTAAGTTCTGAATGTATTAGGATAGCTGGACATCAGTTAATGGATTAAACAATTCTTGGAATTGCTTCTTTTTCCTGACAGAGAATCTCACCATTGCTGCCACTTCTTAAACTTCTACTTTTCAAGCATTTTCAAGCTTGAATGTTCTTTTAACTCCAAGGCCATTTTGTTATCTGGAAATTCATGTTTTGCTCTGACTGCTGGTCCAAACTGTTCTTACAGTCTGGCTGGGAGAGTGGTGAAACTTAGGGCTGTCTGTCTCTCTGTCTCAGATGGACTGTGGGATGCCATGCAAGTTATTAGTCCTTTTGTATTTTTCCCTGATTGTGATGGGTTTTCAGGTATAGTAGGGATGACCGGAAATTCTCTGAAGTTACCTTCTGAGGGCTGCTGTCTCCCTTGTTGCATTGCTGTGTAGCCCACTTCCAAGGCATAGAGGGCAAAGAAAGTTTCTTTTGGATATTTTAAATCCACCTTCTCCACACTGTTCTGTAGTCAGATATGCTCCACATTGAAGGAAAGCTCTCATACTTGTTTATTATGGATTCAGTCGTACGGTTGGCCAAACTGTGAGTTTTTAAGAGTAATTCACTTTGTAATTGAAATTATCCTTAAATGCAAATTCAGGCATGACTTAACTACCTGGAGAAGATGTAGATGAAGCAACATTCCCTCTTTTCTTGATTATGATGGTCAAGTCGTCCTTAAAATCTCACTACTTTGGGCTGGGGATTTAGCTCAGCGGCACAGCACCTGCCCTGCAAGCGCAAGGTGAGTTCAATCCCTGGTACCAGAAAAAAAAACAAACCAAAAAAAAAAAAAAAATCTCACTACTTTTCCTCTGTCATCTTCCCCACCTCCCTACCCACTGCCCTGTTGTTAGGACCTGAGTTAATCTATGTAAACATTCAGCATCAGGTCTAGGACCATGAAAAGGGGCTCAATAGCTATGGTTGCTAATATAGTTCCATCCTTTAGTCAACTTGTGCATCATACATGCATTCAACCACCTGTGAAAGTTTATTTTTTGCCTACTGTTTGAGGTATGGCACCTAGATTCTGGAGATACAAACATGAATAAAAGAAAGTTTCTGTTTTGAAAATGGTTTTGTTAGTGTAACTTATTATGATGTAGTGCATTTATTTACATCTTCTAGATTGTGAGTTTGAAGTTTGAAACCATGGGAACCAAAGCATTCGCATCAGCTTCTCTTGAAATAGTTTAAAGCTAGAATGTTAAATCATTCCAAAGTACTTTACATCTGGCCAAACTACTTTGTATTTTTTTTTATTTCTTTGGTACCTGAGAGTGAGCCCAGGTATTTGCACTACGCTATATCACCAACCTTTGTTAATTTTTTATTTTTGAGACAGGGTCTTGTTAAGTTTCCCAGGTTGGGCACAAACTTGTGATCCTCCTGCCTTAGTCTGCCAGAGTTCTGGGATTACAGATGTGTGCCACTATGCCCTGATTACTTTTAAAATTTTTGTATTCAGTTGGGGATTGTCTTGGTTACTTTTCTCTCATTTCTGGGACATAATACCTGATGCCCAAAATTGAGGAAGGAAAGGTTTATTTCCCTTACAATTCGTGGAGGTTTCAGTCCGTACTTGGCAGGTGAGAAGGCACAGTGGTACATGGCAGAGAGCTACAGCTCATGGTGGCAGAACACAGCCAAAGCAACAAACACAAAAGCCAGGAATGGCCTCAAGCACCCTTTTCCTCTCCCTTACATATGCAAACTATTCACTCCAGGGCGGGTGTAGCTCTCACACCCATAATCAATCAAACTCTAAAAGCTTGCCCCATGGCTGCATGAGGCTTTGGGGGGACCCCCAGACACAAACCATAACAGGGATATTTAGGAATGATGACAATTGGAACATATGGATATTCCTCTTTATGCTTTAGGGTCCCTTCTACAGCAAAAATATGTATTATTATCATCACAATTCCCTGTACTAATAATACCTAGTATATAGAGTTTGCACATCTCTCAGGTCATGTGAGCCTTTCAGTAGTTCTTGAAGGTGTGGAGGGCAACCTGCCAAGATAATGTAAGTAATTTCCCCAAGATTGTGGATGGGGTAAGGCTAGCATGAGAGTTCGGTTCAGAGCTGGTCCTCAGTCTGAATCCACTGAGCTCCCTCCCTGATGGACTAATACAGCTGGAATACTACTGTTCTCAGACAGTTGAGGAACCTGGGAATGTTTGTGCATGGAAAAGAAGTGATACGGAGGGAACAGCATCACTCTCTTCCCATGTGTGAAAACCTTCCCTGTTTCTGCTTTATTCGTCTTACTCTGAAACTTCTCGGGGTAAAACCTTGAGTGTGGGTTGCTGATGTCTACTTTCATTTTGGCTTAAGTAATTCTTCTCATGACAAGTGGGGCTGGAGGTGGAGGTGGACAGTGCCCTTCCACAGCCTGGTGCTCCAGCCTTTGCCCACCCACCTGCTACCTCCTCAAGTTCCTCTCTGCTAAGACTGGTTGGTCATCTTTTCTGTCACAGGGTCTCTGTTTGTACTCTTTGTCTGTTTGCCTACAATATTGTTCCTGCTTCCCCAACATTTTGCTGCGTTGAATCTTATGCTGATTTTTTAGCCTAAAGACTTCTTCCTCAGAGAAGACTTCCCAAAGTGGGCGTGTGTTGTAGGACACCCCCAGTAAATGCTTGAGTCACACCCTTTCCCTGCCAGCGACAGAACTGACCCTGAGTAAAGAAGAATAGAGCTTATTGAGATGTTCATGGTTCCCTTGGGAGGGCTGAAGAGCTAGGCACATAGCTGACATTTTCAGGAGCGGTATCCAAAACCATGGCAAGGAGCTGGCCTTAACAAGGAAGCAGTCACCTCCCATGCTGCCCTTCTGAGCACTGAAAGCTGCGGCTCCTCTGTTGCATGGAAATCTAATTTCTTTTTTTTTGTTGTTTTTTTTCCTCCAGTACCGGGAACCGAACTCATGACCTTGCGCTTGCCAGGCAGGCGCTTTTGCCGCTGAGCTAAATCCCCAGCCCCTGGAAATCTAATTTCTTGCCACTGCTGCCAGCAATAGTGTTACTTCCACTCTGGGAATGCAACCCTCAACTGCTGTTAGCCTTGAATTGGACACTTGGGTTTCATCCCCACCAGTATATTCAGGTCCTTCTGGAAGCTGCCTATGGGTGCATCCAAGGCGTGGAAGGGCAAATCCAATTGGAGGTACCCAGCTGCAAAGGAGGCCAGAGACTGTGCTTTCCTAAGTCCTGTACTGGGAAGGTGAGATGGATTGGCTGAAGTTTATCCTGCCATACCATGGGTGTTCAGAATGTACTTATTAGTGGGAAAACATGACCGATATCTTCTATACTGAGCTGCAATGTTCTCATCTATATTATGGACTAATCATGCTTAATGCACAGGGTTTTGTAAGGACCAAGTAAGGTAATTTATGGCAAACTGCATGATAAACTGTACAGAGAAACAAGTAAATCTAGTATAATGTTTCTAGTTTGATTTTGCATCAAATCATAACATCCAAAGCCATAAAATCCAATGCTTAACAAATTGACAAATCTCCAACTTATTTTGTAGGTTTTTAAAAATATGATGGATATTCTTTCTGTCTTGCCCCTGTAAAAGGGCATTTTTAAATATTTAAGCAAAACTGAAAAAAGTAAAAAGTACTCTTTATACTGAAATGTCCTCATAAATTTCTGTCATCTCCTTCTTTCAATTTTGTAATGGAAACATACAAAATGATGCCAAGCATAGAAATTGTAGGTTAAAAAATTTGAGTGGGTTTTTCAGCTACTATTGACTGGTTTCTGAATTTTAAGGCTTTGTTCCAATCTGCGTCGTACTCTGGTTTCATCATGAATACAGCTCTCTTGTTTGAAAAGAGACAATGGGCTTATTCAACCCTCGGTGCCCTCTACATTTGGTTTCGCTGCTATGGCCTCTGGTGGTTATTATCTGGGGAGGAATGTAGATGTGACAGCTGGGTTCTTAGCACTAGTGATAGCAGTTGTGTAAGCGGGTGGTAGTGTAAATGGTTATAGCACTTGCATTAGTGCAGACACAGTGCTAGTTATTCCCATACCCAGTGAAGGCAGTTCTGGCTGTCAGTGGTAAAGGTGCTTTGTAGAAGAGGAGAGGTCAGTTTCAATGTAATTTCTGCACAGAAACAGCCACGTGTGGACACGAGAATGTTTCACAGTGTAAGGTATTGGGTATGCTGCTTCATTACTTCTTTGGGTAAATATTGAACAAAAATAACATATTGCAAAAAAAAAAAAGTAAAGCATTGCAGTCTTGAAAATTGGACCATTATTCTTGGCTTGTTAGATTTCTGCCATCTTGAAGTTGTATTTTATCAAGAATATGGAGAATTTCCTATGGGTTTTCAGATACTTTATAATGTAAATCATACCTTATACTACATTGAGCTGTCCTAAATTTCCAGTCAGGCACACGTATGCTTGCTCTCCATCTACATTATCTATGTCTATAACCATCTTATACTTAATTCAAACAGAACCTTTATTTGAGGACATCTGAAGTCTTTGCAGGACTCTTTACATTGTGTCTTAGTAAAGGTATGGGTCAAGAGGTAGCGACTTTTAAATGGGACTGTGGTAAAGAAAGTTTATTTGGGGTAAACGGAGCACCCTAGTAAGTAGTAAATTTTAGTGATTCAAAATTTATTTTCATCATCTGCTATGTGTATGTATGCACATGATCTAAAAGCATTTTCCAGCTGTAAAAATTCTATTTTCATCTCTCCACGTGCACGGCGATCCTGCGCACACCTGAGTGTAAGCAGCTGTATACGGGCTGGAGAGAGAGATGAGGGGATTGAGGTACAGATGGAAAATTCACTGCTGAAGCTTTTGCTTCAATTGGCTACGTGGAAAGTAACTGGAAACCACTTCTTAGTCCTCCGGGGAGTTCTCCTGTGACTGTGTGGGTGTATTGTGATTGCCTTTTATTTTATTGACTCAGTAAATTCTTAGATTACTCTCTACCATTTGATATTGACAAACCATAAAATTCTTAGGGAACTTGCTCGGTCATGTCTTATAAAAAATTATCTTGTGAATAAGCTCAACATCATTTAGAATTCAAGTTTAATTAAAATGGAAAAGTAAATGATGATGTAAAGATTTTCCCTCATTTAAGCTTACATTCTTTTATTGTTTCTGCCTCTTCTTTAAATTTAAAGACAGATTTTATTTTAAATCCATTTTTGCCAGGTGAAGTTTTACGGAATCTGTTGTAGTACGTTTTCTGTGACTGGCCTTTTGATTTAAAGGTTTTTTGTTGTTTTTTTTTTTTTTTAAATTAGAAATGTGAAGAAATTCTGAGGAGGTAAAAATGAAAAAAATCTCTATTGTCCAAGGATTTTAGCTTTTAGGGTGCAGATCGTTAAAGATAATGATTATTTGCGAATGCTTTAAAATGTTATCTCAAAAATAAATAAATAAATAAATAAATAAAATGTTAGCTCATAAGAGTTGGCAGATAACAGATTAGGTATCAGAGGGTGGTTTGAAAGTCCTTTTGAAATTGCCTAGGTGACGGTACTACCTTAGGGTACTTAGAAATCTCCTTTGAAGTTGGCTTTTCCTATTGGCAAACCAAAAAGGATTTTTCTTTTATTAAATAGAAAGCAATACCTGCAGCAGAAGCTTCAGTAAAGTGCTGTCAAAGACATCACACTTGTTTGTGATTGATTCTAATTTTTCATCTTTCAGCCTTTGTGAGTTACAAGATTGTTCAGAACTAAGATTCTTAGTACAATGTATATGCTGCTATTGTAAAGTGTATCAAGTACACGCTGCCAGGCCTCAGAACTGGAAGTTGTCTGCTTTCGTCTCTTTTGCCTCTGATACTCTGGGGCAAAGCCCACAATCCCTGAACTTAGGCTTTGGGAGAACTTTGGGTTGAAGTAGACTTTGTAGGACATAACACTGACGCCTTTGTAATATTCACACCTTTATTATACTGTCACCCTAAGAGAACAGGGTCAATAGAACAGGCTGTCAGAGGTCGAGGGTAGCGACTCACAGAGGCAGCTCTTGCAGTTTGGTCAGGCAGGAGTTGATGTCTGTCCCCTTCAGTCCAAGCATACTGGGCTCACAAAGGCAATTCATGGTCCGCTTCTTTGTCAAAGCCATTGGGCAGGCACTTTTTTTCCGAGTAGCTTTTAAGTGCTCCTGGGGCTCTCAAGCCTATCCACTTAGGCCTTTCTGATTATGAATACATAAACTTAAATGATTTTGGAGTCCTCAGGGAAGACATACCAACTAGCGCATCATCAGAACACAATTCTGCTTAATAGACTGCAGAAATGTATCATAGGGTGTCACAAATTCACCCACTTCTGGCAGTGAATATGATTCAGTAAGTTTTGCAACACTTGAGGAGCATTCATTCTGCCCCAGCGTTGATAGGATGGTCAGTATTGATTATAAATTTGCATTCCAGTGGTGGAAGCAGCGGTGTAATACATGTAACTTCTGACAGCAGCAGAAATGATTTTGGTTTTTAATGGTTGGACAAAATACACAAGGCATTTGATGAATACACAAGTTGTTCATTTCAAGCATCTTGAAGCCTCCATCTCAGCAGCTGTGTAGATTTTATAGTTTGCTTTCCTTTCAGTTATAATTTATCTTTCATGATCGAAATTGTTATTGTGAATTGTGATTACTATGAACACATCGTCTCTTAATATAGTTTAAATACTTCAGTTGTTTCAAACAGTGTGTGATATAACCTGAATCCAACCCAAAATCCCTTCATGAGAGGATAGAAACACTCATTAGAAATTTGTTATAATAGGATTTAACCTAGAGTGTTCTGATTCCCTCTTCCCTTTAGCTTTTATCAAGTATTTAATTACTAGCAGATGATTTATTTTAGAATTGGCCTACTTTTTTTTTTTTTTTTTTTTTGGCTTCAGTGCCTATGGGCAAATGTAAATGTGCAGCTGAATTAGCAAACCAGGGATCTCTGTGTGAGTTAATAACCACAGTAGGGAATCCAGCAACTTTGATTTCCCTCTTTTTCTAGATTACTGTGTACGTTAGATGGTAGAACTAGGACTGGAAGTGAAGGGGGATATGGGGACACCATTAACTTCAAATTGTTTTGATTAATATAAAAGGAATGTGTGTTGATTATAGAAAGTACAGAAGAGAAAATCCATTATTCTCCCACTCAGAGATAATTAGTGAATCTTTTTAATTTCCATTTGGAGATAGAGTCTCCCTAAGTTGCCCAGCCTGGGTTTGAACTTCTCTTCCTCCTGCTTCAGTCTCTCAGAAGGCTGGCATTACAGGCATGTGCCACAGTGCCTGGAGAGCACGAATTTTAATGTCTCTAATTCTTTGAGATATTTTTTACATAAAAAAGCACATATATTTCTCAAATAAGGACTAATAAAATGCCTACCTGTGCCTGCTTTATCCACTTCCATATCTGCTCCCAACCTGCACCCTTAATTTGTCCTGTGATGCATCTCTTTTCCTTTCCAGCTAGAATTTGTCTTTCAAAATAAAAATAGAATGTTATTTTGATTATTATAGCCACACTAAATGTCTTTATACTTGACATAATTCAGTATCCTGATTTCGGTGCCTTTTAGTTTTGTGGGTGCCTTCATAATGTCACTGCGTGTGTGTCCCTAATAGCTGTTTTACGTAGCATATTTTCAAGGTTTAAGCAGAATTGTGCTGCCTTTCTTTTTATGAGCATTGTATGTTCTGTGACAGGTGCAGCTTAGCACGCATCCTTTACGGAATGGATGTGCTGCGTATGAATGGGGGGCGGCTTCTCTGTTTCCCTTCGTGCATGAGTTGCAGCTGCAGGGAAGATGCTGTTGGTCCTGATCCTTGCCTCTTGGATTCTTGGTGCTGTCACCAATAAATATCCAGATGCTGTTTTCCTGCTGTGTGCCTGAGGGCTCTTCTCCCCATTCTGCAGCACAGAGCTGTGCTCCGGCACACACCGCAATGGGCCAGAGGGCCCCTGTGAGCAGCTGCTCTTGGGTTGGGGTATCAGTACCACAGCTCCCTCAGATAACTGCCTCCCAGACCATAGCTTCCCAGAAAGAAGATACTCCGGGCGCCCACGTAGCAGTTGGTGTAATAGTAGGTCAGTTATTGGCCTCCTTTGCTTCCTTGTTTTACTTCCTCACATCCCTACCAATTTCCCTGTTTATTTTTCCTTCCATTCTTCTGGTGTGATACACACACACCAGAATTTCCCTGGGATGCATTCCCAACCAGAATAACTGGGTTATAGAGTATGCATGTATATAACTTTATTAGATGATGTTGGTTTGTTAGCTAAAGTGAGCAGAACTGGCATTCATGAAGACTGAATACTTTTTTTCTGTATCATATCCTTACTAATTTACCTTTGGTATTGAGGTGGCACAAAGCAGCCTTTCACGGTTTTTATTTCCACTGCTGTATACTTTATGAGGTTATCTTTGTGCATATTGTTTGACACTTTTTCCTTCTGTAGAACCATACACTCGAATACTTTATCACCTCTTCTCTTGGCCTGTAATTTGTTTTTTTTTTGTGGAAGCTCTTTATATATTCTAGATACTGTACTAGTTATTTTTTGTATTCTCCAGACATTCCTTCCCATTCTGTGACCTGTCAGTTCACTTTCTTTGTGGACACTTGAGATGAATGACCATTAAAGTATTCATCCTTCACCTTGAAGTATGATGTTACTTGTATGTATTTATATCTGTCCTTTTAGCTGGAATGTTTGCATCTTTTAACTGGAATGTTTACATCTTTTGCATTTGATGCAGTTATCCCTATGGATGGGTTTAACTCTGCCATTGTTATATTATTTATTATTTCTTTTCCTCTTCTTTCCTCTTTTTCATCTCTCCTCTCCCTGACTCTTCTTGCTGCATTTAATAATACACAGAAACAAAACTCAGTACATTAATTTCTTTACTTCTTGCTTTTGGCAGTGCTGGTGATTGAACCTAAAGCTTCCTTCATGCCAAGGATGAGCCCTACCTCTGAGCTCCATCCCCAGACAGTACATTAAAAGTTTAATAATGTTTTTATAATGTAGACAAGTAGAGGATTCCTTTCTATATTGGAATTGCCAAATGTGTAGCAGATAGTTGGTGTTTCTGATGAAATGAGTTTGGACATCACTCAGAAACTGAAAAGTTTGGGAGCGTGGGTTTATACTTCTGAGCGGCATTCAGTGAGTGATACTATTTGCTAATAAGGTGGCTCTTGAAATGCCCCATGACGGAACAAATGCATTAGAAAGTCCGAAATGTTTGAATATGATATTAGCCTTCAGTGACCAAGTGAGACGAATGAGGGGTGATCCTCAGTCTACCAAGATGTTAGAAAAACATCCATGGTGCACCCCAGGCCACTTCCACACTGTTCTCACCTTGAAAGTCCCTTGGTAGACACCCCAAGTCCTGGCTGAAAAAAGGGGATGCACTCTCGTTCCACTTTCCTATATTAGTTTTCCTGTAGGTTCAGCAAAACTCACTTTGTTGTTTTTAAAAAATAATTGAAATCACATGAGAAAGCTCTATCAGTCAACCTAAGTCCTGCTTTCAGCAGCTCATGGAGCAGGAATTTTCATAATGTTTATAGAACTGAGGCTGTGCGAGGTCACCGGGCTGGTGTTTGCTTTTCTTGCAGCTCTTTCGGTGGCAGTTACATATTGCTGCATGTGCTTGGTCTGGGAATGTGCAATCCCGTAAGCATGCAGTCTCTTGGCCTGTGCTTCCTGAAGCCACATTTTACTCTTTGTGTAGATAGCAAGGGGTGGAACAATTCCTGTGATTTTAATAATCAATTGCATATATGAGACCTCAAATGGGTGTTAGACACCACCCAACTATAGACAAAAAAAGGCACAGGGAAATTAAACCTCTCGTTTCAGTCACACCAGCTAGGAAATTTTGGTAGATTGCTCAGAGATCTACCTACAAAAGAGAGATTTACCAACAAAATGTGTTGGTAAAATCTGAAGCATGGGAATGTCAGACTGTTTCAGGAGGATGCTGCTCTGGGGAGGAATTCAGGAGACAATGGTGGAAAGGGAGTCAGGGTCAAAGATCCAAGCTTATAACATCGTATACAATCTCGTCCATGTTTGAAACTGAAGTCTCAGCCAGGCTTGCTGGCACACGCCTGTAATCCCAGCACTCGGGAGGCTGAGGCAGGAGGGTTGCTGTGAGTTTGAGGCCAGCCTGGGCTGCAAAGTGAGTTCAAGACCAGCCTAAATTGCATAGTGAGACCCTGTCTCAAAAAAAGAAACGGAAGCCTCCTGCATCTTTTAAAAGACACTTAAAATGGTTGAAATGTTAAATTTATGTTATATACTATCTGTCTGTCTGTCTGTCTATCTATCTATCTCCACAATAAAAACAGAAAACAGAGGTAAAAACAAAAGCAATGAATGTAGATTTACACTATTATTCCTAGGTCTTTGAGAAAAGGAAGGATAGAGACTGAAGAATAGAATTCCATGACTTTCCCCAGCTCCTGAGCTTAGATGTCTCATTTGAAGGTGGAGCTGAGGAGACCCTCAGACAAGTTGTGAAAACAAAAACTGGCCTACCTGCTGAGACGCCCTAACCCTCTTCTTCTTGCTTCTGCCGCTTTGGCTGCAGGCTTCCTTCTGTCCTTTGCTGCTACTGTGTCTACAACCCTGGTGACTGGTCCCACAGCCATAGCGACTCACGGCTCCCTGTAAGCTTTGAGAGATGGTGTTTACTCAGTGCTGGCTTTGTGTCAGGCCATGGACCGGATTTTGTGTGTTGCAGTCATGTGGTGGGGTTGGTATATCTAATTTTTATACAAGATTCTGAGTGGTCAGGTCTACCCTGCAGACAAACACGGATAACAGTTAAAAGAGCAATTTTTAGAATTCAAGCCCAAGTCACTGCTTTTGAAGTCTGTGATCTCTTCACTGTAACACAGTTGCCTCAAATTTTTATCCAACCCAAGCTATAGTACCTCAGGCTGACATTTAGTTTTGTAAGGGAAGGAAGTGTAGGGGATTGGATTGTGTTTGTCCCGGAGTATGTAGCTTATTCATTAGGTTCCGAATGGCCCTCCCTCTGGGCCCTGGAGATCCACAGCCCTGAGTAGGACGGTATCAACCGTGCCCTCAGGGAGGGGCCCACGTGACAGAATTGCGTACACCCGCTGCCCTGGCTCTGGTATGGGGACACTCACTGAAACATAACTAAAAACTAAAGAGACGCTTTTAACTACTTCTTTCTTACTTTCTTACCCAACAGCTTTAGTAAGGGCGAAAGAGACTCATTCTGTAAAATGGCTTTCTCTTAAGAACTCTGAAAATACAGATACATTCAGCCGTGTCTCATTGTCCTGCTGGTTGTGTTCTATGAAACTGCTGTGAACACTGGATTAGTGTATACAGAGTCATTGCCTCTAAGGGAACCTCAAGGTGCAGTCCAGTGAGGCCCCAGCTGCGAGGTTTCCTTGAGCTGATCCACACATAACTTTGTTTTCTGTGCAGTTTTAAACTTAACATTAGTAGCATTTAAATAATAGCTGTAGTTTTAATGTTTTGCCTAATGTGTGGTATATTTAATGTATTCGTGTTTTATTTCATATGTATTGTTGACTCAGTCACATTGAACTCATGGCCGGTAACCTTGTAATTCAGGCCTGAAGATGCTTATCTAACACATGCCTTTTTTGCTACAAAGCGCATCCCGGGCTTCTGACACTTAGATACTGTGGACAGTTCTTCTTTACACAGTGGAGCCATTTTAAATAGTAAACTCACCCAAACCACAAAAACGCAAGAAACACAATCGTAAGTGGACCCAGGAAAGGACTCTTCTTCATAGCATGGGAGTGGAAACTAGAAAGGGAGTTACTGCTTTGCTCAGCCTCAGCTGTGAATGTGTGTTGGGGAAACCCCAAGCTTTCGTTGCTTGGTGCGTGTTTGTGAAAGGGTACAATGACAGTCCTGACCCGGGGATTGTGAATCAGTTTTAGCAGCTTAGGTGAATTTGCAGATGCAAGATCTGTCAATAAAGAAGATCTGCCATAGCAGTTTTAATGAAATGATCTCAATCCCCAGGAGCTGGTACTGTGATAATCCGGGGGAGGGCACTGGAAGTTGGGGGCTGAGCAGAGACCAAAGGCCCCCACAGTGGGAGGAGTGCAGTGAGAGGAACTGCACGGGGCAGGAGGCTGCAGGGGCCTGGAGGAAGGTAAAGCCGAGAAGTAGATGCAGGCGTGGGCGCTGAGACTTCGGAAGGCTGGGGTGAGGGTTTTGTTCTCAGTGCACTGGGGACAGAGATGACCAGTGGCAGTGTCTGTGCTGTCCACTGTCGGCTTGTGGGACCACAGCAGTATTCTGCTTGTGTGGGCTGTTTAATGCACCGGTAGAAAATTCAGTTTTCCCTGGTTCTGCCCTTGCACCGGCCTTTCCTCTTCCTACGATTGCCCTTCCCTGCTTTTCTGGCAGATCCCTGGCCCGGAGTATTGTCCCTTATCCAATGCATGTGATCCTGACCCCTGCTTTGTTCCACACTCTCTGCTTCTTCCGTTCATCCTGCACTAGTGATATTTGCTGTACGTCTCTGTAAATGTTATGCCATTAAAAAAAGGTCTCCTCCGGTGCTTTTCCTATGTGGAGGGGTCGTTTTTACTTCTTTATTCTTTTCCTGTGGCCTAGACACAGTACTCCCCTGACATGTGAATGACCTTAAGCTTTTGTTTCCTGGTGCTGTAGCTGTTTCTTCATGCTGTGGCCATTAGGAGTGAGGCCATGGGTAGAGAGAGGAGGCCTTGTGCGGGGTTGGTGAGGCGCAGAAGGCCCAGGGACGGGGACGAGGGAGGAAGGAAGGCGGTGCACACAGGACGGAAGTCACATAAATGCTGCACATGTGGGTTTCCTGTAACTGAGGTTGAGTATCCCTTATCCAAAATGCTGAGGATCAGAAACGTTTCAGATTTTGAAATATTTACAGATGTAATGCAATACTGAGGGTGTGAGACAATTCTAAACATGAAATTCATTTATGTTTCATAAACAGCATATTCTCATAGTCTGAAAGTAATTTTATCTACTGTTTTTAGTGCACCTGCATCTTGGCTGTGACCCATTCCATGACACCAGGTGTGGAAATTTCCAGTTATAGTGTCAAATCCGTACTCAAATGACTCAAGTTTTGGAGCATTTAGGAGATTTGAATTAGGGATCCTTATGTCTGCCAATAAACAAAGGGCTGGACCAGAAGAACTCGTAAGGGCTTTGATAATTCCTAGTATCTATGGCTTTATGATGGTCATAGAGCTATGCCGAGGGCACAAATCCTGCAGGAATATGGCAAGGTCAACAGAAAAGTAGTATACTTTACTACCTTTTGGCATGTTAGTAACTCAGAACTGCTGCTTTGAGCATGCGTGCCCCATGGTTTGTTTCTCTTAGTGACTTGTATTCCTTTTAATTCTGGTCAGGGTAAAGCGTTGAGTAAATAGATTTCATTCCACCTCTTGCTTGTGTGAAGAAGCAGAGTGAGAATGATAGAACTTGTGAATTTTTAAATTTTATACAACACGACTTGTATGTTGTTTGCCAAATGTCCGTTAGCATTTAGTGAAGGTGCACAAATTAAATCTGCTTTTCCACTATCTTCTGAGTGTGTAATGAACCGCTGTATGTCTTGTCACTTTTTCCGCCGTAGCTATTGTTTTCAGGATAACTGTGTTCCATAACTCTTTTTCTTCCAGAAATAATTTATTTTTTACTTTTTAAGATAGCTTCCATTTGTCTGTCTGTGTGTTCCAGAGTTAGTGCAATAATCAGGTATATGAAACACATTTTTTTTTCTTAACAGAAAAGCTAGAGAGTGGAGAATTTTCAGAGATAGAGCTGTGACATATTTCTCTGAAAAGGAACATGTCACCACAAAGACAGGCCTTGTTCTTTTGGAGACATCTTCAAATGCATCAGTACTGCAAAAATTGCCATGATGTCATCCAAATGTGAGGTTGAGTGGTAGTTTTCAGAAGGGAAAAAATGTGTTCCACACAGATCTCAGTTGATTTCCTTAACCATGAATTTCATACTATGTCTCTTAACTTTTTTTAACAAGCTGAATATTTTTATTAAACACTGAAAATACAGTGATAAGCCACTGTGTCAATTAGGCATTAGTGGTTCTTAGGATGGTGGATTATTCCATAGCTCTGTGAGCACACTAAGTCTGCGTGCTAAAATTCATTTAAACGTAATTAAGGACAGAAGTAGAACTTTAAAGCACTGCATTGCTAGTTTTTGATAGCCTCAACAGTGGTCAGGTTCAGCAGGATCAGATAATAGAGTAATTTAGCCAAATAATTTTTTAAAGAGAACTTTAAGAGTACAGGTACTAAAAAAAGTCATATTCTGGTAAAAATGTTCTTTTTTCAACCAAACACTGTAACCTCATTATGGCAAGGATCTTGATTGATTTGTATTTGGCTTTTAAATCATGGAAGAAAGACTCTAGTCCCAGAGCAAATTGACAAGTTGGGTGTATTTAAAGAATGATTCTATCTTTCAAGATGATTAAGAAACAGCAGTTTCAGTTGTGGTGGGTAGAATTTAGGACCCCGGATTAGACAGGAAACGGATGCTCTGGCCTTCCCCAGCTGTCTGTCACGTGCCTCCCCTAAGCACAACAGTGAACATTGGGAACATGTGAATGTAGATCCAAGGCCTGAGATGCATCTTAGGATCTCTAGGTCACTAATTGCAGTTTCATAATTACAGGAGAAGTTTAAATCCATAGTTTGTATACAAGAGAGGGTTTATTATCAATTTGGTAATTTTTATGAAAATATGGCATCTTTCACAATCACCAGTGTCACACGTTGCTGTCTATGGTAGCAGCCATGCAAACTCAAGTTGTCTCGTTTTTTTGTTGGGTTTAGTTCTGGTTGTGATTTTTCTTGCAGTGCTGAATATTGAAGCCAGTCCTCATGCGTGCTGAGCAGGTGCTCTAGCACTGAGCTACGCTCCCAGCTCCTCCCTTCCCCTTTGTTAATAGAACTCCGATGTCTGGTTAGGAGTCTGGGTGATTTGTGACTTTACAACAAACACACAAAGGAAAGTCACATCTGGCTTTTAGGAGTTTTCAATTTAAGATCTAAGGGAGGCTACTTAAAAGGAGGTTGTGTGGAGTTAAATTAGTCCTCATTTTTTATAATGTGAACACCAATATTAATGATAGGGACATATATCTCTATATTGTCAACCACATCTCTTACCACATGGACATGCACTTTTTCGTTCAGCAGGCTCTACCTCTCAGAATGTAGCTTTTGACTTCCTTTTTTTTGTAGTATTGAACCTACCGCCTTTGCACTGAGCTACATCTCAGCCCTTTTTTATTTACTACTTTTGAGACAGGATCTCATTAAGTTGCTGTGCTGCCTAGGCTGGGCTTGAATTTGTAATCCTCCAGCCTCTAGGCTGGGCTTGAACTTGTAATCCTTGAGCTTCAGCCTCCTGGAGTACTGGGATTATAGGCATGTGCCACCATACCTGGCTTGTTGACCTCCTTAAGAGATAGCCAAGCTCTCATTTCATAGATTTTGAGAAGTTTAAACCTACTTTCCTTTTCCTTCCCATCCCATACCAAGATTTCTTTGAATTTCCGGGGATCTCCTTGCCATTTCTTGTTTTGCACTCCTTTTCCTCCTAAGCTTGTAATTACCCTTATATCTCACCCTGTACAGTTGATTTCTTTCTCTCTGCACTGTTCAAACTCAAACACAAATCTGAGTCTCCTGCCCTTGATTTGCACAGGGAAGGAAAAAAAGTCACACAATGCATTACAAGTACAGAAATTTTACAAAGTTTAGGAGGAGTCTAAGGGGGTTTAGGGCCACAGGAATACAGCTGACTTAAAACTTGATGGCAAACACCCCTGTTTTTCATGTCTTACTGGTCGACTTTCCTCTACAGACTCGGCTTTGCAAATTGCTGGATCATTTTCTCTCTTTTCTTCTCTTTCCCTTGTTCTCCAGTTTCCATACCATTTTACATAGAAGCTTTAGCTACAAAAGTTGTCTCCTGTCTCTCCCGCCTCCTTTTGGCCTCAATGGCTCATAAAGATATTTTCCTAAATAAAGTCAGTTCTTTCCCCAAGAGAGATACTGAGAACAGCTATAATAATACTTATTTTCTCCACAATAAATAAAGTAGTCTTGTAGAATACTCCCCACTCATGTGATACAAGAGTAGAAGTAGTCTTGTAGAATACTCCCCAATTTTAAGCCCATTATCTATCTTTCCCTCTCCTGGAGTAGATGTGCAGGTTGATTTCTTGGGTTTTATATTGCAGCAGGCTTTGACTGCTCTGACCATGGATGTCCGGGGCGGGAAGGGTGCTCACTGACTCAGCTGCAGAGTAGGAGAGCCTTTGTGGCTCTTTCTTGCTGTTTTCCATGTTACCACACACATAAAATGTTGTAAGGGACACACTCAGGGGTAAAGGAATAGTTTGCATGTGGCCCAGGGGTTCCCTGCAGCTACCCCAGGGTTCTGGCCGCCCAGACCCCATGGGGCTAATGCAGGAGTGTGATGCTCAGTATTGAAGCACATCTGGAAATGTCTCCCAGCCACCTGTTGAGATCTCTGAGTCTCACTCAAGCCAAGGAATACCAAAGCAGCTCCTCATCGGTTTGGCTCCTACAATCCTCAAGTAAATGCCTACACCATGATATTCATATTACCAGATTATATTGGATTAAGTGCAATTTGTAAATATACTATGTTAGGATGCAATGGTTAAGTACCCTTTTATGTGTTTTGAAGTTTTAACATTTTAGTCATTGCTCCTTTTAATTAGCTGGATCATTCAAGGGGGCTTTGGAACCTCTGTGGGAAAATCACCTTATCACATGAGTGGTTGCTTCCAATGTGTGTGTTTCAAATGGCGCGGTCAGCAATCATTCATTTGTTTCATTCACTCATTTATTCAAGAAGTTTTGGGTGAGTGCTTGGTGTGTGGAGAGGAGAGAAAGGAAATACAAAAAAGCTGCAGTTGTTCCTTTCAGGAACCACGGAACCTGGAGTTGAATGGGAAGATGATTCTTGGATATTGTTAAAGTTACAGATAAAAGAGTTTCTGGTTAAATGCCCAAATATTACATAACAGCAGGGAGTATTCAAAAAAGGGTGCCCAGGGTGAGGTAGTAAACTACAGTTTGAGCTGAATCCTACTCATCTTTCAAGATGAGTAGGATTCAGCATACCTAGAAATAGTACAACTGTAAATTCTGAGAGTACAGTTTAGCATAAGAAAAGGGCTTGTTTTAAATTAAAATACCTCTCAGAAGTTACATAACCATTAGAATTAAGATATTTTTCTAAGTAAAATTTTATGTATTTGTTAGTAAAAGAAACAGGGAAAAATGATCAGTAATGTTGGCATAATTTTAGTGTAAAACCATTCGACATAATTTATTCACTAAATATTGGCAAAGGATTGCAGTCTAGCTGTTCAGTTGGGTGGTTACTGCTCAGATGATAAAGAATAAGTGTCTCAGAATTGTTGCCTATTAAGAGAGCTAAAATAGGAGCAATATGCATTTTTAAGACCCCATAAATATTTTATTTGTTCATATCCAATACCTTTATTGAAGGGAAACACTTGTGCCACTTTGGTACAATTTATCTTGCTAGACACGCTTCAAATTCTGATTGATGGAAAGAGAAGAGAGACTTGTCTCTTCCCTTCTAACTGCAACTCAGAGGAACCCGCTTAGAGGTTATTTATTTTCCTTCTGTTCTCTGGATTGCTTTAGGGCCTACAATAGAAGTGATATAAAACTGTGAGATGGGGGTTTCTTTAGGGGAAGGGGCCCTGACTATTTGAAATCCCTAGAAAGACGCATGTCTAAATTCTTGTGGGGTTGTTCCTGAGTGCATTTGTCAGAATAAACTCTTCGAATTTTTGCAAATTTGTTCTTATGGGAGAGTTGCCCAACAATTACACAGCGGAGAGTCCAGAAATGGGGAGAGGTGGAGAGAAACAGCTTTTCTATTTTTGTCATTTTAATCAGGAGGATAAAACACAAGGAAGAGCCTATTGCCAGTTACAAGAAAATAGACTCAACGCGTGCTTTGGTTCATCTTGCTTGCGAAGGCTTGTAGTGCAGTTTGTAGTAAGAAGTTTTTCCTCCTGCCTCTCAGTAAATCCAAAGATCTAAATTGTTCACACCAGAACCGGCTATTCAGTCTATAAAGCAGCTGTTCAAAGCATTTGCTCCCCATCCATTCTGTTTGTTTATCCCTTTAATGTTACATGCCTGCTTACCATGGGAGGCATCCCGAAGAGAGTGTAGGGTTTAATTGCAAAACTAAGGCATTTTCACACATAGAACTATTATTTATTAGTTTCCTTTTGTTAGCGAGCTTGGTCCTTCCATACTTCCTTTCTCCGGCTTGTAGACACATTTTGCCTTTACTTGAACAAAAATGGGGTCACAGTATCCTGCATGCTGTGTCATTCTGCCACCTGTCTTTTCCCCATGGGTCCATACTCTGTGGTCATCTTTTCAAAACAAAACATTCAGATCTTCTTCATTTTTAGGGATAACAGCATAGTATGTGGTGTAATGGAATGGATGTATCATCATTTATTTAAGGAGTTTCCCTTTTAAAAATGCAGTAAAACTGATCAGTTCTCATAATTAAATGAAAGTTACAGAGAGCATTTAATATTTTATTTTATTTTATTTATTTAAGGAATTCCACAATCCTTTAAAGGAGTCTTGTGTGTGCAGATTGGATATAGCAAGTAACATTTTTTTTCAGACAGGAAACCTGAAAGTTAAAATCCCCTCTCCAGGAGAAAAACATTCTGTCTTTACAGAGTCACGGGTGGTGATAAGACAAAGCATTGCAGAGGCTTTTCTGATGTCCACTGGGACTTGGGCTAGCATGGTCCTTAAGGAGGAACCTGCTTTTGTCTCCTGCCTCTGTCTCTGTGTATAGCTGATCACCATGGGGCTTTTGCTTCCAAACTGCTCAGTTCATGGAGGGACCACTTCTCCCTGAGCCCTGTCTCAGAGCACTGCCAGTTGGAATGTCCTGAGGATCTCAGGAAGCCTGCCCACCAGGACATCCATTCAAGATGTATCTTCTGGGTTGTTTTTTTTTGTGTGTGTATCTTTTTGAGACAGGGGCTTGCTATGCAGTTCAAGCTGGCCTTGAGCTCACTTTGTAGCCCAGGCTGGTCTCAAACTCGCAACTTTCCTCCTGCCTCAGCCTCCTGAGTGCTGAGGGATTACAGGCATGCATGCTATGCCCAGCCATGGATTTTTTTTTTTTTTATTGAATGGAATGGAATGGGAGCCACCCTTCCGTAAGGTTTGGTGTAAGAAGTCGTTCTGTTCTTGGACAAAACTCAGTCCTTATTTTCTTCCAGCACTCTGAAGACTTGATATATTGTTCTTTCTAAGTACAATCATGTTGCTTAATGATGAAGATATGTTCTCAGAAATTCCGTGTTAGGGGATCTTATCTTTGTGCAAATGTCATAGAATATACTTACCCAAATCAAGATGGTGTAGCCCACTACATACCAAGGATACATGGTGTAGCAACCATTTGCATACTGTAGTCTGTCTGTCATTGGAGGAAATTTTGTTATGCAATGCATGACTGTGTAATGATACTATTTTAAAAAATGGTATCTGTGGTTTAGAAATTTCAGTCATCTCCTTCAATTTCCATAAGCATTATTGAAAAGCAATTTGAACATTGTTTTTCATGTAACAAAAATAATATACCTTTTTTGGGTCTCACACAAGGAATGAGAAATGTCTTAATAAATAGGTTTACTGGGAAATCAAATGAAACATTGCTGAGGAGGAAATTTGGTGTACATTATCTTTTTAGTTGTTACCAAAAAAATGAGTATATTATCTATTCAGCACTCTACAAACTGAGTCACTTTTGTAGTCTAAGAACTAAAGCCAACCAGAGATATACTGAATTACTCTTACCTTTCAGTGATCTTAGTGGGAGAGGGTTCTTTTTGTTCAGGACTCTCAGGTGAAGTCTGATACTTCTGTCTTAAATCCATTTGGCTTTGTTTGTTTGACAATCTTGGACAGCACGGCGCAACATTATACGGTGTGACTCCCCTTCCTTTAGAAGAGAAATGAAAACAGGTTAGCGAGAAGATAAAAATTTAATTTCTCTTAAGTAGAGGAACTTGAGAGAACTCTAAAGTACTGACTCAAACTCTGATATTTCCATGGCTCTGTAGCTAAGTATTTTGCAATAGATTGGTTTAGGTCTAAATGTAAAATGATGTCAGGACCGAGATACACTTGTGAAATAGGACTCATGAAAGTCAGGAAATGTTATAAACGATGCCTACAGAAAACAGGCACCAAAACAAACGGTGGAAAGATGGTGGAGCTACTCTTGGTAGTGGCGGAGAGTGGAGAAAATGTGGGAATTATGCACACTTAGGAAGTTTCTTCATGGACAACGTGTCGTACTAAAATTGTTGATGGAAGGCATTTCTCTTACTTAATGTTACCTTACAGTACTCACATCTGCCGTGCACTGTCACTGGGAAACGTCCCCGCAGTTGTTGCGTAGCTGCGCAGCCATTTTGGCTTAATTCACACAGTGTCTTTTCATGTTTCTGGGCCATGTTCATTTTAGAAGGATGATACAGCTGATTACAGATCGCTTAATTCCAAAGGGACATCTCATAAATGTTGTGAGTCTTTACATGTTCTTATTATTTGTTTTAGGCTCATTTCTTTCGGACATAGTCTTGTGGGACATTTAAGCAGTAATATCATTTTGATGTTTTGTTTATTTATTTGTTTTGAGGCAGGGTCTCACTATGTAGTGCAGGCTGCCCTTGAACTCATGTATATATCCCAGCCTGGCCTCCAACTCATGGCGATCTTCTTGCCTCAGCCTGCTGAGTGCTGGGATTTCGGGCGTGGGCCAGCACGCCTGGCTCATTTTGATTTCTTTTTCCTAAATTCCTTATCCAGGTGAAGGTAATCTTCAATTTAGAGTTTAATGCTAGTGTTTTTAAGAAGTCAATTGTCGGGGCTGGGGATTTAGCTCAGCGGCACAGCGCCTGCATGGCAAGCTCAAGGTCATGACTTCAATTCCCCGTACCGGAAAAACAAACAAACAAAAAAGAAATTAGTTGTTTGTTCAGTGATACATTCTTTAGCACCTGCTAAGTGTCTAGCACATTACTGGGTGCTCATCTGACATTATTTTCATTTTTTCTCAAACTGCCTTGGTTGGCTTATTTTTCCTTGTTTATCTCAGAGGTGCTGGCACTCATACCCAGCACCTTGATCATGCTAGGCTGTTGCTCGACCCCTGAGCTATGCCTCCAACCTTATTCTGAGTTGTAATATGGACTATAATGAAAATTATTTTTTAGTTTTCCAGTTTCATGTGGTTTATGTTAATGTGGATTAAACAGTTTTTCTTATCCCTATACCATCTACTTGTTAAAGGAAATACTAAAAAATTAAAATGGTTAGGTTTCTCAGTACTGGTCGAACTCACGGATCTGTAGTGCTTCAGAATAATATTGTTTTCTAATGAACAGGTAGATTTCCAGGGAAATGCTGACTTTAGGGATAATACTAGAATGAAGATTTGTTTTTCTGTTGAAGGTCTGCTTTGAAAATTTGCCTCAGGCCTACTCTGTCTTGATTCAGGGTCACCCCAGAATGATCACTTTTTTTTTGCTTGAAAGTGATGAAAGGAAGAAGGGTGAACTTGGCCTGTTTTCTAGAAGAGTAATTTTTACTGTAGTTTGCCTTCTATGTAAAAATCACCTTTCCCTGATTCCTTCCATAGATGGCAGGGGCAGAACAAGTGTTGAGATAAATTAAGAGCAGCTAATGTCCTTAGCCTGCCTATTCCGTAAGATTTTTTTTTTGTTTTTGCTTTTGAATGAAGTTCTGAGTTCATTTTATTTTATTTTATTTATTTATTTTTGTTTGTTTGTTTTTCCAGTACCTGGAATTGAACTCACAACCTCGCGCTTGCCAGGCAGGCGCTGTGCCGCTGAGCTAAATCCCCAGCCCCCCTGAGTTCATTTTAGTCTGCTGAGCTTTCGGACTTTAATGGAGACATACTGCTTTCTTCAGTGCTGCTTGTCAGTCCGTTTGGTTAATCTTCATGCATCTTGTCTTTTTTTTTTTTTTTTTTTTTTTTTTTTTTTTTTTTTTGGGTTTTTCTCCGGTACCGGGAACTGAACTCACGACCTTGCGCTTGCCAGGCAGGCGCTTTTGCCGCTGAGCTAAATCCCCAGCCCCCCATGCATCTTGTCTTAATACTCGCTCTCTGACATGTTGTCCCATCCCAGATCTCAGTTCCTGTGCATGTATCAAACTTCCTTTTCTCTCCTTCTATTTCAGACTTCCAAGATTTGTAAAGTGTCCTAGTTCTCATAGCTCACTTAAAAATGGATCAAGTCCAGAGGGGCCAGTGTTGACTTTTCCTTCCTCTAAGGAATTTCGAATTTGCAGGCTTCCATGGAGAAAGGGAATGGAGAGGAGAAAGAGTGAAGGTCTCACTTCCAGCAGAGTATTTCTGTGCTAGAATTTTTAGCTTAGAGCTTGCTCTCTCCAAGGTGAATTCTGAGCTGAGTGGTACAGAGATAAATCATCCTGAACCTGAGGCACGAGCCAGGAGTTAGGCTAGGGCCCTGTGGCAGCTTTGTGGTGTGGGAAGCATATGTAAATTCAGTGAATTCCCAGGCCTTTCAGCTCTGGAAGAAAAGGATTAGGGGAATCCAAGGGTCTTGACCTTACTACGAGAGTGAATTATACTACAGCCTGTTTTAACTAACACAGCCTGAGTTTCATACTTGAAATAATGCTGAAATCAAAATGCCCTCCACTTTTACCATATTCTGGTGGGAATTTTATTACATGTGGAAGTCTAATCTGAAAGCAGAGCTTTAAATAAAACTGTGCAACATGACTTAATAGTGTTTATAACTTAAACCATGAGGGTCTGGGCTAATAACCCAGAGAGGATAAGGAATCCCAAGGCCCTCCTTCCCAATCCGGACCTGTCTGGAAGTGTTTATTTGTGTGAAGTTTCCAGTCTGAAAGCCTGGGTCATTGTTTAGACTCTGCGTGAACAGACCAAACGATAAACTTCCTCTTCAGGTGGGGCTGATATCTTCTAAAGCAGACCATAGCCTCTGGGTCCCACCTTTCCTGTGGAGAGGCTGCGCAATGTAGCTCTGCACATCTTTTGGGGAGCCTTGCTGAGTGCCGCCCCGAACTGTGTTCTTCTAATGGTAATAAAGAGCTGTGAACCCCCTCCCGCAAGGAAGTTTTAGCTCTGTTTGGGAAAGCGAATTAAGGTACTTATTTAAGAAAATCTAAAATATATGTAATAAAAATGTCATGACATCAAATTCAGCTCAAGCAGATACGTGTTTTGTGGTCATGAAGAGGAAAAATGAGTGTTGGCTTTGGTTATCTGAGAAGGTTTAATGAGCTAAACTGGATTTGAGGAGGTCGTTGCAGAATGAGTTCAATTTTGAGTTCTATGTTTTAGGAAAGTAGCCAAGAAAATTTACAGGGAGCTTCTCATTTGGGTGCTTACTGAGGCACTGCATTGATCCCTGTGATCCTGGGTCCTAGGCTTGGGTCCTAGTCCTGGGCTTAAAAGAAAGCAAATGTCCTTGAAAAGCAGAAATAATAGGCCTAGGCTTACTGTTTCCAGGTTGCTCGGTTGTGCCCCAAACTCTTGTTTATTTTCCCAATATGCTGAGTAAACAGTATTATTTTCTGATGTGTATGGAATAAATAATAGGTAGTTTCTTTCTTTTGGAAGGCCAGGAGTCTACAGAAATAGTCGAAAGGCCTTAGTATGGAACTGGGCTTGGTGCCTTGTCTGTAATCGCATCACTCTGGGAGGCTGAGGCAGGAAAGTCGTAAGTTTGCTCCCAGCCTTGGCCATTTAACGACACTCTGTCTCAAAATAAAAAATGAAAAAAGGGCTGATGATATAGCCCAGTGCAGAGGCCTTTGGTTCAATCACCAGTACCCCATTAATAATAATAATAATAATAGTAATAGTAATAAAGCAACTTTTGGGGTGTGAGCTTAGAGCAGAGAAGATTAGGGACAAATATATTTGATGTTTTTAAATGCTCCAAAGATGTATTTAAAAGACAAGACTATTTGCTACAGATCAAGTTAAGGTATAGAATTGGGCCTACTGAGTAGATGTGTGAGCGAGCGCCCGAGAAAGTGGCAGTTTCCTGCCTATTAAAATGCTCAGCAAGCTCTGTTTTTCTGAGCAAGGAAGGCGGTACAGAGAGGATGGCTGCCCTAGGGCAGATTGTGTGGCTCAGGCTAAGTGGGCTACGAGGTCCTTTTCTCCCATGTGACTTATCACGGAATATGTATTTAGAACCCAGGCAGGTAGAAACCGGGGAGGCTTTGCAGAGATGCTGTGTAGCAGGAGTGTGACCCAGGTGGAGAAAAGCTTGAGACCCACCTATGATGGAGAACTTTACTCTGACTCGCAACAGGGAACCAGCTCGCTGCAGTCCTGGGGAAGGATATGATTTTGAGAAAGCTTGGCTTTCTGTCTTGTGCCGGAGGTGGGGTGGGGATTGCTTCCAGGAGGTAGGGAGACGCTTGAGGACTTTCCCCCTGATTATTCTACATCTTAACTGCTATGGCGGTTGAGACTAATGAATGCGGAGGGAAAGGAACAAAACCAGAATTTATTGGAAGAACTGATCTGAATTTCTTAGCTAACCGCTCCAAACTAGAATTCTCCGAAATATTAATTGAAAGTTATGTGGTCAGTTTGTTAGGTGAGCAGACCAGTGTCAAGAATTCACATCTCAGTCTATCCCGCAAGCTGACCAGCGATCTGAGACGAGTCATTAACATTCCTTGTATTCTAATTCTCTCCCAGTATAATCCTATCATGAGACAGTGTCTACAAAGCACTCCTGGGTGAAAGAAGCCTTGTTATAATAATATCGTGCTGTAATTATTTTTATTATTGGGGTTACTGTTCTCAGTTACAATATTGGTGCAATTGAATACTTCTGACCTTAGGGGTATTTTTGTCTTATAGCAGAATTCTGCAAATGGCTTTCCCCAGAGATTTTCTTTGAAAGACTGGCAAGTCCTTTAAATATTTGTTTTAACGTTGGTCCACCAAGGAAATGTGAAAAATATGTAATATTCAGGATTATCATTCCTGTTTTCTAGTTCAATCTAATATCTAGAATATATTGAAAAAACTTTGACTTCATCTATTTATAAAAGGGATATAATGGTTTAGATTGGTGCTATCCTGGGTTACTGATTTTTTTTTTTTCCTGTGGAATTCTCTACTCAGAGCTTTCCTGAAAAGAATATATTAAGACTGTCAGAATGATTCTTTTCAGCAGATTAAGCCCTGCAGATACCCTTTGTTGAGGGAAAAAATGCATTATTCTCAAAGTCCTTCTGATCTTCAGGAAGACTGAAAATTTCAAATACTCCTCTACCATTTGAACTTCTCTCACAAATCTCACATATTTTTATTTTCTACCACAATATTCCTTGTATTGTAAAATACGAGAGACATAGCTTTAAAAAATTAACTGTTTTCATATTCATTTATTGAAAGAAAGTAAGTGTCCTTGAAAAGCTGAAATCCTAGTGCTCTGTTTCTGTTTTTCAGGCAGTATTTTTTGCACCTGAATGTTGCCTTAGATCAGGTGGTATGTATGGCATAATTGCCCTGGAAAGGGATTGCTTACTATGTGTCCAGAATGCATGGTTCAAATATTTGTTGAGCTCTGGTTGGCTGTCTCCTGAACAGGCCCATACTGCATCAGGGCTGCAGACGCAGCTCCAATACATTAGAGAACGAAGAAAGCAAGCTCTTCCTCAGAAGGAGCGGGTCCTCCCCAGTTTAGACATCCATTTTTGTGTGCCTGGCGGACGGTGCCTGAGTGTGTGAGGACTCGCTTTGATTTATAGGGGATTATATCACGTGCTGCTCTTTGTACACAAAGCCACGGACCCGCTGTTAACAGGGCATGCACCCTGGGATTCTTTGGTGGTCAAATTTATAAAACCAAACAATAATCTCTTTGGGAAGCTCCTCAAAGATGAAACCGAGTGTGCTACCTCCAGTCTGTGTCATGCTTGGTGGAGGCCACACGTTGACAAGCCCTCATAAAGGTCTTTGTTGTCCGTGATGAATGGAGGATGGAATCTGGGAGAGCCTGCAGAGTAGAGGGGTTTGTTTTCTGTGATAGATAGGAGGGGAGCTCGCAGAGGGGGAAAGGGCAGAGATAGATGGGTGGGTCAAGGACAGATTTTGTCAGGTGCTACTGCTATTCTGGAAGGAAAAAAATAGCTCCAGTTATCTGCTGGTAGTTTCGGGTCCTCTGCTAGGAAGCACACCGAAGGCTTGAAGGTGTCTGAGAGGTTTGCTGTGAATAGAGTATGAAAGGTCGTCTCTGGCTGAATTCTCTTAGCCTTTGCCATCTGCTGCCCTGTCCCATTTTCTATTCAGTCCTTCCTTCTTGTCCTTTCCTGCTCTTTCTTTCCTCCCTCTCTGTCTTCCTTCTTCAGCTACTTAGCTAGTGCTGTTTCTCTTCTAAGATTGTAATCATCTCATTCTTTTCTTATGTTTGGAGACCAATCAGGGAAGGTGCACAGATGTCAAAATTGAGGCTTGCTTACTTACACAGGGAGAAGGCTACGAAAATGCGCTCTCATCTGAATGTTGCATTTCCCTGCACGGATAATTGAATATCACATAAACAGAATATCATGTCTAGAGGATGAATACAACCTTTTGTAATATGTAACATATTAGTATTGCTTACACCCTTTTACTTAAAGCCTTTTGGTTGAGAAAATGTCTCACTTTGGGGGAAAAGATGATGAGTTAAGTCCAGAATGCAATAGTAGGTACATTGTTGAATAATTCTTGAAGTAGTAAAAAAAATGAAGTATTTCTCTTACATAGTATTTTGAAGCGGAAGTGAAATTCAACTCTGCACAAATGTTCCTGTGAAAAGTTAATGTAGGATTGAAAAACCTGTGTGTTGCTGAGTTAATGGTTAACCTGATTCTAGTTTGTGCAGAAAAAGATCATTTCTAATGGAAGGAAATTGACTTTGCTCTGCTTTTAGAAAAGATTTTGCACACAAAAACTGTATGATTTCAGGTTGCTGTAGTATGAATGTGTGTCCCCCAAGTTTTATGTGTTTGAACCCAATTCCCATATTCATATCTCAATGGTATTTGGAGATAAGCCTTTGGGAGGCGATTAGGAGTACACGTGGTTGTGAAGGAGGGCCCCAAGATGGCTTGAGTGTCTTTACGGGAAGAGGAAGAGAGGTCTCACCTAGTTCACCTGCCACCACACTATGCCCTCTACCATGTGGTGACACAGCACATTGGCAGAAGCCAGTGCCACTGGGATTTCCCAAACTCCAGAATCATGAGCCAGATACATCTCTTACTATTTATAAATGACCTGACCTGTGGTATTCAGTCCTAGCAACAGAAAACAGATTAAGACACTTGTTTTAAGATTGGTTTTCTTTCTCATTGATTTCATAGAGCTTTGTTCAGTGAGAGCTTTCTATTCTGTGTATTGAGCAGCGGGCACATGCCAGGCAGCCTTCTACAGTGAATGCCTCTCTCTCTAACCTGAATGTTGTGCCTATCTCCAGCATAATCTTTTTAGGGAAATTTAAATTTTGTCCTACATTCTGGATAGCACTGGGGCCTTTGGTATCACGGGGAGAAGATGTCACCCCTGCAGCTTTCTCACTGCCTACCTGGTGTGGTGTGGGTGACATGCTTCAGTTCTAGGTCCATTGGGTCCTAGCAGTGGGTTGGGCCCTTTGCATCTGATATTGTCCAGTGACCATTGTCCCTGCATCCCTGTGTCTTCAAATGTGGCTTTGTGTTAAGGTCAAAGTGACTGCCCGTTCTGCTTGCCCAAGATACTCAGGCTGCAGCCTGCACACCTGTCCTTGTCTGTTCCCGGCAGCGGGGCAGAAGCTGGGTTCAGGTGGCTGTTCCCTGAAACATTGCAGAGGGCCTTTTGTACCCACGGGTCTCCCATTGATGGATTCAACGGACCGTGGATAGAAAATATTCAGAGAAATGATTACATCGTTACTCAACATATAGAGTACAAACTTCTCATTGTTATTTCCTAAACAGTACAGTATAACAGCTATTTACATAGCATTTTCATTGTGTTAGATATTATAAAAGTCATCTACAGATGATTTAAAACATGCAGGAGGATGAATATCAGGCCTGTGCAAATTCTGCAGTAGTTTTTTTGTTTGTTTTTTCAGACAGGGTCTCGCTTTGTAGTTCAGGCTCACCCTGAATTGTCTATGTAGTCCAGGCTGGTCTCAAACTTATGGTGATCTTTCTGCTTCAGCCTCCCAAGTGCTGGGATTACAGGCATGCACCACCACACCTGGCTTGCACTAGTTTTATAGGAGATTTAAGTGTGTTATAAAATGTTCTAGATTCAATCCCCCAGATACCAAGGAACGACCCCATTGTTATATAGGGGGAAAGAAACTCTTGTCTTTAGCAACTCAGTAAGAATGGGTCTCCACTAATGGGTTTATGATTGGGGAAGTCAATATCAATTATTCATTTAATAGGTATAATGGTGTGTTTTGTATGATACTACACTTCTAAGTAACTGCCAATACAGACATGAAGGAAACTGAGGTACTGTCCTAGAAGCATATGGTTTGACAGGGGAGAATGACGACAATAATAATGATGATGAAATAATTTAATGCCCCCTAACAGTAAATGCTACAAAGAAACAGCAAAATGTGGTGACCCAGGTGCTGTAGGCAGAGCTGTTTTGGACGAGATGTTCAGATGACTTCTGAAGAGGGACGTCTGAACCATCATCGCATTGGGAAGATGGCCCATGCCCATGGCAGGGGATGCTTCCTCAAGCTCCTGCTGCTGCTCATGGGGTTTCCTGGCACAGGCACAGTCTGGGGACCTCACAAGGGAAAGGACGGCACAGTGACTTCCACTGATCATGTGGGATAAGCTCCAAGATCCCTGATGGGTTTTGAGACTCATACTTACTGTTTTTTTTCCTATAAATCCATGCCTATTATAGAATTTAATGTATAAATTAGGCACAGTAAGAGGTTAACAACAGTAACTTATAATAAAACAGCATTTATGGGAATGTGGTCCCTCTTCTGAAAGAGTCAAGGCAGATACCCGTCCTTTGAGACTGGAAGTAACTGAACCGGGAATATGGTGGGAGGCTGTCATGAGGATAGTGCTGTGACCGATTGGTTTGTGTGTATTGGCATCAGTCGCTGTGTATCCCTTTCCATAGCTTATCTGTGGTCCCAACAGCCCTACAGCCTACATTTTCTTCTTGGTGTGCTGTGGCCATCACATTTCCAGTCCATTTAAAAGTTCTAAGATGTATGGAGCAATGCGGCATTTAGGAACGTGGCTCAGCCAAGTGACAGAATGTTTTCCAAGGCTGTTCCCTCTCCCTGAGGTGTTCCATCGGACAATTCCAGAATCCCAGCATTGTGGGAAATTCTCCCAGTGCTCCAGGTCCTAGTTGGAGCTTCCCTGCATCGGAAAGGCTTGCAACATTTTGTGAACCGTAGAGAGTGGAGGAAATGGACTCCTCTAGCCCAGCCCTCCAAACCTAAGTGTTTGCCAAGTGCTCTGCAATCTGCCTTTGCCTGATCCCTCTCATTAGCTCTGGGAAGGGGCTGTTCATGCTGGCACTGCACTTTACTGATTAATGTAGGGACAGATGGAAGTGGCAGACTGGACGAGAAGAGCAGGGGGTGACATAGGGCTGGGAGTGCCTCACAGGGACTGTCCGTCTGTGGGCTTCCCGGGGGACAAGCACATGACTGGCACACATGGCCTTGTCATTCAGCTAAACCTGTGGCATGAGCAAGCGACAGAAGGCAAAGGTGAGCTGTGCTTCTCTGGAAGGTTCTACTACAATTCTATTTTAAATTATGATATTCTGAAACTAAAAAGAAATACTGATTCAAGGTTGTTTTTTTTAAAAAAGTACTAGGGATTGAACCACTCAGGGCCTTTGCATTGAGCCACGTCCCTCTCCCTTTTTAATTTTTAAATTTTGAGAGAGTCTTGCTAAGTTGCTCGGGCTGGGCTTGAACTGAAGATCCTCTTGCCTTAGCCTCCCAGAGTGCTAGGACTGTAGGCATGTGCCATCATACCTGGCTTCAAGTCTCTTTGTATGGTGGAGTTTCTTGCTAATTGACTTCATAAAGAATTAGAAAGACATAACATTTAAACAATTTTCGTAGGTAAAAACATGAATGGTGTGGCGCTGTTGTGAAACAGATCAATACACTGCCCTCTAAGTTGACAACATCTTAGACACTGTAGCTGACTGCTGGTTGGTGTATCCCTTCCTGTATTTTCTTGTCTGTCCACCAATCCATCCATCCATCCATCTGTCCGTCTGGTTGTACGTCCATCCCACCTAGTGTTCAGCATGTAGTTTTTTCCTTCATCTCAATTGGATTCAGGCTTTTTCTTTAATGATGTTATGTGTCTAGATCAGAAGTGGCAAACCTTTTAGAGCTCTCAGTGATACAGACAGCAGCATGCACGCCATAGGCTCACCACGACTGGCCTGGATTACTTAAAGGGTATTGCTGATTCCAGAATCCTGAGTTTCTCACAGCGTGTGTGTACAGGATATTGGGCAGAATGCAAACATGCGTCAAATGGCCCTGTCCCATGAAAGCCAATAGTCTGCTAGGTGTGTTGACCCATAGAGACGGGGTAATAAAACAAGTAAGAAGGGACTGGGAACCAGACACAGCTGTTATCAAAATGCCATGGGATTTAGAGAACAGCTGGGGGATGATCTGGGGCTGCCTATGTTAAAGCAGTCTTCTGACAGAAGGGAGCATTTCTGTTTGAGAGGGCCCAACTAACACTATTAACAGCTTCTGATGGTTAGTGTCCTAGTTTCATTTAACATTCACAAGAGTGAACACCCGTCTCCTTACTACCCCATTTATCTGATGAAGACACTGAGGCAGGAAGTGAAATTAAGTAACTGTCCAGAGCCCACAGCATTTTAGTGGCAGAGCTGAGATTCAGGAAGTCTGTGAGCCCCTCTTCACCCCTTTGCCTTCAAACCTGAACCAATAGCATGAAGAAGACAGCAGCCCATTTTAAGTGAACAAAGGACCACTGGTTGCTGACATGGCTGGGTAGCAATAGCCCTCGTGTCCGAGGGACATGGACTTCAGGGGGCTGAAGTGCAGGGACCCAGATGGTAGCAGTGGGAAGTCAGCTTGGGTCTGATAGAAGAGGTTCCTTAGTGTCTGGCTACAAGATCTGGTCTTTATTTGGCCCAAATGGAGATTTTGTACTGAGACTAAACGTGGTTGGAGGCATGCATTTGAGTATGTTTATAACTGGAGGACCTTCTTACAATTCAGCAAGCTTTGATGCTCCTAAGCTTTTCCATGTGAAGCCGAGGAGACCAGGCTCCCAGAAGTCTCTGCAGCCTAAGCCCTGGGGTGCTTGCCCCTACCCAGGAGCGCAGAGGCGCGCCCCGCCTCCTCCCATCTGAGCAGCTGCACTTTGAAAAACCCCTGCTCCACTGTGGGGCTTCTCAGAGGAAACCTCCTCAATCTTACTTCTCTCCACCCTTTCCCAGATTTTAACCTATTTTCCTACTATTTCAAAAACTTGCTGTGTCCAATAAATGAATAATTAGATCTTGATGGGCTTCGCTAGTGAAAAATAGACCATAATATTTAGATTAAAACAGTATAATAACTATGCTAGAAAAAACACATCTTGGTTACATATGAATTCCTCCTTTTCCTTTTTATTCGTGGTATCCTGGGGTGGCCTACCGGAGAAAAAAATACTATTTGATTCTCCCTGGGTGGCCGGGGAGGACTTGTAAAGACTCTTGTTTGTTTTGTGTGAACCTTCAAAGTCACGAAGGCTTTCCTACATAAAGATGTACGAAGAAAATAGGGATTTTTTTGAAGTTGCTATGTATAAAGGGAAATTCAGAGCAACTATCTTCCTTTAGAACTACAGGCTAATGTGATTAGAGGGTCTCTTTTCACCGGGCATCTTTGTTGTATCTATCGCTGGTCATTACCTCCAGTCTTAGGGGAGATTTATGCTTACAAAAACCATCTCCACCTTTTTTCTCCTCTTTTTTTTAAATTCACCACACACACATGTACTTGAATTTTAAAAACTACATTTATTGGGTCCATCTGGGTTTGATAAAAAACTAAGGAATCTGAGTGAGTGAGTGAGTGAGTGAGTGTGTGTGTGTGTGTGTGTAGCTCAGAATGCTCTTGAGGTGTGTGTGCTGCTGCAACCAATTTCAGGCCACTTTCCAATTAGCAAGGCCCTCCTGCTGTGATGTGGGAGGAAAGTTGGGATTGGGGTTAGGGCCAGGGAAGTGTAGGATGCATGTGAATGCAGTCTTTGCAGAACTCCTTCATTAGCACCTCGAGGTCAGTGGCAACTTGGGAGGCTGCTGCCTGCCGCACTTGGTATTTTCCGCTGTGCATGGGATGTGTCAGCCATTTTATTTACTCTGCTTATTTTCTCCATTTCATAACATTAATTGTATTTAATGGGGGAGGTTGATAATGCTGAATTATTTTCAGCCCGGAGGGAGCCGAGCAGCTGTGTCCTGGATCAGACCACCGATCTACTAATAGCTTGTGCTGCCACCTGATTCACCGGGCGCATTGCTTTGCCAATTATGTGCATTCCTATATGGAGAGAAGAATGACCTTGTGTCCCTGGGAACCAAACAGCAGCCAGGTGCAATGTGCTCATCACTGAAGTGCTTTGCCGCCTTGGCCTAAGAGGAATGCAGTGTATTTCCAATCCTTAGACAATTATTTCTCCTTAAAAAAAAAAAGCCACTCTGAAAGAGCCGAATCTTTCATGGGTTGCCAAGAACTTTGCTTTTGGAATCAGGTGTTTAAAAAATAAGTACTTTGGGGTGTAGCCTCTAAAAATATTAGGGATAGCAAGACATCCAAGTTTCTTTCTTATAACCAGCTGTAATAAACTGTGTGGTTTTTTTTTTTTTGAATGTTTTATTCTCTCATACAGAAAAAGAAAAAAGAAATCTTTTATCTAGAAATGTTGTAAGCTAATTTTGTTAGGAATTTTTATTTTCTGGTATTGGAGATTGAACTCTGCCTTTTTAAAAATTTTTAAATGTTGACACTAGGTCTCGCTAAGTCACTAAAGTGCCTAGGATGGTCTCTAAATTGTGTAGGCTGTGCTTTATCTTGTGGTCCTCCTGCCTCAGCCTCCCAGAGCCCTAGGATTGATTATAGGTGTGTGCCACTATGCCCAACTTGTTAGGTATTTTATTGGGTGATTATTTTGAAATAAAAAATATTTTTTACAAACTACTAGATTTTCTAAAAAGATAAAGCTGGGCACAGAAAACAAACTTGATTTTTGCTATCATGTAGCACTTCGTAAGACCTGGAGATGAAGTTCATGGTGGAATCAGAATAGGAGGGCACACAAGGTATGGCCCAGGTATAATGGAAAGAGCTATTCTTTGGGCTCAGCCAGCTGGGGTTTTTGATCTATGGCTGTGCCACTGCTAATTCGGTGACATTAGGTGCACAGTGACTGTGTAATCACAGCCAGTCCCTTTGTCTGGAGCCTGTGGTGCTGTGGGTAGTAGCTCTACAGAACTGTTTCGAAGATTAAATGAAATAAGCCATCTGAAGTAACTACCGAGGATCTAGGGTATATCCCGGCTCCCTTTCTTCTGATCACAGCCCAGGACCAGTCATTTTCCAAGCTTACCAATAGGCTGCTGGTGTTGGGAGTCACTCTGGAGAGCATCTAAAACCCTTTGCTTTCCAGATCAGGAAGTCTAGGCCAAGAAAGATTCATGACTCCCTGGAAGTGCCTTTGAAGAGGACTAGCCATGCTGGTACTAAACCCATATCCCTCCAAAGGCTTCCGGCTTCACCCACGATGAGAAGGGCTGAATGGTCTGCAGTGAGTCCCTGGTGTGGTTCTGGAACAGTTGGGTCCAATGACAGAGTTTAATAAACACCTTTCCAAGTGTCCCTCTAGAAGTCTTCAGAGAAGACAGAAATGTGTACTGAAGCCTTGTCCTACTGTGCAACCCTTCGGGTTACTCTGACAGTGTTTGACTCAGTTTCCCTTTCTCTCCTATTGCTCTCAGGTGACCTGACCGCAGAAGTGCTAACTCTCTGCATGTTCAGGTAAGAGACTTCAGGGTGGGAAAGACTTCCGGAGAAAGGATCATAGTGATTTTCCTTGGGGCTACATCTTGCTCTTCCCAGGGCTGCCCCCCAACCTGACACTTATGAATCCTTTTTTGCTTTTATTTTTAAAATTTCTTGTCTGGAGCAGGGCGTGGTGGTGCATGCCTGCAATCCCAGCACTTGGGAGGCTGAGGCAGGAGGATTGTTGCGAGTTCGAGGCCAGCCTGGGCTACAAAGTGAGCTCAAGCTCAGCCTGAACTGCAGAGTGAAACCCTGTCTCAAAAAAAAAAAAAAAAAAAAAAAAATTTTTTTTTCTTGTCTGTTATATTTCTATCATATTTTTGGTTTTACTCTTCTGTATTCATGCATGCACACTGTGATGACATACATGGAATATTGAACACTAACTTCAGGATGAGGGCTACCCCTGAGGAGGGAAGCTGGGGTGTGTGGCCTGTGTCAGTTCTCTTGCAATGTTTTAACTTTTTCCCCAAATATATATCTCTTAAAGATAAGGCCACTTTGGTGTTTAAAAATAGAAATACAACACCATTTCACATTTTAAACAGTAGTTCAGGGAAAGTCCTTCATATCAAATGTGCAGTCAGTGATTAATATTCTAACTGTACCTAGAGATATTATAAGAATGAGTTTCTCTTTGGTATTTCCAATGTTTGGAGGTGCTGGAGGTTGAATCCAGAACACTTATCCTCAAAATGTGGTCCTGGGTCCAGCAGCTTTAACATCACAAGTGAACTATCCTTTAGAAATGCCAATCATCAGACCCAACCCCACAGCCCACAGAACCAGGGATTCTGAGAGTGGGGTGTTTGAACCCTGCCTTCCAGGTGATTCTAACACATGGACTGCTGGAAGCAAAATCATATGCTTCCCACACACCCTGTTTTGCATTTGTTCTTGTGTTTTACATCACAGCTTATCCTGAGACCCTTGAAATAAATAAGATACTGCGCTTGCGCACCTGGTATGGTCTGGCTTCCGTTAACCCTCTGGGGTCTTATGATGCCAGTGTCCATCTCGTGCGCTGGAGAGCTGCAGAGTAAGCCTGCATCTGCATCCAGAAGGGGACATGGATGTGGAGACTATGACTTCCTGGACGGAGCAGATTGAGTTCAATTTAAGATCTAGGGTGATTTGATAGGGAAATTAGCTGCTTTTTTAAAAAATAGCATGCTTCTAAAGCTGTGGTTCTCATCTGCTGGTTGAACATTGGGATCTCTGAGGATTTTGATAGACCCAGGTACCCCAGCTTGACTTCAGGAGATTCCGGTTTTCCTTGCGTTGGTGGGAGTTGGGGCGGGGCCTCAGCACCCCTAGGGCTTATGATCCCTAATTGCAGACATGGTTCTTGTAAAGACATGCATTTGGTCTCTGCTTCAGTAGGGAAAAGTGGTGAAAAAACCTTGCTGTCCTGTATGCTCATGGGTCTCACCTTGCTTTGAAGACTCTATTATTAAGCCATTAGTGAATTGCTCGGGGGGAGGGGAGGGAGTTTTTCTGCCCTGTGTAGCTTTTTTTGTTCATTGATTTGAGCTGGTGCTGACCCTTTTTTACAGTATGTCTGGCCAGTTGGTATTTGGTCAGCTTTGTCTCCTTACCTGTAGGTGTGCTGGGCAGAGTATAGATTTCTGCATGCAAATGACACCACCTCTCTCCTGCTCTTTCCTGTAAGTGGATATAGCTTCAGGAAAGGAAGTTAGGAGCTGGTATTACATTTTGCAGGGTGAGGCGGTTTAACAATATTTCCAAGACTCTCACCGTGGCCAGACCTTTCCTTGCAGTCTTCGCAGTCATGGAGAGGAGAGGCTGAGCTGCATCTGTGGGATGAGCGTTGCAACAGTCCATGGAAAAAGGAAAGGGAAATAAGTTCTGCTGATTTTCTTGGCAAGGTTTATACCTCTCTCCCCCAAGTTTCTGGCAAGTGTGATTAGAGATTGACTTGCAGGATTTGCTCACGTTGGCTTCCCGAGACAGCTTTTGCTTGCTTGCTGCTGACTAGCGGTAGTTAATTTGCTATCTCTTGCAAGTGTTATACAAAAATCACAGAACTCATGAGAAATGAACAGCATGAATTTGGTCCTTCGCATTTGGAGGATTAGCCAGATGCAAATCTAAGTTGCACTTGGGAGATTTTGTGTGCCTCATTTAAAAATAAATATAACTCTAGCCTTTTTTTAAAAAAAGATTCTTTGTAAATAAAGAAATATCTTACTGGAAAACAAAATTTACTTTTCCAATAAAAATAGATCTAAGGAGAGGATCTAAGTTGGTTTTTTTTTTGACACCAGTGTTTGTTTTATTTCATGCCCTTTTCTTTTTCTTTCTGATAGTGGATGGGACAGAAATAAAGACCCGGTTTCATTTTACCAAGATAGGAAAAACTTTAACCAGCTCATAAAGTTATTTCTTCTTCTTCTTTTTTTTTTTTTTTTTAAATACTGGGAATCGAACTCAGGACACCATGCTTGCCAGGCAGGCACTGTGCCACCGAACTATATCTCCAACCACCAAATTATTTATTCTTAATTGATAGCAGACATCTAAAACCTGACTTGTCTTAGTCAACAGTTTCCTCTTAGGAAGGTAAACATGCCGGCATGCATTTCCCCAATAACTTTGTGGAGTCATTGGTACACAACAGGTTGTTGAAGAGGTGCTGGCCTTGAGGCTGTTTCATTCTAAGGACTTCCAAAAATACATTTTCTCCCTAAGAGAAATTGAAAGAGCTATTTTTCATGTGATTAGAAGATATGATTTATGTGATTAGAAAATTTCTGTTTTCTGCTGATATGCAAATTCACTGCCAGCAATACCAAATATTCATAGGCCACCTGTTTCTAATTCCAGCAAGACCTATAATCACAATAAGTAAAAATACCTTACCCTTTAAGAATCAGAAAAGGAATTCAAATGTATTGAAACTCTGTGTAACCTTCCAGACTGTGTTAAATCCAGTGAGTGCGGTAAGGCCGAGGGGTTGGCTGCCAAGTGGAGCTGTTCGCGTAGACCCGTGAGCTGGGGGAAACATGTGCTAGAGACATCCCCTGAGCTGCCTGGGAGCTTAGTGGGTTCTGGCATCTCCAAACGTGACACTTCATTAGAGATCATGTTACCCTCTAAATACACTGTTTTGTTTCATTTTTGAAATGGTTATTTCTAACCTACTAGAGTAAAAAACATCTGGTTAATCAAACCAGGACAGGACCATCCATTGTCCTGCCTATCCTGCTACCCAGTTCTCTTCCATGCTGGGATAAGATTTAGCAAATATAACCTTACCATTTTCTAGGGGGTAATGAGCATTTGCCTGGCTAGTTTCTCTTCAGTGTTTGAAAAGATAGTCAGTGGTGGCAAACCCAGGGCACATGTGTGGTTTGTCTTTTAAGACAAAAGATGCTAACGTATGAGTTCTTTTCTAAACTAAAACCTCCACATGCAGGAGAATTGCGGTGTTGGCACTCTGTGGTAGGTAGGTGGGTTTGGAGTTGCAGTTTTGGCACTCGACTCTGGAAGGGTCTCCATCACTGACCTAGATGGTCAGCTTTGGTGCAGGCTGACTTCAGAATTTGTTCCTCGAAGGCCTCTGCTGCTGAAGGTGTGGCCGTGATGGAAAATATTTTACTGATCTTTGTTACTTGCCAAGAACCGTAAAATGTCAATAAATGTGGCAGTGGAGAAGGACAAAAAGGAAAAGGGATTCAATAAAGTACCGAGAGCGGATAGATAGTTTTGTCCATGTTCATATCGTGTGGGTAAGACCTGCGAAACAGGTACAGAAGTGGGAGAACCAGGCCCGCTCTTCATTCCTCTGGTCCAATTAAGTATGCCTTCCTTTAAGAATAACAGTGTTCGCAGTAACGGGATTAACCTAACTGGAATTATTAGGCTTTGCTTTGACAGTAGAGATTATGACAGCCTGATTTCCATTTTTGCTACTCCCCCCTTCCCACTGATGTCCTACTACAGGTACTGACGTTAGCCAGCAAGACGTGTTTCGTATGACTGGGGCTTGGAATCAAATCTCAACAGAATCTGAGTACTTTTTCCTTTTAATTTTTGAGGTGCTTAGTGTTTGTGTTACTTTTGAGCTGGAGTGAGACAAAGTGGAGATTTTTCTATTTATTTATTTATTGGTTAGAAAGGACGAAGACAGTGTTGCTATCTAGTTCCTCATGATTTTTCTTGCTCAGCATCTAGGTGAATGGTTTCTTTATTCCAAGCTCACTGTTGATTCCTTCCTCTCCCTTTGTTTGCAAAGCTAGAAACTGCATGGTAAAGATTTTTAAAAATTGAGTTAAAATACACATAGTGTAAAATTTATGTGTAAATGTGTAATTCATTGATTCACTCATGTCCTTGTATATCCATGACCGCAGTGCATCCTTAGAATGTTTTTATCTTTGCCAGCTGAAACGCTGCACCTTTGAAACACTCTTTTTTCACATCTCCCTCAAGCTCCTGGCACCTGCCACCCTACTTTCTGTCTCTGAATTGAATGATTCTAGGCATCTCATAGAAGTGGAATCATTCCACATTTGCTGCTTTGTAACTGGCTTCTTTCGTTTGGCATAATGTTCTCACGTTCAGACATGCTGTAGCATATGTGTAAGAATTTCCTTCCTTTTAAAAACTGTATCATAGTCCATTATAGATGTATACCACATTTGGTTTATCCACTGTCCATGGATGGCCATTTGGGTTGCTTCTATCTTTTGGCCGTGGTGATGGATATAGATAAATATCTGATCAGGGCCCTCCGTGGTATTTTTCACTTGCTTATCCATGGAAAATGTCTCTTTGTGATTATTTAATACTCTTCAATGCTGAATTAGTGACTTGCAGTATTGTAAGTTTATAATAAAGATTCTTAGGTAGCATATCTTGAATTACTATCGGCAGTATGGTTTATGAAAGCCCCTAAAGGTACATGATAATGACAACCCTGTGAGAAGATGTGTGACTAGATATCATCACCTGCTCTCTGTTAAACATGCACTGGGATAGTTTGTTTTAAAATTTATTTGTTGCCGGGTGTGGTGGCGCATGCCTGTAACCCCAGCACTCAGGAGGCTGAGGCAGGAGGATTGTTGTGAGTTCAAGGCCAACCTATGCTACAAAGTGAGCTCAAGGCCAGCCTGAACTGCATAGGGAGACCCTGTCTCAGAAAGACAAGGAAAAAAAATTATTTGGTAAGATCCATGCCATGGAATTCCCACTAAGACATGTTGTCTCATGCCATTCAAAATAATGAAGCTGAAAAGTAACTCCCAAAGTGAAAATCTTCTGGTCGACCAGAGTCGCCCATACAGAGGACAATCTGAGTTCAGAGTGTGTGTGCACCAAGGTTAATCTCTTGGAAAACAGGTTAACTGTTCACCCTGCTAGCAAACGCCACCCCAAGACAGGCATTCTATCTTTGCATTCTTGGGGTTTTCAATGATTTGTCTATTTTCCAGAACAACTTGCTTGCAGGTCTTTCAAGTAGCTTAAGCTTAGGTAGACAGAGCCCCACTCCTTCTTGTAGCTAATACTGTCTGTTGATGGTGTACTGTGTGTCAAAGCTGTGTGATGTCATTGCTTTTATTCAGCGTGTAGGCACTGTGTTAAACTCTTTATATGTGTAGTAACTACTTAATCCGCTAGCTCCATGTATTGATACCATTGTAACGTCATACTACGAATGATACGAAAATGAGAGACAGAGCAGTTACCATGTCCAAGATCCAGAATTTGGCAGAGCCTAAACTTGAACCCAGGTATCTGACTTCAGGCTCCATGTCCCTGACTGCTGGGTCCTACTGATGTGACCTAATGGATAATCACAGTGGACAGTGTTTCCTAGAGGACAAGTTCTTTTTGACAGATAAAAGAGAGGTGTTGAATGTGACCTGTTCCGTGTCCCTTCTGCCTGGGAACCCAGGCTGGTCTGAACGGTCAAGTTTAGCATGATGGGAGCCACACTGCTTCCGCGAACACAGCACCCTTCATTTCACCTTGAAAGGAAGACACTTGTAGAAAGGCAACTGAACTAGCTGTGCTTGTTTTTTTTTTGTTTGTTTGTTTGTTTTGGTTTTTCTCCGGTACCGGGAACCGAACTCACGACCTTGCACTTGCCAGGCAGGCGCTTTGCCACTGAGCTAAATCCCCAGCCCCCGCTTGTTTTTTTTTTTTTTTAACAAAAAAGAATGTAATATATTTTTATAAGAGGTGCTAAAATTTATATTTCATGAATATGAAAGAATTCACTAGGAGTAGTAGAAATCAGTCACATTCAGATACTTGCTGTAGAGTTTATAAAGAATATCTGCATCTGCCCATTCATAGGTAAGAGGGTCTTTACCTTTTTTATCAGTTCCAGGGAATTGAACTGTGGCATTTGCACTACATTCCCAGCTCTTTGTTTTTTTATTTTTTGTTTTGAGACAAGGACTTGCTCAGTGGCTAAATTACCTGGGCTTGGCTTGAATTTGCAGTTTTCCTACTTCAGCTTCCCAGAGTGTCGGCATTACAGATGTGAGCCATCACAGCTGCTTGAATTCTTTTTCATTTTTCAAATCTTACTTTATTTCATTTTTTTTTTTGTGGAAAGAGGGTCTTACAATGTAGTCCAAGCTGGCCTTGAACTCTCGGTGATCTTCCTGCTGGGGTTAGGCGTGTGACATCGTGCCTGTCTTCAGATTAATTGAGGAATGGACAAATAAAAATTGTGTATATATTCAAGACATATCATGTGAATATTTGACATACTTTGTGTGATGATCCCCACAATCAGATTAATTACCCCATCTTTCATGGCAGCAGTTACCGCTGTGTGTGTATGGGGCAGGGAGTGAGGACGGGTGTTGCAAATTTTCCAGTAAACATATGGCACTAACTATGGTCAGAAGGTTTTGTATGTTATAGCCTGAGAATTTATTCATTTTACAATTGAAAATTTGTACCCTTTCACCATCATCTCCCAATTTTCCCACTCGTTCAGCCCCTCACAAGTACCATTCGACTCTCTACTTCTGTGCGTTTGACTTCTTTTAGACTTCTTATATCACTGAGCTCACACAGTATTTATTTATCTGTGTCTAGCTTACTTATTTCACCTAGCACAATGTCCTCCAGGTTCATCTAAGTTGCAAAGGCAACTTGGATGTTTTTATTGCTGAATGGTATTTCATGGTGTGTGTGTGTGTGTGTGTGTGTGTGTGTGTGTGTGCGCTGCGTGTGACATTTGTACTGGTCATCTACCCGCAATGTATCCATCAGTCAATGAAATGTTTAGGTTGCAGCCATGTTTTAACTTTTATGCTGTAATGAACATGAGGGTGCAGTTATCTCTTCACAAAACTTTTATTTCCATTAGATATATACTCAGAGATGTAACTGAGAGGTCATATAGTAGCTGTTTTTTAATTCATGAGAAATATCCATACTGTTTTCATCTATTTTTTGGCCTTCCTAGGGAATGAACATAGGACCTTCACACTGAGCCCCAGCCCCAGCCCTTTAAAATTGTTTTTTTTTTTCTCCTTAATTGTGAGACAAGGTCCTACTAAGTTATATGAGCTGGGCTTGAACTTATGATAATCCTGCGTCAGTCTCCCAGAGTGCTAGGACAACAGGTGTAGCCAGGATGCCTGGCCCCGTGCTGTTTTTTATAAAGGCTGATCTCCGTTCCCCAACACTGTTAATCTCAGGCCTACAGAGAAGAGGTGATAACTCTCTACAGAGGACAGATGATAACTCATTGTGGTTTTTAAATTCTCATTTCCCTGATGGTTAGAGATGCTGAGCACTTCTTATTCTTTGTATGTCCTCTAAGAAACAGTATCTATTCAGGTACTTTGCTGGCTTTTTGTTTTGTTTTGTTTTGTTTCCGGTACTAGGAATTGAAGTCACGATCTTGTGCTTGCCAGGCAGGCGCTGTGCTGCTGAGCTAAATCCCCAGCTCCTTTTGCTGGCTTTTTAAAAAATTGAGTTGTTCGACTTCTTTAGTTTGGTTATTAGGCAGTTATTAAGTATATATTAAGTTCATAAATATCCTTCATTTTCATGGGTTGCCTTTTCATTTTGTTGTTTACTTTGCTTGCAGAAGCTTGTTAACTTGTAGTTCTGTTTATTTTTGCTTTTTTTTTTTTTTTTTTTTTTCTCCGGTACTGGGAACCGAACTCATGACCTTGCGCTTGCCAGGCAGGCGCTTTTGCGGCTGAGCTAAATCCCCAGCCCCTTTGCTTTTGTTGTTTATGTTTTTGGTATCATATTAAAAATACTCATTGCCAAAGACATTTTTTTCTGATGCTTCATCCAGGAAGCAGCTCTTACACTGAAGTGTTTAATCCATTGGCAGTTAATTTGTCTATGGTATAAAAGTCTAGTTTCTTTCTTGGACATCTGGTTATCCAGTTTTCCTTGCACTATTTATTGAAGAGACAACCTTTTCCCACTGTTTATTTTTGCCTTTGTGAAAGATCTGTTGACTATAATGTATCTATGGGTTTATTTCTAGGCTTTCTATTCTGTTCCTTTGGGCAGTTTTTATGCTAGTGCCATACTGTGTTGATTACTATAACTTTGTAAAATGGTTAAAAGTTGGAAAGAGGGATTCTTTTTAATATAAGAAATTAGGAGTTTTAGAGTAGCCATTTTTGTTTAAAAACACGTAAGTACTATTATTGACATCTGCAGGAAGTAAATATGAGTCTGTTTAATAAGAGGCCTTAATTCTTTGGACTATTCATGGTGAAGTTTAAGGAGTGCATTGTAGCTGAAGAAATGTTCTTTGGGTAACAGGTAAAGTTGCCAGGGGCTTTTGCTAGATACTGGATTTAAAGACAAGAAATCATTAGAGCTTTTACAGTTGTTTAACCAAGTATAAGATACAGATGCAGGGTAAAGAGGAGAATTATTAATTCTATTTCAGTAGAGCTCTGGAGCAAACCAGGCAAGTGAGGCATGAATATGGTTTTTTTTTTTTTTTCTGGTACCGGGAATCGAACTCACGACCTTGTGCTTGCCAGGCAGGTGCTGTGCTGCTGAACTAAATCCCCAGCCTCATGAATATGTTTTTAAAGGCTGAGTAGGAGTTTTTCTGGGCAGAAAGAGTAAGGTGAAAGGTGAGAGGGTTTCAGGTCATGTGAAAAAGCAGCTTGCTATGGTCAGCAAAATCTAAAGAGAAAGGGAATTGATTACAGCAGTGGCCCCTTACTGGGGCTTTTCCTCATCCTTGGGTTCTGCTACCAGCAGTCAACTGTGGTCTGAAAATATCAAATGGGAAACAATTTGAAGTTTTAAGTAACTTTTATTACAGTATAGTATAACTGAGCTATTTTATTAACAGTTACTGTTATGCCTAATTTATAAATTAAACTTTATCATGGGTATGTATATGCATGTATATTCATATAGGGTTCAGTATTTTCTATTATTGCCAGCAATGCCCTGGGAGTCCTGGGATGTTTCCCCAGGATAAGGGGACTGCTTGCCCTGAAAAAGTATGGCCTTAGTCACATTTAAAAGATTACTCTGAGCGGTGCATGGTGGCACACACCTGTAATTCCAGCACTTGGGAGGCTGAAGCTGGAAGATCACTGTGAGTTCAAGCCCAGACTGAATTATAGAGCAAGATCCAGAAAAAGAAAACAAAAACAAGAATGAAAAAAAATAATGACTCTGAGTCTTGGTTTTATCTTCAGTAGAAGAGGTATCCACTTTGGTCTCTGTTTTGGGTATTAGAAATAACAAATTGTTCGGGAAAGAGAATAGGAAACAGTGAGATAGGTCTTTTGCAAATGGGAAGGGGACAAAGGGGACCAAGAGGCGGAGGGAGGGGTTGGGGGGAGGGGAAAAAGAGGGGGACATAAACAGAATGCAGATGCGCTCCGGACTGGCTAACTCTCCACAAGGGAGGTGATCATCCTGTCCTGCAAACATGTACTGCACTAAGTAAAATAAAAATAAAGAAAAAAGTGTTCAGTAAAGAAACTGACATGCATGGTTCTACACTGCTATGACAGTTGTCTTTGTTTTTTGATTAATTTTTTGAATATTACATTTCCATGGTTCACGCCCCGGAAAGCAGAACGTCTCGCGCCTTCCCCGCTTCTCTGTCTGGTCTCCCTAGTAGCCTTCCTCTCTGCCGCAGGTGAGCGCTGTGCTCACTTCCTTCCTGTCCTTCCAGGGCCTCCTCCAGTCAGCAGGAACCCAGCTCCTTCATTCCGACCCCCTGCTTTTACACACGCGGTAGCATAGCACATACATGTCTTCAGTACTTTCCTTTTTTTCACTTAGCTATTGGTCTTAGAAATCCTTCCATTCGTTTATAAGGAGCAGCCTTATCATTTTTTAGTACGATTTTAAATTCTTATATAGTCTCACTCACAAAAAACTGAGTAATAGTACAGTGAGCTCCCATGTGCCCTTCTGCAGTGAGAGCGTCTTACATAGACTTCCTACGCAATCAGAAGTAGGAAACTGATGTTGGTGTAACACTACTCAGCCAGACTTTACTTGGATGTTAACAGTTTTTGCATGTTTCTTCTTTTGGAAGAGGCAGACATAGCTGGCATTTGATCTTGTAGATTCTAAGAACCATCAGCACGCTCAGGTTATAGAACTGCTCAACTGTGAAGGAACTCCTTTCCCTTTCTAAATCATGTTTTCTGGGAGTTTTTTGTTGTTGTTGTTTTGTTTTGTTTATTTTCTTGATTTTTTTTTTTTTGGTTTTTTCTCCAGTACTGGGAACCGAACTCACAACCTTGCGCTTGCCAGGCAGGCGCTTTTGCTGCTGAGCTAAATCCCCAGCCCCTGTTTATTTTCTTGAGATAGAGTCTCGCTATGTAGTTCAGGGTGGCCTGGAACTCACGTCAATCCTCCTGCCTTTGTGTCTCATGTGCTGGGGTTACAGGCATGTGCCACCATGCCCAGTTCTAATCCACAAGTTTTATGTGTGTCTACTTTAAAAGAATCCAGCCCTATACTGTACCTTCTTAAGGGTAAGAGTCCTGTATTCTAGTTGTAAAATTCCCTATAGGCCTGAGCCCTTAGGGTACTTAATAATGATCTATTCGAACATAATGGTATCAAAGAAAACCACCCCAGTAGAAAACTGAGTGCTGAAGAATGAATGAATCATGCTAATTTATAACACTACAAAAAATGTTAAATTTTAGCTGGGTGTGGTGGCACATGCCTATCATCACAGCAACTCAGGAGGCTGAAACAGCCCAGCGTGGGTAATATAGTGAGACCCTAGTTGAAAAAAAGTTAAGTTCAGACTTAAATACGATCTCTTTATTGTGAATAAATAATAACTTTTAATTTCTCTTTAGGGACTCCATACACTTAAACGTGCCAGTGACCACAAATACAACTTCCCTGAAACATAGCCTTCTACTTTTCAAAGCATTTCCAGTTTGATAGTGTTGTTGTCTCTTCTAAGAACCCCTGTGATGTTGCTATGGTAAAGATTCTCCTCCCTGGTGGACATAATAAGAAACTGAGGCTAAGATAGGGAAGAATACCAGTATTACCAGTACTAGCAGTGTTACTGAGTATTTAACATGCTGGCCCATATGGAACTATTCAAATGCAGCAAGGTGGACATTGCCGTCCTCTATAGAGGAGAATATGGAGTCTTTGACAGACATAGGCTTGCAGTTCCTTGCTGTGGACAAACACTTTATATTACACTTGATCTTAGCCCAAAGGCCAAGAAGCGATCAAACACTTTATTTTGAGAGGTGACTCCTATTGCTCTTCTCCCTGGTGAATGTGGTCCTCAGGTTTCAACGGCAAGAACTCAGTTGCCATTGGTGTCAGCTGTACCATCCTCTGGCTTTGCTGAGGGGTGGACAGGCTGTTTTGCGTATTGAAACCTTAGGTAGTCGTCTGTTAAATGGGGACCCTGGTAACAGTTAGGTGCATACAATCACTCAATCAGCAGCAGCTATTAACATTGTATGTGAATCTTTCCACCTCTGCCCTTCCCACTTCTGATATGCAAATGTTAAGTAAAGAAATATTTTGATTGTGTCATTAGCAAAGCAATGCGCTGTTGATATTATTAATGGGACTATGCAGTGATTTAAATATTAATCTTAAAAATGTGTGGGAATCTAGAATACCATCTTGCCTGTAAGGTTTTTGACGTTCATCGTTAAAGTTGTTGTATTTTCAAATCTGAAGGATGCCCTTCATTTCAGATTCCCAGTTTTGGTTTATGAATAAACACATTTGCCAGAAATGAAGGAGTGGTGCTGGATCTCCTTGAGGTTCTGATCCCTAGATATCCCCAGGTGTGTTCTACGCCCACACAGGGGCCTGGTGGAGGGGCAGATAGCGCCTGCGTCCACGTGTGCGCTGAGAGGTGCTGGCGGCACAAAGCCGCTGTTAATATTTGAAGACAGCTGAGTTCACACAGGCTTCAGCATCACAGTCATATCCCGGGATGCGCAGGGGATGACACTCAGCTCTGCAGAGCGGGATGTGTGTTTGTTTAGGGTGAGACTGACAGGGGAGGTAGCTGTGAGGAGCATTTGTGTCACAGTGACAGACTGCAGAGCGCTCTTGCCAGCGTACAGATTGCTTGGAAATTGGAGAGGACCTCCTAAGAAACTACCCCACACCTTGCCTCGAGACAGGTCTGTGGGAATTAGCAAGGCGTGGAGGTGGGGCGCCCGCCTTGGGCTCTGTTGGGCGGAGTGCTGCGTTTCCCCAGGATGGGCGATGTCCTTTTACTCAGGGTCACAGCACATGCTTGCCCTGGCCTGGAAAATGTTCTAATTTCCTATGAGGGCCTCTTGGAATTCTCAAAAGAAGTAAAGGAAGGGAAAGGCAGAAAGGAGGATGATAGGAAGATACGCTGGGTATTTCTCAAGAAAACCCTAAATGATGGGAGTTTGATGAAGAATCCTTGGGGCTGGAATTAGAGCTTAAAGGAACAGCGGAACCAGTGAAAACAGGTTCCTTTCTCTCTCTCCTCCATCCCTCCTATCCTTCCTTCCTCTTTCCTTTCAGATGATTCTGCTCTACAGCACCCTGACAAAAGGCAAAATAAAACACCAGGAAGAGCATAAAATGAATAATAACTAAAAATTGACATGAACTCCGCGCCTCCCTCGGCCCACACTGGGTGAATGGGCCTTGTGTTTCCTGGTGAGGAGCCTGCCTCCTCCCTTGGCTCATAGCCTTTCCATTCTGAGATGTCCTCTGGGCCCTCAGCTGCCGACTCTGAGTCCACCCACCTGGGTTTCCGGAGTGTAGGCTGCTGTGCTCTGCTGTCTCCACAGCCAGAGCGTTAAGGCCCTGGTGGGATCCCTTTGGGATCATTTTGTAAAGCCTTAGGCCTCAGGCTGTGAGCAGAGATGTATGTATTATGTTCTAAGGGGTAGTGTACTTAAGTCTTAATAATTTGTCTCATTATATAAATGAAACAACTGTATAGAGTGGACAAAAGCCTTCTGAGGAAACCATGTGTTTCACATTTGGTGTGAATAAGTCATTCCTTCCCTTTCCTTCTTAAAAATCATAATGTGGAAATCATTCCTTTTTCCTCTGCTTGTTTCGGGAGGCTCTATAAGAAAATTTCTATAGGCAAAAGCTTTTGTGTTGATGTGATATGATGGCCACAATTCCAGGGGAGCCCTGGGAAATGCATTGCTCCTCTCTTCTTCCTCAGCTGCATATGTTTTTTCTCCCCCAGGCTTCATGTCCAAGCGTGATGTCATCCCCGTGTCTTCAGTGCATCCCAAGTACTTTTGCAAATGGAAGCTACAGAAAAGTAAAAAATTGGCTGAGTGCACAAAGTATATTTCAGGAGCAACCTAAAGGGTCTTTTATTGTGGCACTGAATTCCAGAGTCATCACTGACATTTATTGTCCTGCTTCAAATTATGAAATGTCTTTCTGATCACGTGGTGCCGTGTTTTGCATACTGTGACATATCTGTCCTCTTTTGAATGCACGGGGACTGGCAACCATGTCATTTCAGGGGAGGGTTTGCTGAAGCGTTATCACCAGTCAGAATGACTGATGAGTGTTTTTCAGGTGGGGAAACGCTGCCAGCTTCATTTGTATGTTGTCTTATCTAGAGTTTTTTTGCTCCTTAATTTTCTATTTCAGTTAAAAATAATCCCCTTTTATGCTAGTGGACATAATCACATTATGGGGGGATTTAAAATTTGTCATTTCCCAGTAGGAGTTCTTACAGTGCAGAAGATTGCTTTCCTTTCATTTAATTTTTCAAACACTATGAGAGATATCATAGGCCAATACTGAGGTTTCTTAATTTTAATTTTAAGAACTAAAGACATATTCTGGTCAAGTAGAGAACTTCAGGCATGACTTAGGGGAATCTTGGATGTGAAATGTGATGTGTCTTGATGGTTTTTTAAAAAAGCAGCATTAAAATCATGTCTGAGAGTCTAACTTTGGTGAATAGGGATCTAGTGAGTCAATATACATTTCTTCTCCTCCCTTTTGGTGTCTTGGCTGTGTTTGTTTCTGTGTCTCCTGAAGTTACTCTAGATTCAGCCGCTCTTGAAAGCACCACAGGTCTGTCCCTGACCGCTGCTGAGCCAGCCCTTCATAGCCTCCTGTTCCCATGTTCTTTCATGCAAAAGGCTGAGGGAGTGGAAGGCACGTGGCTGGACTGTTTTGCAAATGTAAAACTACATTTGAACACAGCAAATTCTTAGTTACTTTATGCCTTGGCCAGCCAAAAGCGCAGTGCAGGCAAGAAGCACATGCCCTCTGGTCCTTGCATAAATGTATTTAGTTTTTTATCTGAAGAACTTATGTTACATTTTGAGTTGGAGAAGAACTGCCTAGCTCTCCCCCTCTTCCTGTGAAAGCTGGAAGGGGCTGTGATTTGGCTGATAGATGGTACCTACTTGTCTCTCCACCTCCCTAAGGATGGTCTGGAACAACTTGCCTCAGTGTCCTCCTAGGTTACTTCACTGTCCCTCGTGGGGGCCCCCTGACAAGAGGACTGGCTAGGTGTCAGCCACGGTGACTCCCTGGCTCCTGCTGTTCCAGACATTGCTGCAGCCACTCTGGATCTTTTGTTAACACCCTCAAACTCCCTAAACCCCGATAAGGTGTGATTAATACAGCCAGGCCCCCCCCCAAAGATTCTCCAGTTTTGGCCCCTCCATTTTTGAACTTGCTAGAACTTGGATCAACCATAAGCCTGAAGCTGCTATATAAACAATGACCTCTCACATTTCTTGGGTTGACATAGAAAGGCTGTGTTTGGTGTATTGACTCTCCTCTGTGTTTAAATAAAGCCTGGGTTCAGTGACCTTATGAATCTACTGTGATTTATCTTATCCTGTTATCTTATTCTGAGTAGTGTGGAGACAGTAGTTGCTTTAAAAAAGGAAGAGTTATAAACACTAGGATCCATGAGCTGACACAAACTGATGTATATCAGCAGAGATCAGCCACCAAAGTCAACTGATGGCATCTAGCATTAACTGGTATTGACTGGTAGCACCATAACCCCAAGCTATAATGCTAACAGAGCTGCACTTTGCTGATTGATGATTTCTATTTGAAGTGAGCGAAAGAACCCTCCTTTGGGTGGTGACAATTTTATCTTTGCCTCCCAAAGTATTTTGAGTGGTTCATTAGTCACAGATATCATCTGGTCTGAGTTTCTCCAGTCAATACCAGATGTCTGGGTGTTCTCTGCGTGTTGGTGGAATATGTGACATTGCTTGATTGCATTGTACTAACTGCTACAGTTTGGATTTGCACATATTGCAGATATTGTGAAGGATTTTGTGGTAGGCAGAGTAAGCAAATGTTTTAAGCAAGAATATTAGCCTTCAGTGCAGTTTTTGAGTGTTGGGTAAAGCTTTTGCAGCTCTGATATTTTTCCTTTTTTTAGGAAAGATGAATTAGAAGTATTTTGATCCCATGGATAAGTGTATATAGCTTTTCATTACTATAATGAAATACCTGAGGTAATTATGAAGAGAGGAGGTTTGTGTTGGCATATAGTTTGATTGGTTCCAGTCTATGATCAGATCTCTGGTGAGGTTTTTATATAGCAATGGCAGAGAGTATGTAGCAGAACAAACTGTTCCTTTCATGGCCTGTGATTGGTCCAAGTTCAAGTCTGTTTATTGGATCAAATTGGTCTAAACTCAAACCTTCCAATACAAGCCTACTAGCAAAAGAAAGGGGCCAGTGTCACATAGTTTCCTTCAGGTGTTTATCCTCAGTGGCATAGAACCTCCCATATGGCTTCTGTAAGGGAGGGGTGAGCATTTAACACATGTACTTTAGGGAGATGTTCAACATCTAAATCATAATAATAAGTGATGTTGGATGTTCCAGGCCGTAAGCTCATGGTACTTGGCGCATACAGGTGCTGTGATTCTAACTCTGTAGGTAGGCCTGGAAAGACATACTATTCATCTCTGTGGCTTCTATCTTTTTGTTAGGTAGGCCTGGAAAGACATACTATTCATCTCTGTGGCTTCTATCTTTTTGTTTTCCTTTGATTTTAGTTCATTTCCTCGGAGGTTCTGGGGACTCACTGAGATATAAAAGCATCAGATTTGGAAAGACAGCAAACTAAGTTCAAATTAGGTTCATAGACATTCTTGCCTGGTTGCAAATAATTAGTCAGAGGGTAATGATGGAGTGAGAGATTTTGAGCCAGCCAAGGGCAGGAAGGGAAGGACAGGGATCTGGAAGAACACACATGGGCCATCAAGGCAATTAACAGAGCTTTCTTTCCTGCTCTTCACACCCTGGCAAGTTCCAGCACCAAAACTGAAGAGGTTCATTGGTTTTCTTCCTGGAATGGTCCATTGGCTGGACAAGCCAAGCCCCTGTGTCAGCTGCTGAGTTTCCTGTCTAGGCCTTACATGAAAAAATTAAGTCCATACAGTTGAATATCCAACTCATAATTAATTCTTTTTTGCCCTTTTTATGATTAAATAGTTGTGGAAATGGCGAAGGAAGGGTCAGAAGAAAGAAAATCAGATTTTAATTTCACTGATTTGGAATTAGGAGTTAGTTTCATTGGATCTTCTTTTGTCTGAACTTGACGAAAAACAGAGGGTGTATATTGGAGTTGTAAACAAAAAAAGAAACTGACCTCAGTTGTAGCGAGGATATGTGACATCTATTTGAGGCTAGATGTATTTTAGAAATACCATTTTTGTACCAACAATTGTCATGTAAATTATATATTTTTATGAAGCTAAAATTGTAAAAATCTTCTTTTGAGATTTCATATCTTTCCAAAAACAAGTTAACATTTTCTGTTTTTTTTTTTGAATTGTGGAATTCAGTAGGCCTTCAAGACAAACAATGTGCCTTAGGCTCTGTTGAATCTGCATTTAAAGATACATAATGATTTCAGTTCGAGGCCATTGCTTTGTGGCCATCGCTTACTATGTAATATTCCTGTTCCAAAGACAGAGCTGGATAACGTGTTGTGGTATTGGTCTTACATGGATGCAATATGATCCTGGATTTTGTTTTTTAACCAGCTCACCAAAACTGCGACATTAACATCCATTCACATTCTTTAGTTACTTTTCAGTCTTTCGAGAAGAGTCTGAGAGACCTTTTCAAAGAAAAATTCATGCACAAGCTCCATCTTCTCTAATAGGACCCGTTTTGTACCCTGTTTTGAAGTTAAATGACCATTCCACGGTAATTATAATTAAGACTGGGATATTAAAAAGCATCAGTTTGCCAAAATGAACTGGAAAACCATAACGTTTCTTTAAAAAAAAAAAAAAGATGAAAAGGCCGGCTGGGGACTGAGGAGCAATTTGGGGTTACGCTGATGCTCTGAGCTGGCAGCATCTCTGGGCAGCAGAGTTCGTGCAGCTGGACCAAGGTTGCACCCTGTATTTTCTCTTTCCACTTGGACAGAAATGGAGGTGTTGGGCCTGTAATGTGGTCTTTGCCCAAAGCTAAGTTAGTGTTATGCAGAATTTCTGTTTTGAACACATTTGTCCTTATTTTCCCTTTTCTCCGCTTGCCCACTAGAAGGGAAAAAAGTAATCAGAGGTACTGCCTGGGTGGAGCCCTCTTTGATTGCAATGCCCCAGGGTTTTCTAGGTTAGCAAATTAGAGCTTTTCTGCAAGCTGAATAGGGGTGGCCCGCAGCTGCTCTCTGGCCTTCTCCTGTTTCTTCCTCCCTTCCCACTCCCAAGGAGAAGGCAGAAGCTCCTTTGCTAAGGACAGGCTGGTTTGGGGACTGTTGACAACAGCTGTGTCTTTTAGGGGAGGGGAGGTGCCGGCATATTCTTGGAAGGTGTGGGATGGAAACCAGACACCTTGTGGTTTGCTGCTTTTGCACTGCAGCCTTGCGTGCCTCAGAGCTGCATACACTGGGGTGGAGGGTGGTGGGGATGAACCTTCAGGGCAGGCTGGATGGGGAGGAGGTGAAATCTTGGGAGCCATCCGAACAGGAACCAGCAACCAAGGAAGCAGAGACGGAACCCTTTGGCTCCTGTCCTCATACTGCCCGGGTAGATTAGAAAGGACCCTGGTCAGAGGTGTGGGAGTGTGGAGAGACCAAGCGAGCCAGCGTGATTACGTCTGGAAGAATAAGATTCTCATGCCTGGCCTGCTCCTCTATGCTGGGGGTGTGAGAGACAGTGTGGGGAAGTGGGAGGATTTCTTGTCTTTTTTTTTTTTTTTTTTTTGCAGGGGTATATTGAAAAACAGCTGCCCTAGTCATTTCCCTCCCTCCCCTCCCTCCGCCCCTCCCCATCCTCCTCTGGGTGGCAGGACATAACTATGCTGTAAACTTTGGCAGGGGTAAAGCATGTTAATACTTGTTAATACTTTTTCAAACAACAACCTTTTTTTTTTCTTCCTTTGGCATGAAGCTATTGGCTTTAAAGCTGGAAAAAGAAGGATAAATAAAAATTGATATAGTCTTAATTCTAGAAATGATTCGAACTGATCCAGAAAAGGGTCAGAGTTCAGGGGTTTGAACGTGAAAGAGCCAAAGGCGAAGATAAGGTCCTGGGCCGGCTTTGCAAACTGGCAAGCACTTGCCTGGACTTGAAAGCGTGTTTGCGCTCTTCCGTTATTATCATAACCTCTTGAACAGAAGACGCCTTTTGAAACGACAGTAAATGCTTCTCTGTGGATAAGTTTATGACCTAGTTTTTCACGAGGAGCACTTAGGGGGATTGAACAGTGGAGGGGGGGGCAAGAGTGCCTGATCACCATTGGCCAGAAGTTCTGTGCAAATCAGGAGCTCTGAGCTAATTGGAACCCCGGGACATTTCAGCAGCAGCTGTTTTTTTGGTGCAAACTTTTGCACAGCGAATTTCTGGGGAATGGAAGCTCCTTCTCCTTGGAAGTCTGTTTGCAAAGCAGTTCTTTCCTTATCTTTGCTTCACTCTCTTGTTTTCAGGAGGGCTGTTTTCATTGAGTGTGAGCACTGCGTACCAAGCCTAGCCATGACCTTGAGGCTCCTTGAGTTTACCTCTCCCAGAGGGCTGAGGGGGCAGATCTGGACCTGGGAGGGTCCTTGAAGCTCTGCCTGCCCCTGGCTTCCTCCCTGCTTCAGGCCTGTAGTGGAGGAACTGAAACCAAGACAAATGCTGCAGAGAATATGTTTCTTCTGCCCTTTTCCTCCCTAGTAAACTGCATGCTTGGCCTCCTGCCTGGCTCTAGATTCTCTGTGAACTCCTGGGCCCAGTCTCAGCCTCCCTGTCTGTACTCCATAAAATCTAAACTGAATTTCTTGTTCCATTTAACAAGTGCAAATACATTTTTTGGGAAAAATTAGAAGTGGCTTAAAATATATCCAAAATTCGCTAATGATAAGGGCCTTAGGGCATAGTTAATAAATTCTGTTCTCACCCACCCCTTCTCCGATTGCAACTGTTTTCTTTTCTTTTCATCCTTCCAATTGTACTTGCTTTTACAGTGGAAAACAAGCCTACTTAGACATGTTTTAGAAAGTGAAGTTACTTCCTACCATGCCTGATGCCCAGCCTGAAATCCAAGTGAAATTATAGAATTAAAAGGGTCGAAGTTGACATCAGTTATGAATGTATTGGTTACTCATAACCAAAGTTAGTTAAATAATGAAGACTGCAGAACTTTCATTTTCATATTGTACATTTCTATTTTAGGAATGCACATCTTGCATCCCTTAAAAGATCACACTTGCCTCTCTTCTTGTTGATAAAGACACATGAAATCTCTCTGCAGAAAGCTCTTTAAATGGACGAGAGAAAGACAGTATCTTATTGTCTATCAGCAAAGAAATAATTATGGGGATGAAAGTGTATGAGAAAATAGTAGACAGTAAAAATATGTAGGCAGTGCTTTAAATTAAATGTGCATTTAAATTAAATTTACACTGAAAAAAGTACAAGAAAACATAACCTCCCATGTACAATATTACCTGTGCCGGAAATGCATGGTTGGGGGGTTCAGAAGGAGCTGTACCAGAGAATTAACCGCAGTTGAACGTGGATTATGAATTTTTAAAATCGTTTTCTTTTCACGTTCTCCCACTTTTGTTTTTTCCACAATGAGCAAACACCTCTTTCAGAACACCTAATCTTTATTAAAGTCCTTTAATGCGTGAGTCAGAGAAAGGCTTTCTCTCGCTTCTCCTATGTTTCTGACATGGGTCGGATGAGCACAGGAATTCTAAGACTTTAAAACAGTTGTTTGGTCCATCCCTGCTCTTCTTCCAACGTGAAACTCACCCAGGTAAGAGAAGAGAGAGCATTTCTTGCTCAGCACTCCTTCACCCTCTTCTTTCTTATGTTTTCCAACTCTGTTGCAGTGCTCAGTGATTATTCAAGGCATTTTCTTTTTTCACTTCAAGGGCATTTTCTTTTTCCCTGTTTGAATTACATTTGTTTCTTTTCTGGGCCTCGCCCCTCTCCCCTGTCTTGTTTTTCACTGTGTGCTCCCTTCCCACCCCTGACGAGATGATCCTTGTATGACTTTAGTGAAGATGACTCATAATCAGGGAGCAGCAAGTTGCCATTAAAGTACTAGTGTTCCTTAGGGACCCCATTTGTGGCAATAAAATTTGCGACTAGGCATGGGCAGTTTCAATTTGTAATATAGGGTTTTAATTGTTTGGAGATGTCTATAAAAATATAGTAGGGCAAATTAAGATCGCCTATGAACTGCTGAGATTTTTCTTACCAAAAAAGGTGCTTCCTACCAAGCACTTTGTCTCCATCGTGGTCCTCAGGTTTTGTCTGTAGCGCTTGGAGTCTGCAGTGATCAAACTGAAGTTGACCTGGGGCGCTGAGGTTCCTGCTTCTCCTCCGCCTTCATGGAGAGAACTTTTGAATTAGCAGCTGACACCGTCTTGGTGAGTTGCATACAGACATCAGTGATTGATGAGCGAAATGATAGAGTTCATTCTTCTTTACTCCCTTTTTAATGAAACCACACGTATAAGAAATTAGAATTTTATGATGGAAATCAGCCTCCGGAGTGTCACGCTTTCTCCAGTAACGTATGATGTTTATACAATGTTTCAGTATACAGACAGTTTTAACCCCACCTGTTTAAGACTATTGAGACTTATGATCCCCCTTTTTTTGTACAGCTCTGTACATCTTGTTTACAGAGGCTCAATGTCTTTTTTGTACAGTACACCTTCTTTATGCAGTACTGTAATTTTTGCTGATTATAGTGTACAATATGTTGTGTTCTGTTATACATCACAGTACTGCATGGAAGAGTTATGAAATAAAAACAAAGTCATCAGGTTGGAGTTTCCTTTGACCATTTCTTTGTTCTGAATAGTGTATTTTCATACCATACACAATTCCTCCTTTAGCGACCAATTCACCTAAGAACCGTCACAGGAGCAGAACCCGGTTTTACGCGAGCAGTGTCCGTACAGTGTATACAGCTGCTCCTCCTTTGACGACAGGGTTCTGTCTCAATACTGTGGTTAAGGTGAAAATACTGCAAACAGCAAGTGGTCCACTGAACACCACAGCTGAGCAGCAGAGCGCATAGTAGGGCGCTGGTTGTTCCCTTCCTCGTGCATGGCGCACTGCTGCTGCCCAGCTTTGCCCCACAGAATCACTCTCATATCTCTAGCCCAGGAAAAGTTGAAAATTTAAAATGCAAAGTACAGTTTCTGATGAGTGCATATTGCTTTTGCATCGTCATAAAGTTGAAAAGGAGGGGCCATCATGATTTCTATTTCTTACCTTAATTCTCATCTTTTTTGCTGTCCCCCTCCCTTCTCGAACTGCCCCTCAATCCTTTCAAAGATTTTTCTCAATAAATACCTGGGACTATTGCCTAATTGTAATAGCTTTCATTTTGAGTAATGATTTTTTTTTTTTTTTTTTTTTTTTTTGGTTTTTCTCCGGTACCAGGAACCGAACTCACGACCTTGCGCTTGCGAGGCAGGCGCTTTTGCCGCTGAGCTAAATCCCCAGCCCCCTTGAGTAATGATTTATAAGGTTAAAATGTCGTAAAGTGGTCATCACTTAGTCAAGCTTGTACATATCAATTACAGCTAAAGTATTCTTCCTTAGTGGCTCATTGGTGTATATTCGGGCTAATGAAGACATTCCAGGTAGAACCTGCAGGGCTTTATGCCCAGAAGAGAATTTAGGAAATCTAGGTGGTTTATCAGCTACTTTGCGTAGCTAACCGTCCTCTAAGATCTAGCAGAAGTAGCAGGTTTGGGAAGCGAGTCTTGGAGAGGCAGGCACTAGCCTGGTTCTGCAGATGGTTCGTGGCATACAAGCATGCGCTGGTACACGGTTTTCATTTTTTGTTGTTGTTGTTGTTTTTTTTGTTTTTCTCCGGTACCGGGAACCGAACTCACGACCTTGCGCTTGCCAGGCAGGTGCTTTGCCGCTGAGCTAAATCCCCAGCCCCGGTTTTCATTTTTGAATGTGTGTGGGGTGTGATACTATCTATTTGATATGAAAATATCAAAGGAGCAGGAGCTACTTCAGGATTAACAAGGAACTTCCGGTGTCATCACCAGTGGTCATGAAGAAGTACAGTCTAGGACAGTGATGGCAAACCTTTTACAGCTTTCAGTGATAACGGACAGCTTGTTGTGCACAGGTTTGCCAGCACTGGCTAGGAGAACCTGAGAGGAGCATGCCAGGCCGAGACCCCCAACCACAGAAGGACTGCTGTCCAGGAGGTGGGGAAGTGCAGCTCTAAAGTGAAACTGCCCAAGTTCAAACCTCGTCCTGTGAGTGGTGCCCTGAGCATTCAGGGCTGCGAATCACCCTGAGCACAACGCGGGCCATGTTGACCTGACTGACGGAACGTGTGAGTCTTGGACCTGACCTGTGAGCCTCGTGGACATCAGAGACTGTTCTTCCACCCAGGTTTAGACCGCACTGTCATCTGCCTTGCGCCACTCAATTTAACCTCCTAGGCTTAAAAGATTCCCCTGTTGAATGAAATGATGGCAACTGTGTGATCCTTTCCCTTAACACTGGACCCAAACCACAGGTCTAACATTAAGCCCTGCTCTCTCCATGATTGACCCCGGAGGAATGAGTGAGGGTGGAGGGACTGAGTCGCCCTGGTGACCTCGCTCTGCTAAGTACTTCGCTTCCCCACTGCCACCATTAACAGCCGAGATAGAGGTGGGCCATAAACTCACTTCCTTGGTTTCAATCACCCTCTTCCTACTTACACCCTTTATTACTTGCAAAGGGAAGAGGAGATTTCTGAAAGAAAAACAGTCTATTATAAAGTTAAAAAAAAGCACTCCAGATGTCTACTTGCCCTTCTTTTATAGCAGGAAAACAGAGCCCCCTTCCCCGATGTTCTTTCCAGCCCTCTGCGGAGCCCTTGCACCATTTCTTTTCTTCAGACCCTGCGGTAGGATTTAATGCTGAACCCCAGTACTATGGGGTGGGGAGTGGGGTCTGTGTACTCAGACAGGCAGAGAACGAAGCTCGGCCTGGACTCCCTTCAAGGTCATCAGGCAGCTCTGCAGCAGTGTATCTTATTGTTCATCTTTAGGGAAAGTCATTGTTCTAAGCATATAGAAAAGCTTATTTTGTGTCTAGCAAGTAGGTCTTGATCTTTCCACTTGCCGTTCTCATGTCATAACTTAGTAGTGACAAAATAGTTAAATTTTTTTCTTATTTTTATTTTTTGGTACCAGGAATCCAACTCAGGACCTGGCGATTGCCAGGCAGGCGCTTGTGCCGCTGAGCTATATCCCCAGCCCCGACAAAATAGTTTAAGATGTAAAGAGAATGAGGACGTCCTTTGTCCACCTAAATTCTATCCATTTCTTGTAGATCAGATTTTCAAAGTTATCTGAAAGCCTCAGTTGTGATTTTGCAAAAGGAATTAAAATGGCACAGTTTTTGTTCAGAATCTTGTTTGTATCAACTCTGTATATAAGGGCTGATTTCTCTTTGAGAAGAAAATTATGTGTATTATATATGATATATATTTTTGTGGAGTGTTTGTGTTCAATAAGTATGTGTTGAATGAATTAATAAACGATGAACACTTTCCCTAAACCTTGTCTCCCCTTCTATTTTATTATACCCTTTGTCACTACCATAGTGCTTGGAAAATCTCTGCTAAAACCAATGAATCTGTCTCCTATGTTCTGCACCCAAGTTAAGTTTGTTTTCACTTTATCATTTTGCACACATTCTTCCTTCTGCCTGGGTTAGTGCCTTTCCCCGTACTATAGTGCACATTTGCTATGTCAGAGTCTAGCTCAAAGCCCCTACCTTCCAATAGATCTTCAGTGAGTGGCTCCCCCTTCATCATTACCTCTGTCAGCAGAACCAAGACCCACCTGCTGTGTTCGCAACATCCGAAGCCTGATTGTGTCCTTGGATACCATGCACTCTTCTGTGATAGAGGGATTGGAGAGAGTGAAATTTGAGTGTGGGGTGGGGGGATCATTCATCCGTTTGGCGGAACGCCTCCAGACAAACAGATTACAGGCTGTGGATGCCGTGGTGGTGGCAATTGTGATTCACTGCTTGCATCTTTGGGCCTTCATGTACCTGAGATGAAGCTTATTTCCAGGTGAATCTTTGACTGTCCTCCTTTCCCTGACACCAATCATTAAGAGATTAGTTTTCTTGAAATATCAGCATTTTTTGGCTCCCTGGCTGAACAAAGCTCTGTAGCCTAAGGAGAAAGGGATTTCTGACTAGATTTTCAGTGTGAAAGAAACGCCAAGTTTTAAAAATTAATGTGCATTGTGTAAGACACTCTTCCGCCTACTGTGATGGGCAGTGCCTTTTGGAAAAGTAGGTACAGACAAGGGCACCTGGAGGTGTCTGGAAAGGGAGGGAGAGAATTTCTCTTGTTTTCCATCTTAGTTGGTGACTATCACATGGCGTTATTTGAATATCCCAATTTTTGTACTGTATGACCCCTTTATTTGAAGGAGACTGCTTGGATTACTTCTGGACTCACACAGATTGTCATTTTTTAAAGTAATGATTATAGGAGAAGAGTTTCAAGGTTTCACGAATAAAGTTATTCTCTGACCTATTGTTGAACAACAGGGAGCGCTAGCTTTCGGTGCCTTCTAAACCTACTAGGCTGCCATTTTTTAACCATTAGTTTGACTAAAACCACTGTATCTTATTGGGTAGAATATTCAGTTTGGAAGGATGTCAGATAAAAAGTGAATAATGCCAGGAGAAGCAATGAAAAAAAAAGATGGAAATTCAACATTTAGAAGCTAATTGGGTGAAAAAATACACTATGAATGGAAAAATTTTTAAAAATTTCTTAAAAGGGAAAAGAATGTGACTACATACTACACTGTGAATGAGCCTGCGTCACCCATGTGAGCTATCACATGCTAAATGGGATGAGAGAGGACCAGGCACCATGAGCAAAGTTTAAGACCAAAATGAATAGCAGGGCCTAGAAATTTCTAATGTTGTTATCTTGTCTATGCATCTTTCATATGGTCAAGGAATAATTTTCATCAGCGTCTTGACTTGTCTGGCCAATTAAGCAAACATGTCTCTGCAGTGTAAACCTATTAAATGGAAAGGGTTGGGTCTTATTGGGTATAATTGGAATTAAGAACGGTCCGGCATCCCTCTTTTAATTTTAGCAAAATAAATAAGTATCCTAAGTATAATAAAGTCATGAGTAAGCAAAGAAGAGCTTATACTACAGGCCAAATGATGGTGCATCTATATCAATATGTGGATTTCATAGGTTTTTTTTTTTTCTTCTGTGAGATCTGAGACTCATTTGAAGTAACCTTGGCAGAAGAACATTAGCTACTCAGACCTATAAAGGATATTTTGAGCTGGAATATAAAAAGCACATGTAATAATGAATATAACAACAGCTGAAAGTGCCTGAGGCCAGTAGTTGCTACATCTATATTGCATGTAAACAAAGTATTAGCCAAAATTACTTTCAGAGGGCCCTAATTACATCTGTTTTAATTTAATTTAGTCTGATTTAATGATAGTTTTTATATGAATTTGCTCATGGTTACACTGTTGATTGTAATTTCCTTTCCCTGAGAAGAATGTACAAGAAAGACAATTGTAAATTTGCTTTTTCCACCATTTAGTTTGGTGATTCTGGATGCAGCTAAAGCCACCATGTTATGGCAGGGAGCATTCAATTTGGGGAAATTAATAGATAAAGTCAGTAATTTAAACTTCACCTCAATTTTCATTTAAAATTTTTAGTTTTTAATTTTAATTTTTTTTTTTTCTGGTACCAGGATTCGAACTCATGACCTTGTGCTTGCCAGGCAGGTGCTATGCCGATGAGCTAAATCCCCAGCCCCCAATTAAAGTTTTTAAATGTGAAATTCCATTCCATGGAGTACACGGATCGTATTGGTGCATTCCACGAATTTTGGCAAATGTGTCACAATCCTGTCACCATGAAGAACATCACCATCACCTCAGCTAGTTAAGTCCCTCCCTTGTTATGTCCACCAGCAGCCCCTGCCCTGCTTTGTTTCTGCTATCCTTGGTTAGATTTGCATGTTCTAGTTCTTCATGCAAATGCAAATTCCTAGTATGTGCTCTTTAAGGCTTATTTTATTCATAGGCTTACCTTTAATGAATAGTTCAATAGATTTCACAGTGTATGTGATGTAAGCTATGTGATAACTAATCATGTAGGAAAAACAGAATGGTCTTATATCAAGAAGAAGATTGGCAAAGTTAGTACATTATTGCTTTTTAAAAGGGCTGAATTAGCAAGTACTCGTTATTGATCCGTTTTCAAATGAAATTTTCCTTGAGATCACAATGGATTTCACAGAGGTAAGAAATAATACAACTTTTACCCATTTTCTCTCCATGGTCACATTTTGCCAAACCGTAGTACAATATCACAACCAGGAGACTGAGATTGATGTCATGTAGTGATCTTATTTTAGAACTCCACAGTTTTACCTGTACTCATTTGTGTTTATTTATTCTTGTCTATATAATTTCATAGCACTTTTAGTTTTCTATCTTTCAAACCTAAAAGGATGCTGATCGGTTCCATCCACCCAAGGATTTCTCTCCTCTCCCTTTTTTGGGTCTGGTCATCTCCAACCCCATACCTTCCTCTTTCTAGCCCCCGGAAACCACTAATTGGTTCTCCATCTCTAAAAATCTTTGCGTGCAGCTGTGAAACTTTTTGGTTTCTAATATTTTGGAATTAGCTTTTTAAAATCTCCCTAACTCCTTGGAGAGTCATCCAAGCTGTTGCTTTCATCGATAGTTAATTTCTTTTTATTGTGGAGCAGGGCTCCTTTGTTTGTATGTACTATATTTGTTTAACCATTCACCTGTGGAAAGCTATCTGGGCTATTTCCAGATTTTGGCTATTATGAATGAAGCTGCTATGAACATTTGTGTACAGGTTTTTGTATGAACATAAGTTTTCATTTCTCTGGGATAAATGCCCAAGAGTGAACTTGCTGGATCAAATGGTAATTGCATGTTTAGTTTTATAAGAAACTGCCAAACCATTTTCCAGAGTAGCTGTACCATTTTACACTCCCACCAGTAATACAAGAGTGATCCAGCTTCTGTGCATCCTCGCCGGCATTTGGTATTGTCACCATTTTTTTAAAGTGTGGTGATAGGTGTGAAGTGATCTCATAATAAACTCGACTTGCATTTTCCTGAAACCTAATGATGTTGAAAATCTTTTTTGTGTGTTTATCTGTCATACATAAGTCCTCTTTGGTGAAATACTTGCTCACATCTTTCCCTGTTTTCTAATTGAAAATTTCAAAAAAAAAAAAATCAATGTTTAAAAGAGTTGGTCTGAGAGAAAGTATTGGATAAATAAATTGATTCACCTGATGGGCTAGGCGGCTATTTTGCAACAAATGAGTGAAAAGAAGAATTGTCAGTTTATCACGGTTCCCACAGTTTTTGTGTCAGTAGCTCTAGCTTCGGCTTGCTGCCACATTCCTAGGTTTTGAATTCTTCCTCTGTTCCACCCAGGCTCTTACATTCTTTCTTTTCTCTGTGTCAAGTGCAACATGGGTGACAGGTCCAATCCCTTGACTAGTTTAATTTTGAAGCATATCGATGGCTTTCTTAGACAGTGCTTGTTGACCAAATTACTCAGTTTTTCTGTACCACTTGGGGATTAGGGATCACCTCTCTGTGCAGAGTTTTGTAGTGTTGATCCTATGTATTGGAGTTATCTTGATGGAAGGATAAGAAAGAAGCATGTCAGAGACAGCAGAAAATCCTCTCTAGTGTATTTGATAATGAATTTATTACAGACTGACATACAAGAGTCATCAAAAATTTTCTTAAACAAGTAAAAAAAAAAAAAAGCCCATATTTTAAGAAAGAAAGGCCATGCATTTGCACCCTTGTTCTGCCCTTACTAACTTACTAACATCAGACAAATTATGTAACCTTTCTGAGCCTCTACTGAATTATTTGTGAAAGGAGGTAATACTTCCCATACTACCTTGCACAGTGGGTTACGGCAAGCATCCAGCGGACGGATGAGCCACACTGTGTTATGTTTATAGTAATTACCTTCTCCTTTCTACAACCAACCAAACCAGACCAAATCTCTATGAAAAACAGTCATTTTCATAGAATGGGGTCAGATGATCACTAGAAGTTTCCTAAAGGGGACAGGAACCCTAAGCAGTATTATTTTCTTGGATCTGATTTAAACTTTGGTAAGTAAGAAACTGCTGAAAGAATTAATCAGCCAACAATAATTGCACTTCATTTAGGCTGGGCTGTGGCCATGAATCCAAGTTTGTAAGACAGTTAAAACTGAGTTGCTTTAGGAGTCTTCCAGTGGTACGCATTTAAATTTGTGTCTTAAGAATGGGTTATGAATTGACTTGCCAGTGTAAGCCTTACCTGGGGTCATTGCTCCCACTCTGACATTTAATCATCAGCTAGATTAGCTTCATGGTACAGTGTAGAAACCGGACCGTCCTCAGTTTGCACAAGGTGTGCTATTAACTGTGTGTGACCTGGGATCAAAGGTTCCATCCCTCTCTTCATTTGTAATACAGATCCAAATGCAATTGTTAATTTATCACCTACACCATGAAATTATTAAGATATCTGCTTGTAAGTGGTAACTTTACAGTGTAACAGTAGTCACAAGCTCATTGGTATCCCTGTCAGTAAATTGAGGGGCTCTCAGAGAATATCAGGGAGGATCTGCTCAGCAATGAGATGGTCTTATTCTAAAGAATGTTGTTCTTAGTAGCCAGTTCAGGAGTGGGTGAAACCAAAAGCCAATTTTTGTGCATGCAGTTCTTTGACCTAACACCCCCAGTTTGGGCAGTGTGTTTTTGTGATTTGGGATAATTATAAAGTCTGGAGACTGCTGTGAGGACCAGAGATTAATGTGTGTGTAAATGCTTTGGAAATTGCAATGTGCTGTGTCAATTTTGTTGTCAGTTTGTAGATGTAAATGTGGAAGAGGTGGTAATTGTAGAAGTGAGAGGAGGTGTTCATCCAGCTTGAAAAGTTGTCTTTAAGAATATTTCCGGTTACTGGCAGTGTTGGAAAAAGATTTCTTAAAACTTTCATTCTAGACTGCATGCCTGTCCATACCACTCTTGGAACACACAGCCATGAATTGAATCACTGTCTGCTTTACATTTTAAGCAATTCAATTGTATATAGTGACATTTATAAAATTGTCCCTTAAATCTGGGAGAACCAATGCAGTGACTTCAGACAGCACAACAGGGAGAATCTTAACTTAATGGAAACCCAGCCAGTGATTAGATTAGGTGACAGGAAGGGGGTCAAATGGATTATGGAAAAAATGAGGAAGGAAGTGGATTGAGTCATTATACTTTTTAGTTACAGTGTATTTTTACAATTGATTCTGTGGGTGGTTTGTTGTTTAATTCATTACAGCTTTTAGGGGCCAATTTCAGATTAAAAGCATGAGTGATTGAAGCCCTAACCGAACTGTAATCCCAGCTACTAGAACATGATGACTACTGTCTTTTAATCTGAAATAGATTATGGCTTTTCTGTAACTTTGGACTTTTCAAATGTTTATTTCCTTTAAAATACCAAGGGCTTATTTCAGTCTCTTTGGAAAATTCTAAAGTGGTTGCTTCCTCCCCTTTAATACAGAATATTGGTATTATAAAAAACGTGCATGCTTTAAAAGAGAATTTACCTTAAGACTTTGATGTTTGAAGTTCGTCCTTCCTTATAATTTATGTTTATCTTATATCTGCTGGTATTATATTCATTGATTATCTTGAGAAGAGGCTGGCTTTCCTTGGACCTCTCATTTTCCCTAATTTCTACTTGTGAGTCAGACTTTGCAGGACCTGAGCCATCTCCTGTGTCTGAGGCTGGATGACGGGAACGTCCCTTTTGTTTGCTCTGCCTGACTGCTTCTGGAGTAGTTTAGCTTCATGACATTCTTCTTTTCCTTCCCTAAATTCCTAAGTGTTTTATTATTCACTTATCTCTAAGCAGCTTATAGCTTTTTGTGCTGAGCAATGTGTGCTGGTAACTCTGAGGAGTGGAGTTAGCACTATTCTCACTGGTGAATTTCACCTATATTTGACTGAATGGCTTCACAGAAGCTTTCCTATTTAAAAGGACAGTACAGTTCTGGCCCTCTAATACTTTACCACCCTCTACCCCTTCCCTCTGCCTTGTTTTTCTTCATAAACTTTAGACTGTCTGATTTTCTATTGAGCATTTCTTTGCTGACTGGTTTATTGTTGGCTTCTCTAGTAGAATGTAAGCATTGTTTGGCAAGGACTCGACTTGATCCATTCAGACAAGAATCGTGCCTGGCAGATGTACAAGTATTTGTGAGATTGATTAATTAATATAATCCCACGAAGCAAATCAATTAGGCGATAGATTCTCCTAATCATGACGCTTATTTCAGGCGCTAAGTCTGCTATCTTTGGAACGATACTTATCTCTCTCTGGCCTTAGTAATGTTATCTTCTGTCACACGAGAGGAAAAACTGAAAAACATAATTTTGGGAGGAAGAAAGGCAAAGAGTGTTGGTATCAGATTATCAAGTAAATATGGGAAAAATTTATAGCCGATGTTTGGGAATGTTTATTTTGCTTAAACGTGTACTTGGTCTGACTCTGCAGTTAGAGTTATTTATGAACTTGCCTAAATGTTAATGAATGTTTATAATGTGGACTACACACTGAAAGCACTTAAAATATAAATATTTAAGCCATATGTTAGAAAATAACCAGAGCATTTCCAGCTATTTTGGATTGTGGAGGGAAAATGTCAGATTTATTGACAAGAGCTGGAAATTTGGAGTCCTGGGTTCTATTTTCATTCCTGCTTTTGACAGCACTTCACAAAATGTCTATGTTTAATGAATGTTTAATAGGACAGTATGAAGCCTTTTAAAAATAATACCTTTATATCACTTAGACTTTTTTTGTGCTCCAGTTACTTTGACTTTTATCGATGTTATGTTAGGTGGTTCTTCAGATTTTTCTTTGTCTTGTTTTTCTTTAGACTTCTTAAGGTACCCCTGTTGCTACAAATGCTTGTGTGTATACGTATACGTATGTGTGTGCTTGAACATTTGTGGGGAGTTTGATTCCATCTTTTCATCAATGCCAAATTACTACATTTCTCTACCTTTCACTTGTGTAAGTTTCACCTGAAAAAAACCAAATGTGATAGTTAACATGTAAACGAATATAACTGTACCTAGTATGGCAAATGTAATTAATGCAAGAATACGAATAAAGAGGAATGGGACAGGTTTTGATGGACAATGGGGGAAGGCGCTTTGAAAAGAAAGTAAGCAAAGATGAGAGCCTCCTTCTCCAAAGTGCAGAGAGCAGAGAGGCCGGGCCTGCAAACATCTTGAAAGGAAGCTGCTGCGCACAGACAGGTGCTCTATTTAAAGTAATCCCATTCACCACCGTTAGTGTTATCAGGGCTTTCAAGTCAGACTCTGTCCATGGTGTGTTTGGTGAATTTTTAACTGAACAAGCTTTACACTTGGGGCAGTGGAATAGACTATAATCAGCAGCTACACCACTTGAGAATTCCAAAGGCCTGACTCAATCCCATCTCTCACTTGGCTCTTTCTCTGCGCACCTCTCTCTGCTGGGCTTTTTCAAGGTGTGGTCCTGGGAACACCAGCATCCGATCGCTTGTGGCATTTGCTCAGACTGCTAATTCCTGGTTTCTGCTGTGGATATGCTGAGTCAGAAACCACTGGGGAAGAGTTTTTAAATCTTCACAGGCCGGGCATGGTGGCACACTCCTGTAATCCCAGCACTCGGGAGGCTGAGGCAGGAGGATTGTTGTGAGTTTGAGACCAGCCTGGGCTACAAAGTGAGTTCAAGGCGAGCCTGAACTGCGTAGTGGGACCCTGTCTCAAAAACAAAAAAACCTTCACCAGGCACCTTGCAGGTGATGCCTAGGCATGTTAAAGTTTGGGAGCTGCTGATCTGTTCCTTCTCTTAACATACTGGTTGATTTTTAATCTTTTTCCAGACCATATCATGGCAGGAATAGAAGGAGTAAAACTGAAGTATAAAAGAGATGGCATTTTTCTTTTGGATCCAGCTTCTCAGTAAAGCTTCTAGGAAGAAAGAGAACCCATGTGCTCATTTCTCTAAGATTCCTGCTCTTTCATGAGATATCTTGTATCCACTTGTCTTTAACATTTTGATGCATATCAAACTGGGCAGACACCAGCGAGAGCTCCTGTAAGCCCAGCAAGAATGTGTCACCAGTGTCTGTTATCAAGGAAGTGTCATCTGGGTGGCCAGTCCACATGCATTTAATACTCAGGGTGGGGAGGGGCTTGACGTCACTATTGCTTGACATCAAGGGCTTTTAAGTGTGGTTGATGATGACTCCTACAAAAGAGTAGAGCTTGGAAGTGCAGTAGCTGGTTCTTAGAATGGAACACTTGCTATTTGTTGAATGAAGAGTCTCCATAAGGGCCTCAGTTTGCTCGTGTGTGAAATGCGGCCCATCTGATTCAAGAGTACAGTCTGCCTGGGTCTTTCAAGAGCAGGGCTGAGGCCCTGCCCACCTCCAGGTGTTGGGACGGCACCCAGGGCCTTGTGTTTGTCATTGAGGGTTCTACTGCTAAGCTGCACCCCAGCCTTAGGGACACGCTGTGGAACTCGACAGTAAGGAATTCTAGAGGTATCAACTATTCGTGGAAAAACTGAGTTTTCGTGTCTTCCTTTGGGGTCTTGTGATTAAAGGGGAAAAAAAGAAGTTTCATTGGTTTACTTAAGTAAAAAAGGAAGGTTGGTACACACAGCTTCCATTGCATCATTCACAGGGAGAGTTTGTGTGGGAACTCTGCAAGCCAGGTTCCCTGCATGAAGTGATGGAGCGAGTGACAAAGCTACCGAGCTTTCTCTGTGTCCTTGGCCTTAACCCTTGCCAGGCTGTGGGAGACTAAGTCAAGACACAGTATGCAGAATTGGCTTATTGTGGTTTGGACTGATGGCTAGGTCATAAAAATCCAGTGAAGTACTTTACTAACCTGTCACAGTAGATCAGATGTTAAAAGAAATATTAAAGGGCTTGCAGTCACCCAGTAACTTAATAGGTATACTTCTCCCCCTCCAAAATGACAAGAGGATCCATTGAACCTAAAATTGAAGCGTTACCTCTGCTGTTTGATGACTTGAGAGGTGAATACAAGCTGGGCTTGAATAGTAGGCATAGGGAAACTGGTGTTTACCCTCAACCCTCTTCTCAGAACTCAGTTAAGACCGGAGGTGTTATGGTTGATACACTGTGTCAACTTGGGGAGTCTAGAGCTTTGGCTAAGTGACTCAGCAGTTCTGCCTCTTGGGGTGAAAAGGACACGCCCTTACCCTTC
>NW_004955483.1:4800912-4881755 GCF_000276665.1 Chinchilla lanigera | reverse complement strand
TCCAGGACCGGGGCTGGGCTCGTCAATCTCCAGCGTGCAGACACCCTCTGCATGCTTCCTCATCCAACTCTGTAGCTGACCATTGTAAGCCAAACTTGTAATTTCTTACAAGTTTATCTTGTATTATTCTTACATTTGTTTATCTTGAATTATATCTGTTCCTCTAGTAAACCCTGACTGATACAGGTGGATTCAGGGAAGTCACAAGTTTAGAAGAGATTCACAGGTTTTCTTGAGATTCAATCTTAAATTTCTGTGGTCACTTTTAGAATACAAACCTCAGCACTTCAGAGGCTGAAACAGGAGGATCGTTGTGAGTTCCAGACCAGCCTGGGCTACAAAGTGAGCTCACGGCCAGCCTGAACTGCATAGGGAGACCTTGTCTCAAAAAGACAATAAAAGATAAAAAAAGAAAAGGAAGAATACAAACCTGTTTGAATTCCAAGTCAAAACTGGAATTCTCACATATTTTGCAGGCTTATGGGAAGAATTAAATCAGACAGTATTTAAAAAGTCTTCGTCTACTTCCTGGGGTACAGTAAGCTCTTGGCAGATGAAATTGCCTGGTCCCTCCGTCACCCTGATGAGAAAATCAAATGCACTCGTGAAGGAACAGGCATTATCTCAGAAGTGATAAAGCGCTGTCGCTGCCCCATTGCCGTCTAATATTGTTTCCTTCTACTGAAACCACCGAGTTTCCCTTTTACTAGTACCTGCAGTTGTCGGTATCTGTGTGTGTGTGGAGAGGTTTCCCTATTTACCTGTGGTGCCCTTGAGGTGGGTTCTGAAGACGATTGCCCTTGGAAGTAGGGCATACGTGGTCATTAAGTGATAGAACGTCTGCCCCCCGGGCCCGAGATAGTGTAACAATAACCAGAATCAAGTGTTTTCCTTATAAACTAAGACATTAAAAACCACAAATCACCCAAACATTTTAGTAGGACAGATCCATGGTATTTTCATCCTGTTTGGGTGGACTTTTGCTTTTCTGTATTTAGGCTAGGTGAGGACCCCGTTTATAGTGGTTTTGCAGGACACTTGCTTGAGTACTTGCCTAGGTGGCTGGTGTTGGAGAGGCAGCCCCTGCCCTTCCCACGGGGAGGGAGGAGGAGCAGAGCGAGCAACTGATAGGAGCTGCAGTGCTGGGAAAGCAGTGCTCCTTTAGCAAAAAAATAAAAGCTCCAGTTTTAGCTTGTGACTTCAGGTCTTATTGCTAAGTTTCAGACTTTTTGAGAGGCACAGCTTGACTGAGATTAGCCAGAGCAGCATCTTAATTGAACAACCAACATATTGGGACAACCAAATATAATTAACTTTGATGTTTTAGAATTCCTTTTCCATTCTTTGGTTGGTTCACTTGTGCTTTGATCCTTAATGATGTGTGCATGTGAATTGCACTAGAAGGGAAATGTCTGTGTTCATATTAAATATTACCAGGACATTCTTTTTATTGAGTGCTGGGGCATGTTCACCTCTCAGAAGGGTTGATCAGTAAGGAACACACTGTACTCTGCTAAGTATGTTTTTAGTAATAGCCGGTAGTATCGCAAAGTCAAGGTCAGAATAAACTGCCGTGGACCAGTTATCTGTGATGTCAGGAAATGGGAAAGAGTGTGGAGATAGACTCAAAAGACAATTAAGTGAAAATACATTTACATCAGTCTTGAAGCAAGCTCATTATCTACTAATGTACATAACTTTGTACGTGATATTTGTGACTTGGTGGGAAATTGACTGAGCTTTTATTTTACTGCAAATTCCTTCCATTCCTCTGACTGCTAAATAAAAACAAGTGTAACCTATTACTAATGAGGAACAAGGATGTACATCTTGTGGCTGTCAGTTACTTGCTATTCATGTCACTGGCAGGGTGTGGATATCATTGGAGCTTGTCCCCCAGAGGTTTCTGTGCTGAGGCGTGGTCTCCAGGGCGGCATGTGGAGAGGTGGTGGAAATTTTAAGACCGATGCCTGGCATAAGGTAATTGGGCCATTAGGTGCTCTGCCATCAGAAGAACTGAATGTAAGCCTCGCTGAATGACTTGGTTCTGCATGTTATTTCAAACCTGTGAGCTAAGTAAACCTCTGCTTGTTATACATGATCCACCCTCGGGTAGCTGGGTACGGCAACAGAAAATGGATTAAGACGTTCACTTTGGGCAAAGTGTTTAATATTTCTGAGCCTCACTTTTCTTGTCTTTTCTGTGAGTATTCCTCCTCATACAGATGGCTATGGGATCCGATGAGATAAATGCACATGGAAATGCTTTTCAAACTTTAATGCACCTTATAAATAGAATTCGTTAAGTATGCACATAGAGAAAAGGCAGCCTGGACTAAGCAGAATAGCATGCATGCTATTTCTCAAAGGCCAGCCGTTTACCTCCCAAATCAGCACTTGCCAAGGAAAGCCCCTGCCTTCAGGAACTCACTTTCTGCTAGTCTGCCTGTACTCGCTGATCACCATCCCTGTGACTTTGTGACTTGAAGATGTTAAAGGAAAACGCTTTGCTTATGGAGTGCGCAGACAGTGAAGTGATTTGACAGATAGAAGCAAATACGATTTTTTTGTTCCTCCCCTTTCCTCTTCTTCCACTTGCTTGAGCCCCTATACTAACATTTTGTGTAGCAGACTAGAATTTTAGAACAAATTGTGGATGCAAGGATTTGGATCCATTTTATTCAGATAATATTTCATATTTTATTTTCAAGGAAGATGGGCCAATTTATAACAGGTGTCTTTATTTTTTGCATTTAAAGCTTAAGACTTTGAATCAGTTTTACTACATTCTGAACTTGCACGCTGTATTCATGTTGAAATCAAGTTTTCTTTGCATGTTTTACATTGTTTTGATCATCCTCTCATTGCGTGTTGGCTTCAGAAGGTGATTGAAGCCATTGGTGGATTGCTGTGGTTGAGTTTGCTTGATTATGTCGTTGTCTTCACGTCCGTTCATTTCTCATTTGAGAATTATTAGCCCATCACACATGACAAGTGTGTGGCGGTATTTGATGTGCACAACCGCTCCTCCCCTTGTGTCTTTGGGTGTATTTTGTTTTGTTCCGTGCGGCATCAGATTTACACTTGTCTTTTTCTCTTAGAGACGTGTTGTGGGGAGGAAAAGACAAGATCATAACGTTAAGATAGAGACGTGTTTCTCAATGTTCACATCCTTACCCGGTGTCTTTGATGCATTTCAGTTTGCTGTGAAATGTTAGGGGAGGAAGGAAGGCACCCAGCAGTTATCAAAGGGGAAGAAAGACCAGGGTAGGATGCAGTGACATTTGAGGGTAAGGTTTGGAGCTGTAGCGAGAGTTATTGCTGCCTGTGACTGGCCTGGCTGCATGTCAGAGCCATTAACTTCAGAATAACAGAGCCTTTAAGAGAATGCACTCTCTTAGAAAACTCCTCATTAATTTAATTTATGGAAGGGGAGGGGAATTGAGGAGCAAGGAGCTGGAAGAGCGGGGTTTCAATGGTGCCTGGGGTTCAGGGTTTTTTTAAATTTAAAAACATGCACAAAAGCTGGGAATGCTGGATGCTATGAACGATTTAAACAGTCCCCGGCTCTGCCTCTGCTGGCCTCGGAGACCTGTCCTGTCTGAGATGGATTCACTGCCTCAGTGATGCCTTTCAGAGCTCAGCTTCTCTCCCCCATGGATCCCAGCCGGGAAGTCTTCAACACTAATTAAGCTTTGGCTTGTTTTGATTCTTGTCCAGCCCTGCAGTTGCATAGCTTTGTACATACAGCCTTTTGCTGACAACTTTTCCCACAGTCAGGAAAACTTTACTTTTCAGGGCTGATCTTTACCTGAAAGTCACTGGTGACCATCTCACAGGAAGTGGCCGGAGTTGTGCACTTCCCTGCCCCCATAGCTGCCACTGTTTTTGAGGAGTGGAAAGAACAAAGTTACCATTGCTCGTAGGATGGGAAAGCACAGTGGTGTGGAGGACTGTGTGGCCGTGAGAACACACAGGATTGGCCGTTCCTCCTTCTCTTAACTATCTTTTGTCCTCCCTTCCTCAAGAAGAGGTGAGACAAGATGGATAGAAATAGTTAACTAGATTTTTTTTTTGTTTTTCTTCCGGTACCAGGAATCGAACTCATGACCTTGTGCTTGCCAGCCAGGCACTGTGCCACTGAGCTAAATCCCCAGCCCCTAGAGTTAACTAGATGAATCATTCAGATATACTTGCTGAACCTACCTACTGTTTGTCATAGGCTGCCATTGGAAAGAGGGAAGAAAATCATCGTGCCTCATCATTACAAGGTAGGGTGCTACTGCCCTATGCCACTGATAGCAAAGAGCAAGGAGTCCAGTGTGTGTCCTGTGAAGGGCACATGAAATTTTATCTGGAAAGTAGCACTTTGGTCTAGAATGACAGGGTACATCTATCTGTGCAAGGTTTTAGAGAAAAATATAGTGTGCATGTGGAAGGAATAGTATGTAAAATGGTACAGGGCAATGGCTTACAGACGGCAATAGAAGTGGTTGACTATTTCTGTCAAAGTCTTTCATTCGTTCTTTTAGCACATCCATTGGCCAACTGCTTTGTACCAGGGGCTGTGCTAGGCACAGAGGGTGGGACTTGTGAGCCAGGGAGATGTTTAGTAGATTTTTGCATGGGTCGGATGTAGAGGAAGCCTCAGGTGACTCCAAGGTCTGTGACAGGAATAACTGGAGAGACAGTGGTCATTTCCTGAGCAAGGAGGGAGGTCTAGACTTTAGAAGGAGCAAGGGTGGGCATGGCATGGATAATGAGGAAGGTGATTTGGCCTAGCCCCTTTGAGAGAGATAAGGGAGTTGCTGGGGAGTGGTTGAATTTACAGTTTTGGAGTTCCAAGTCCAGGTTTCGGCAAGAGATACACATTTGAGGAGTAGACACGGTAATTGGAATTATTGACTAGTCAACAGATTGACTAGGGAATCTGAGAAAGGAAAAAGGTCTATCAGCCAGGCTGTCTGAACCACAACTGTTCTTGAACTTGCAAAGATCACGAAGAGTAAGGGATGGGAAACACGGCAGTAAGCAGGGGCGCCCGTTGTTATAAGAGCCAAGACAAGGGAGGGTTAAGGAGAGGCCAACTGCGGCCAGATGTTGGGGAAAGCCAAATGCTCACTGCATTTAGAGACATGAAAGGTCACTGTCACTTCCGCTAGAGTTGTTCGTGTGAAGAAGCAGTTGGGGTGGGTGCTGGACCACTTGGGAGACGGAGTTGTGGGCTCTGCATTTTGGTGGTCTCAGGGATTGGAGGGCACTTCCGACAGTTCACAAAGCTCGGGAAGCTGGGTGCCCTGCAGGGCGCAGGGTGCACCTTGCACACTGACAAGTGCCCGTGCTCACACGACTTTCCTCAACAGAACCTGATGGAAGATTAAATATGAAGGCTGAGTAGAGATATTTGAGCAGGAACCTGCCTTTTTTTTTTTTGTCTTTTTGAGACAGGGTCTCATGGTGCAGTTCAGGCTGGCCTTGAGCTCACTTTGTAGCCCAGGCTGATCTCAAACTTGCAGTGATGCTCCTGCCTCAGCCTCTCGAATGCTGGGATTACAAGTGTGCGCCACCATGCCTGGCTGGAACCTGACTTTATTTTACGTATAGGCACTATTTGTTGTTAACTTTAATATTCACTGGACTTCCAAGGAAGCAAGCTACTTTGCCAACTGACGGAAGATTACAGATCACTTTAGGTGAATCTTTTCCAGATATTGCTCACAATTTAGGAAAATCATGTCACCAACAGCCACACTGTTGGTGGAATTTGAGCTGTTAGTAAACACACTGTTGATCTCTCTGTGCAGCTGTTGTATTCTGTGTATGAATTCTACGTATGGACTCTAACATATGGCTACTTTGTTATGTCTTCTGCAGTTTTGCACAAATATGAAAAACTAACCAGCAAATTATTTCGTTATAAGTTCTGTTTTCTTTATTTTTTCTTCTTTGCTCTTATACTTAGGCTATCATATTGGTTTACTTTGAGAAATTATTTGCAGGCGAGTTACAGAGTACTTGCGCGTTTTTATTTTGGGATAGAAAATTGTGTTAGAAGGAAGGACTTGGAATTAATAGAGTCAGAAATCTGTATACATCTCGAAGCACCTTGTAGACCATTAAATGAGGAAGGTATCTTGTAGTCTATTGTTCCTTAGTGTGTGCTCCCTATATTGTCTACATCAGGATCATCTGGAGAGCATTTTATGTCTTGGGGCCCCTTTGCAAAACTACTGATTTCGTGGGGAAGCCTCAGGAATCTGTAGCATCAGAACTCCCCCGTCCTTCAACACGTGTATGGTTATCATCCCATTACGATTTGAGAACTCACTGCTCTAGACAGGGGCAATCGTTAAAGAGTTTAGAGAAACAGAGGAACTTGAATTAAGTTTATTGAGTTAAAAAATATTCTAGTGAGACTTTAAAAGGTAAGTTGAAGGATTTTCAGATGCAAGGCTGTGAGCCAGTAAGGTTTCTATTCAAATGTTCTGAATGAAAAATTTTGATGGAACATAGCTGTGATAGACATGGGAGAGAGGACTCATTAAAAACTAAAATGATGCAACGCAGTGTTGCATTTGGGGAATAAGAAGGGATTAAAGATGATGAAAGCTGTTTTGTGGCTGGGTAGATTGGTAGTACCATTGATCAAGTTAAGGAATTCAGGAGGGTGGGTGGCTAGTCTGTGGGCTGTGCTTTGGGCATGCTGACAGTAACTTCCTGTCATACCTGTAAGCAGACACTTGGCTATAGACAGATGTTCTCAGCTTACAGCGGGGTAATTCCCCAATAAAGCCATTGTCCATTGAAAATATAGCATTTAGTACACCTCACCGGCTGAATATCATGGCTAGAAATGCAGCATTAAGGATGGATTGTCTTCTCTCATGGTTGTGGGGATGACTGTGAGCTGTGATGCGCCCCTACCACCCAGCATTCAAATACAGGCTTGTGCTGCATACTGCCGGTCTGGGAAAAGATGAACTCAAAGGAGGAGTACTTTTTCCATTGAATCTGTATTGCTTTGGCAGTATCATAAAGTCAGAAACTCATGCCAGTCATCGTAAGTCAGGGACTGTGTGCACATACATGATTTAGGTTAGAAGAACTGTCTATAAGGACTAAGAAGCAGGGAGTCAGTTATATAGAGACGGTAGTTGAAGGCATTCACGTGGTAGAGATTTCCCCTAGAGTGTACACAGAACTTTCCTTAAGGTAGGGGTGTGTGTGTGTGTGTGTGTGTGTGTGTGTGTGTGTATCCTTAAATATATATATGAAAATGTACCTAACATATATATGGGATATACGTACAGGATATACATCCGGGATGTACATAGGGGATATCTATATATCTATATCTATATCTATATATATATAGGACATCTAGCTAGCTAGCTAGCTATATTTGTTTTTCTCCCTGTAAGTTTTTTATACAGGAAGACTGAATGACTTGAAAAATCAGATAAAGGGAACGTAGTTATATGTCTTTGCAGAATAAGCTTTGAAGTGGATGGTGGTTAGGCAATTCATAAACCTGCTGAAATATACCATACCTATAGTTTCATTGCTCATTCCTTTTTTGGAACCAGAGATGTGTCTGAAAGAACCTAATGAGACAATTTATGATACGGTAAAGAAGGTTACTCAGGAAACAGCCGCCAGTCTCCCAAATCAGGGCAGTTTATAGAAATTGCGTTTTTGAGATAAATTGACCATTAAAACCTCAGTTGGATTTTACTGACCTTTCTCTTTTCTTTTTCCTAAGGAATAGACATGCTCTAGCTTGTGAAGTGATTATCACTTGTGTTAGCTGATCTTCACTAAGGAGACGGTAGTGTTATTTCTCATAGTCACTTCTCACACATTTCCTTCCTTTTCACTCAGTCACGTTTTAACTGACAAATAATATGTAAAGTTAAACACAAATCAACTGTCTTTATTTAGCCGTTGACCTCTACAGTTGGAAATCACAGCTTTTTTTCTGTTTTGCCCTCTTCTGTCCTCCTTCCATTATGAGAACCAACATTAAGAAATTATTTCTTACGTGAACTCCTCTTTCTTTCTTTCCTCTGATAATTTAGTAACTTTCTGGGCAAGTGCATTTAAAAATACAGTATGTTTCTTAGTCAACATTAAATGCCTTCATTTTGAGGTCTACGATTCCAACACTCAGTATGGTTTTCACTGTTGGTGAGTTTTGCTTTTATGGTTTAAAAATCACAAAGTTCTAGACTCTGGGGACTGACTTCATCGGGGAGGGTCAATGTATTTAAGAGCATTTTTGCAGTGCCAGCTGTGGCTTATGTGTCAGCATTTCCATCATCGTAATTCCCAACATTCAAGGGTTTATAACAAGACTCTTAAGTCTTACCACAAACTGAAGCTTGGTATGCAGGAGTGGAGCCTGCAGCAAACTATTTTCATTTTTTAAAAATGTAGTTTCTCTATAAAGCCACTAATAAAGAGGCAAGCTAGTGATTATTGTTGCTACAGTACCCAAATTGCTTGGTTTGCTTAATACTGCAGGGATATTAGGCTGTAATATAAACCAATCACTGAGAATTTGGGAACACAAAGAGTATGAAAGTGAGTGATATTTAATTTTGAAAGGGTGTCTGTTTAAGCATTAAAAAACGTTTTCTTCTCAATTTGAGGATTATTTTCAAGGCTTGTTTCTTAAATGCCCTGTGGGTAAACAAAATTGTTTGGGGCCCATGAGAAAGAACTCAGTAGAACTATGCAAATGTCTAGGACCTCATGCCTGTCCCTTTCCTCCAGCCTGGCAACAAGACAACGTGTGTATTTCCGTGAGGACCTACGTGCAAGGCAGGCTTTGCTCTGAAGTGGGTGCTACCTTGATTTAATCATGTGCTTCCATGCCTGTGTGAAGTTAATCCTCAAGGACCACTGTAGGAAGAGCAGATACCTGGAGAGATTTTTTTTTTTCTTGCAGTAATGATGATGGATATGCGTGGATATATTCCCGTTCCCTAGTTCCAACCTCCCTTGTGACTAGTAGGAAGCATATTCAAGATGCTAATTTGAGTTAAGCACAAAATCCATGGCCCTGAATCAGAAACAGCATGACTCAATACAGATGAACTCATGACTTTGGCTTCTTTAGCGCCTCATGCTTAAATCACCCAAATCACTGAGCCGATGGGTTAATGGCCTGAAAGCTAAAGATAACCTTGTGAGGGTCAAGTCTGCCAGTCTTGTCCTCTCTCTACTATATTATCTTTACTTCCATTCTCCTCCTTCTCGCTACCTCATATGACTCTTATCACTGATTTGGGGTGTATTTTCTTCCCCTCTCTCTTCCTTATTCTAAATAATTCTGATTCAGAACTATGTGTAGTCATCCAACAAAATATGCAGGGATAGCTTGCCTTTCGTATATGTACATTACAAGATTGGGTTGGATGGTGTACTGGGTAGTTTTTCCACTGTCGGAACGAAATATCTGACACCCGCAGCTTAAAAGAAGAGAGGGTTAATTTGGCTCATGTTTTAAGGAGATGCAGCCTATGATCTAGTGGCTCTAAGGAAAAACAGTGTTGCAGAAAGGTGTAGTGTAGCAAAGCTGCTCACTTCATGATGGCCAGGAGGCAGGGCAGGAAAACAGCACCAGAGAGGACATGGCCAGGGACCGCACACAGCACCCAGGGTCATACTTCCTCTGTGACCCAGCAAGACACACCCAGAAGGGAGTGTCGCCAATCCCCAAGGCAGCTCTCAAACCAATGAAATTGATGGGCCAGCTTAACTGTCACAGATGAACTCAAATTCCTGGCCTTAGGCATGACACATACAGGTTGCACTCCATTAATCTGAAGGTACAGGGATTGCATTGTGTATGTACGAGTATGCCAAAATCTGAAGAAAACCCCGTGTCTGAAACACTTCCGGTTCAGAGGATTTCAGATAAGGGGTATTCAGTCTGTATCACATATATACATGCCTATGGCCTGTATGTACGTATATTTGTAATCTGACTACAAATCTCTTTATAACTAAATAACATACTGAGTTAGGCTGTTTAGGTTACATGGTTGCAGAAAACCAATGAATTGGGAAAAGGTATTCCCCTGCCTCCAGGGCTTGGGACTTGGCACCAGCTGAGGACTCTGCTTCTTCCCTGGTTCTTGGTTCAGCCGGGTTCTGTAAGGCACATCTTACACAACTACACAAAGCGGCCTCAAGCATGTTGTTGATTGGAATTGAGTTTTTTCTACTATCCAAAATATGACCTTGATTTTAAGTATCACAAATACTCAAAGTATAACAAAGCATTGCTAATATAACGTAAATGTTCTCTCATATATATTCCAAAGTTTTAGACTGTAAGGAAAGGGGTGAAGAATTGTTTTTGCAGGCTTCTTGCCATCCATATTGTGATGATTTGCGGCAAAAAATAGTCAGGTCTCTGCTTGTCTCAGTGGTGCATATCTATAATCCGAGCTACTTGGAAGGCTGAGGCAGGAGGATTTCAAGTTTGAACCCAGACTTGGCAACTTAGTCATTAATACTAATACCTACCAGGTTGGGTGTGGTACTGCATGCCTGTAATCTCAGCACCAGGAGGTTGAGGCAGGAGGATTGCTATGGGTTCGAGGCCAGCCTGGGCTACAAAGTGAGTTCAAGGCCAGCCTAGACTGCATAGTGAAACCCTGTCTGAAAAAGACAGAAATCAAACAAACCAACCAACCAAAATACAAATACTAATACCAATGCCAATACCATTATCAATATTAACAGTAATATTTAATATTAATAATACAAAGAGCTAGGGATGTAACTCAATGATAGAACATCCCTGAACTGTATTATTACAGAAAGAGAAAAACATAGGCAGGCCTCTGAATGTGATCTGTGGTTATTGCCCTGTCCTCAGAATATACAAGACACATTTCACATATCTAAATCTTGTTTTTTACTGCACAGTTCATTCCTATGACCCTTAAACACACAAAGTGTGATGGTTAGTGATTGCAATGATGTGCCTGAATAAATAAGTGTTTTAGTAACTGTTTTATGTTTTTATGAAATTCATATCCTGGTTTTTTCCCCATACATTGTGGTTCAAGTATAATGGAAAAAGGTAGGAAGTGAAGAACCTGCTGCACAAGACACTGATTTTTGGATGCCTGGATTCATGGGAAGGGCTGGCCCGCAGCCCACACCTGCGCTGGTGCACTCAGGAAGAGCGCCTCGCCACCTGCCTCCACCGTGCCTCCTCCTTTGGCATATCCCCCCCCCCTTTTTTAAACCATTTATCAGAGTATGATTGACATAGGAAAAACTATATGTATGTAATGTCATGGAATGTAATGCACAGTGTGCAACTTGATGAATTGGAGATAATTGTAGGCCTATGAAACCTTCACCAAAATGAAGGCCAAGAAGCACTTACCCGTCACCTCCAAATGTTTTCTCCAGCACCTTGTGGGAAAAGCTTTTCACGTAAGATCTACCCTTCTAGCAAAAACTGAAGTGTACCATAGCATTGTTTGCTAGCGTTTGCTCACCCCACATAGCAAAAAGCCTTGTACATTTTCACTGACTCCCCTCTGTTTCATTCTCCTCCCAGGTACTGTTTGGGTGACTGCTATTATCATCTCTTGTTTGATGAGTTTAGCTAGTTTGGATTTCTCATAAAAGTGAGATCATGCAGTAGTTGCCCTAGGTCTGGCTTATTTTCCTTAGCGTAATGTCCTGCAGGTCTGTCCATGTTGCTGCAAAGCTTGGGATTTCCTTTTTCAAGGCTGAATAGCATTCCATTTAGATCCATTTATTTGTATCTTTCTGTTCTGCATGGAAAAACATGACTCCTTTTGCTGATGCAGCCACATCCTCCTTTAATCTTGGCTCTGTGGATGCGATAAACATTCTCTGTTGATACAGACTGTTCACTGGAAATATAAGAGAAAGAATATGCCTGTGAGTCTGCTGCTTCCATTATGAGACCTTATTTTTACATGGAAATCAAATCCTGTTGAGTGAGACGCAAACCACTTAGATGCAGTGTTTATAGAAGTAACGTAGGCCATTATAAACACAGGGAGCAACGTGGCTATCTCCGCGTGTATTGTTTCAGAATAAGAAGTTGACTCTGAAGTTCTGTGTCTTTTCCTTTGAAAATGATAGGGTAATTCCTCAGCTCTGTGACTCACTTCCTGTTTGGGGGGACAGGATGTCGGATAAATGGTAAAACTGTACGTGTGTACTAACTCCGCAAGTGGATCAAGTTTCCATTGTTTATCCAAGGGACAAGGATAGAGCGGCCTCTTGTCAAACTAGGGGAAAACTGCTTGAAAACAGACGGCCCCTGGATGCATGTTAGTGGTGTTTAATTTCTATATTTTTTCTGCTCTTTGACCTTGGCTTTACTGTGTTCTTATAATTTTAGGTTTAGTTTTTCTTTTCTATGTGTAAGGACAGCTAACAACTGATCATGTGTTGTCTATAAAAACAGAGGTGATTGGTGGCGATTTAAATGTTTATCTTTCCTACTCCATACCAAAATGACCCAGGCATTAAAAACGGAGCCTTTTAACTAAGATAAACAAGTTTTTCTTTTCTAAAGTTTTAACCTTTCTTTATTTCTGCTGTACACTTCAAATAATAATGCCCACATTTGATTTGACCTTTGACTTATACCAAGCTGAATTCTTTTCCAAATGGCAGAGACGACAGAAAATTTTAATTAGAGGAGAGAGAGCAAGCAAAAGAAGAGTTGCCGTATTACTCCCATGTTTTAGAAATACCCCTTCCACATTCACACCTTCCTGAATTTTCTGTCATGAATTTTGGGCCTGGTGCTCCTGCATTCCTAAGGGGTTACATAATGAGAAACAAGAAATTGGATTGATTTGAGTGAAATGCCAAAAGCTAAGTGAGATGAAGAATTAAAAAAGCAAGTGATAGCTTATGTATCAACTGACTGATAGCGCTAAAGAAAGAGAATTCATAATAAAGATGGCAAAGGAAGCAAATTCTATGGCACATAAACAAATGCATGCATTCTGTGGGTTTCCTTTATAATGCAGTTTTAGTTCTGGTTCGTGTTGTGTATCGGATGCAGTCACTAGGCAGGTATTCTCCTGGTTGCCTTGATTTTGATATAGTAAGTGCCTAGCCTCTGGAATCAGAAAGACAGTCTAAATTCTACATGCCTTTCTGAGGTAGGCATGCATGTGTCTGTGTGGTGAATGCATGTGTTGAGTGGGAGAGAGCCTAAGAAATATAAGCAACAGCCCGATCTTTAAACAAGTTGGGGACAGGATGAGGTGTTTTTTTTTTTTTTGGTACTGGGAATCGAACTCAGGATCTTGCACTTGCCAGGCAGACGCTTATGCCACTGAGCTATATCCCCAGCCCAGGATGAGGTTTATAAGCATGGAGCATTGGGTCAGGATGTGATTATAATAAGCAAAATAAATCCTTTTGGCTTATGGTGTTTCACAAAGTGGCTCTTAAACCTGGCAACACCTGGTCACACTGTTGCTCGTACATACATGATGTCACTGGCAAAGCTAGTCCTCTGGATCCTTCCCAGTGTTTGCACTCTGAGCTGAGGTTAGTTCTGTCACCATGATTAGCTATGTGTGGATAACTGATCTATGACAATTAAAAAACAAAATCCCCAGTTGGCTTTTTCCTTTTGCCAGCCGGCTACCATGTACAGTTGTTAGTTGGCTGGTGTGGAGGGCATATAAAATTTAAAATTATTATAAACTAAACTTAATTAGGGAAAGAAATTTGTAGCCAACTTACCATCCCCATATAATGCAACTAAAACCAAATGTAAATGATTTTTTGGATGATCCAAATTAGTTTTCCCTTCTGCCAGCTAATGTGGAGCACCAAGATAGAGAGCAATAACAAGAGATCCTAATAGGTTGGTTTTGGAGAGGATTCCATCTGCATTAGGACAGAACGTTGGGAAGAATGCCTTTTAGAAACATTTGCTTACATATTTATTTTTGGATTTATGATACCAGCACGCTGCATTTTCATTTGTTCCTGGTTGTTGAAGGCTCAGATTTTCATGTCTGGCTTTTTATTTTGTCTCTGTGAATTTTTATAACTTTGCAAATGACAACACCCATTGCTTAGGGAGCAAAGGGAACCCCCCTACCTCCACCTCCACCTTAAAAAATAAAGCATCTTAAAAACAACAGCAACCTGACCTAAGGATATGGAGATCCCAAGTCAGATTCTTTCTTCTTTGTTGAACATAGCTGTCTCTTTCTTATACGGCAGTCTTGCTGATTTGTATGAGACCTCCGCAGGTAGAAGAGTGTACTTGCATTTTGTATAAAATATGTAATAAGTAGCTGGGGAATCTCTATATTTTCGTTTAGGTGGGTGCATGTGAGGGAAATTAACTGATTCTAATTAATTATATAGCCCCCAAGGAGTCCAATTCCTTTTCTACTTCCCCCATAGAATCTATTTACTAGTTTACCTTTGAACCGAGTTAATTATGAGAAAGGACGAGCTACAATGATTTTATTTGGAAATTTGTTCTGAGAAGATTATTAATTTTTTCCTCATTATACATAGTTAAATCTTTAGAAAAGGAACATCAGCTCAAGATCTGTCACTCTGGCTCCAGGCCAGCATGCCAAATTCTGTCATCTTCACCGCATGGTTGCATCTTTATTACGTGCTATAATTCTTATATTTGAGTTTGATCCTGAGCTACAGCGAGAGGTGATTAGGGGCACGGAGAAAGAAAAGGGCTGCATTCATTTCTCAACCAGGTTTGCAGAGCCCTGTGAGAGCAGGAAATATGGAGCGGTTGTCTCGGGCAGGGATTTTTCAGAGATGCCACAATCACTTTCTTTGTGTCTCCTAGAATTTGAAACGCATTGTCAATCGCTGTTCACACAGATTGTTGGTTTTAGGCTGAAAACAAAGTCAAAAATATGTTCTGGCCACGTCTCTCCAAGCTCATTAATGAATCCCATCCTGGAGAACAGTTGCCATCATGGATGTGAAGGTTTGCTCCTGGGCCCTGTTCCCGGGGTGCAGGGATTGGGTTTTGGGGAGTGGAGAGTGAACTCCTGCATCGTCTTGACCCAAGGGGGACCATTGGAAGGCTCCAATTTCTCACTCTTCTTTTCAAAGGTACTTTTTTTTTTTTCTTTTTGGAGACCAGGTCTTGCTATTCCAGGCTGGCCTTGAACTTATTGTGTAGCCCAGGCTGGCCTGGAGCTCGAAGCGATCCTCCTACCTAAATCTTCTGAACGTTGGGATTACAGGCGCACACCACCAGGCCCACACAGCTACTTTCAAGGGATCAGAAAGCAAGAATGGCTTTAAAAAATGGTCAGGAGGGGAAAAATAGTTGCACCCATCTCTTGGGTACCCAGCACCCTGACCCTTCTGCATACAGTTTTGCTTTCTGCTGCCCTTGGGGTTTGCAGTCAGTGGGGTGCCTTCAGCAGCTTCACAGAAGCGGTGACACAGGTTCCGGTCACTCTCCCTGGCCTTCCACTTATTGTTTGTGGATTGTCAGAAAACAGACTGGCACGAGGAGGAAGAGAGCGACGGAGCAGGTTTTTTTTTCCCCTCCCAGTTTGGCTGCTGAATGAAAGCAGGCACTTTATTTAGAAGTGAGTAGGGAGAGAAATGCAGCTTAGGGTTGACACCCTTCTGGTGCTTATCCATAAATATGAAATGGTGTTAGAACATCAGACACCAGACAGCTTTCTGATTGGCTGCTGGTGATGTCATCTTGTCATTAATACTGTGCTCAGAAAATAAACCGATCCGCCTGTTTTCTTTCTTTTCTTTCTCTTTCTCTCTCTTTAAGCTGAAATGTATGAAGTCCATTTTGTAATCCAAAGCGAGGCACTTCAGTTAGGGTGTTTTGAGAGAATTATGATATTTCTTCTGGTTCTCACATGTTCAGAGTCACTTGGCCTCCCCTGAGCATACAGCGCTCACCCACAAGTATTCAACCTGTCTGGTCTTACTGCTTAAAAGGAAGACCGTCACTTTTCAGCACTTGGGAATCCACAGTTGACATTCACCACATACACTGCCAGTGCAGGGGGTGGGATATCTTCCTGTCAGCCTTTAAACATCCCAGGATGCCCAGAGCCAAGGCCGGCACTTGCACCTGTAGGGTTGTGAAGGCTATGGGTGGATAAAGAAGAGTGCTTTCTTCATCATCTTCTGAAATCCTAATGTTGCTTTTCTACCCATGATATCTGCAGTCAAATCTAAACTGGGCTACTTTCACAGTTCAGGTGTGCTTGCCTGATCTGTCTGACTGAACATCCTGACTGTCTGATTGTGTGTTTTAGTAGGAGGAACACACTTGTAGCATGCCCAAGTTCTGAGAGAGAGAGAGAGAGACAGACAGACAGACTGACAGAGAGATCCAACAGCATTCTTGCTACACAGGAGAAAAATTCTCCGGAATAAAGCCACCGCCCCACAATTCTGTGACCTTTGCATTGATTTTTTGACTCCTGCAGGCCTGGGAGGTTTTGATGTCCTCCTTCCCTACTGACTGACTCTGATGGAGCAGGGGAGATTGCTGTTTCCATTAAGCACTGAGAAACCTTTTGTACAGATACAGCCATGTGTGTTCTTTAAATTAAATACAGAACTGTCCTTTTGAATGAAAACCATGATTCTTTATCATTAGATAGTTTGCCTAGGGTAGCCTTATTACATTTCCTTGGAATATTTAACTTTGCTATGAACAAGCAGAGAATGTAGTCCTTTACATGCTGACGACTGTTGTGTAGATTCTCCTACTATCCTGCACAAATGCTATGTAAATTCCCTCTCTCCCGGAGCTCTTAAGTGGAAATGCCTCTGGGAGTTTATTCTATCAGTGGTGAAATGGCTGTCCAGGGTTATTTTACACACGCTGTGGACACATCATTTGGATTAGCAAAATGTCTGGCAAGCAGGTGTAGCAGATTTCAACCATGCAACTGTATCTTCTGTTACAGGGAGCGGCCGCGTTCCTTTTCAAGTTTCCCTTCAGTTTTGCAAGGTTAGAAACTATAGATTTAGCAACCTTTGGGGTCAAAGGGAAAAAGGAAGGACAATGAGCCCCATTCATCCTTATGAGCGCTAATGAGTTACAGAGATAGTGTATTTTCCAGGTTAGGGCTCTGTCTCTGGCAGGCTTTAATTATCTGTGAGCTGAAACAAGAGTGATAGGAACTTGCAAAAGCGTTTCAGGAACAGGTTTTTGAAGATGAATCACTGGAGTCTGTGTCCAGTGCAGCCCTTTTGCAAAGGGCCAGCTCCCTCTGCTCAGCTGCCATTTGATCACGTGACAGCTGTTTGCAGAGGGGAGGAAAGAAACAATCATTCACTAGCAGGAAATCTAATCCTGGGCAGGTGCAGTTTGAGTAAAGGCTGTGGGCCTGAAGGTCAGAATGGTTGCAAAGACCTAAGCTTTTGCAGATGGTGTGAGTGGGCGGAGCAAGATTCAATAACCCTTGTCCCATCTGTGCCCCCAGATCCCGCCTTCCTCGGAGAGCACTGCTTCTCCAGAGACTGCTGAACTTTTGAACCCAATATACAGTACGGTCTTTGGGATGTTGTTTATAGGTCTCAGATAAAGTGGTAGCGGATTTTAAGGAAACAGCAGACAGATCCATTTTCCTTTTCCTTCAGGGATGTTAGCGGTGTAATTAGAAATCAGTGCTTGAGCAGCTTCCTTTTTTTCCTGAAAGATGCTTGCCAACTTGAACAAAAGACGGATGTCACACTTGAGCGTTGGATCAAGTACTCCGTATTGGGTGTGTCTGCAGTGCCCCACCATGCATTTCTCGGCCCAGACCAAGCGAGATCCCGGTGGGTGTCAGGATTCCCTCTTATAATTGTCTAGCTGTGTTTTCACTGTCTTAACCTTTCCCTGTGTCATCTTATTTAATATCTGTTACTATGGGCTGTACCTTTTATTGCTTGGAACTGATTAAGATGCCAATTATACATGCAAGCGTGTCACTCTCAGGGCTTGGGTACTTGGAAGACCATAACATATTTTTATGAAAAGTGACCAACAGTCATGCTTTCTGGGGGAAACCCCCCAAAAGCTGAACAGAAAGCATCAACATATAAATTTGCAGTGACAAGAGCCTAGCATTCTCTTAGTTACAACCCAATTTATTGAAAAAAAAAAAAAAAAAAGTGGTGTTTTTGGAGAAAGTGTAGAATAGTTAGTAAGAAAATCCACTTCTCCGAATAGCTCCTCCACTTCTTGTGGCTTTGAGACTGAAACTTTGAAATCCACAATTATACTATATAGAGATGAGCCTTATTCTATGTTTAGTATATAATCTCCACACTCCTGGGCTTCATATGGCCATGAGCACCCACTTAAGAGCTAAAAATACAAGGTACCTCCCACTTTGTCCTGAATTGGTATCATACATAATTACTCTATGCTTTAAAAATCTTCCTTTGAGAAAAGAGTTCCAGATAAGTTGTTAGCGGGTAATCTTTTTCTATGAAGCCGACTATCACTCAGTCCTTGAAAGAAGCCAAATAAATTCTTGCTGTTAAACAAATAAAATAAAATAAAATAAATGAAGAAATGACACTCCACAGCACATTGTTTAATCAGAAAGCAACATGGGGAGTTTGGAAGGTCTAGACCAGAGGTAGGGAGCCTGTGGCAGTGGCCACGTGTATAGCCTTCGCTGTGGGCACGTAAGCCCGGTCACAACAGCTGAGTGCCAGAGATTCAGGTTAATTGCAGTGCTGGCACTCTGGAATAAATGAATGGGTTTTGGGCACTCAGTCTCTAATAAAGGGTTCACCATCCCTGGTCTAGGTTCAGATTATAAATATGAAGTGTGATTGAAAAAGATGGTGACTATTTAAATTAAAAATTATTATAGTAGAAGACATGTTGTTAATTCCCCTCAGAGTAATCACCCTTGCTTCAAACATACTTATCCATCACCCTTGCCTCTTTCTTTCTTTCTTCCTTGCTTTCATTCTTTTTTTTTTTTTGGTTTTTCTCTGGTACCAGGAACCGAACTCACGACCTTGTGCTTGCCAGGCAGGCGCTTTTGCCGCTGAGCTAAATCCCCAGCCCGTCTTCCTTGCTTTCAAACTGGGAATCAAACTCAGGATCTCACGCTTGCCAGGCAGGTGCCTTGCTGCTGAGCTATATCCCCGGCCCCTTCGCCACTTTCTGAAACAGTTCCAGAAATCCTCTCTCTTGCGTGTCTGTAGCTCACTCCTGAATTGTCTCAAAACCTTCGCCTTTCATGGCCATTTTGACCCTGGGGAACAGCCGCAAGTCGCACATTGCCAGATCCAGTGCATAAGGTGGATGCAATCTCACTATAATGTTTTCTGTGAGCCTGCTTTTCTGTTAGATGACACTCAGCGGCACGTTCACTGTATTTTTGATCTCACCTTGTAAAGCTACTTATGAAAGAAGACTTCTAAGATGGCTTCAGGAAGTGGCAAGAATAATGTGATAAGTGTGCTCACAGCAAGGGGGAGTACAATGGCGATATGACTTTTACTGTAATAGTTTTTCAAAATATTTAAACATTCACTATATATATTTTGATCATACCACTTAAAAACCAATCATAAAAATGAAAATGGGGCAGATATGAAGTCCAAGATCTCCAAACCTGAGTGCTCACCACAGAGAATCATAATAAAAACACTACCAATTCCCTGACCGGAGAATGTCTCACATGTGCCAGGAAAACACTAAATAAATCAGGAGTGCTGGGGTGCGAAGGGGAGGGGAATCTGGATGGAGAAGGTGATTCAGGGACGCCATAAACCGGGGAGATAACAAGGCTTTGCCAGCAAAGAGCAGAGGGATTATCCCATTTTGGGGTTGGTTGGAAACTGATTCAGCAAGCATTTACTGAGCACAACATGTGGCATTACATATTATGTTGGAAGTGCACAAAAGGAGACGCATTTCTGCTGACACAGACAATAGGATGACTAATGCTACTTGTCCAGTGTCTTGTGGGACCTCTGAGCGTGATTCCTACCGGAATCTGGAGGAGGTCAGAATAATAGCTGAGTTTGAAAGATGTCTTCTTGAAGGGGCGGGGATATTTAAGCGGGTGCACTAAAGGAGGGCAAGGGTTTTCCAGGAGTAGGAAGCCAGAGGGGAGGTCAGGAGGCTGAAAGAACAGAGTGTGTGGACTGGCCAGAGGGGAGAACAGAAAGGTTGAGGACAGTGAACAAGCAGAGGGTGTGTGGAGGCCAGAGCTATCTATGTCTCTTTCCAGGGTCTTTGTCTGTTGTACTAACATGTTTGAATGTTATACTATACTCAACACTTTCACCCCTGATGACATACCCTTGGTGACGTTAGCTTTTCCACTGTGGAGTGTAAAGCCTTAGGCAGCAGGCTGCCCTCAGGCCAGAGCTGCTGTGGACAGAGCCAGGATACATTTTGTATCTACACCAGTGTAAGCCCTCTGACAGTGGGCAGGTTATTCTCAGGGTCTGTAGCACACAGTAGGCCTTATACTTATGTAACATTCCATGGTTAACTAAAAGGTGTTTAAAGTATGCCTCCTCGAGCAGCATAATCATTTTCCCTGACAATCACTTCGTCTTATTTTTCTTTTTTCAATATAAGCAAAGATAAATAAGGAGAATAAAAATACTTAAGGATAGCCTGTTCCCTCTCTCATTTTTTCCTCCCTTGACAATTTTCTCTCATAGCTTCCCATATTTACATATTGCACTTTCTCCCTTGACCCTGGCCTCCTATGATGACATCACAGTTATCACAGCTTGCAGAACCAGGCCAGTTCAGAAGTCAGTTTTTATACTGTTCTAGACATGGAGCCACAGGATATGGGAATTGATGGAGTTTAGACATTTGTGAGCTTTGCCTACTCTATTTTGAGGACTGTGAGACCCTCGCAGTGTTCTTAAGACGTAAAATGCTCATAGCCATAGACTGGAGGTGTTGTGTCTAAGAGCATTTCTTTGTGCTTATTTTTATTGCTAGTTTGTTTGCATCTCTGCAGAATATTCATGAGGCAGAGAAGGCATCTCTCCCCCTCCTAGAAGGATGCCAAATCCAGGTGGGAAGTAATGATCTTGATGAATTCTAGCACTTGTCAGTTTGAAAATGTTCAGGGAAAACAAATGAAAGAGACAGGCTGGATTTGTTTATGTGCTATCCTTCAGTGACTCAAAGCTGCAGACATTTCTTTCTCACCACACCTTTGAAGTTAAGGATTGCAACTGAATAACGGACAACCTTCCAACATGAAACATTATCAAGCTTGAGGGACTTTATTGGGTTTTTTGATATTTCATTGTTTTCCACTTTGCCTTCATCTTTGATCACCCGTTCTTATGACACAGATTTGGTTACGTTATTGCTTTTGTTTTTCCTCTTAAGCTTGTACGGTAACATGGGAATTATTTTTCTGCTTTTCTCCTTCCTCTGTTATCCATTGTACATAAACTAATTATTTATCTAGACCTAGATAGTTTGCATATACAAGTCAGTTGTAAATGTGCTTTTTTTTTTTAAATGTTTTTTCAATTGATCATAGTATAGAAATGTGCTTTTTTTTCAATTTGATTATAGTATTGACTTATCATGGTAAGTTAGTGTACAGTAGAACTCTTTAAATTTCTCTAGTGTTGGTCTGAAGTTGATCTTCGCTCGGCAGTCCCGTCTTAATGCAGTACATCAGCAGCTAAGTCAGATTGTCACAGTGGTTCTGGTGGTGGGGTGTTAAGAATCCTGGAATATAAACTGTTTTTAAGTCAAATACTTCGGAGTCTCTAGTTCCACAGTAGCACTTGATATGGTAATTATATAGGATTCTCCTGTTCTCATTAAAATATCAGCCTCAGGGCTCCTCTGACAATTTGTTAGCTTCCCATAGGTTGAAAGTAATAAAACTGGTTTGCTTTTTAAACAACCTGTAATTCAGTACTTTCTCTAATTCAGATGGGCTTTCTTTCCACCCTTCCCTGCCAGATAATGAGATTTTGTTTTTTTTACATATCTCTGAGCAGATGAGGGCAGTCCAGCCTTGTTAGGGAAGGAAAGATAAGGGCTATCTTGGAAGGTGACTATGATGGTTCCTCTTGCCTGTGATTTTAGAGGCATGGAGGTCCCCTCCCTCTTAGTTCTTGTAGTTTACCTCTATTCCCATTTCCAGAAAGGGATACAGATTATTTCCTAACACCAAAATAAAATTGTTCATCATCTCAATATGACATCTTTTTGAAAAGTGGTTTAAAAATAAGTCTAAAAAATAAAAGCAATGGAAGTATCCACTGACAGATGAAATGGGCTATATATATACAGTGGAATATTATTTAGCCTTAAAAAGGAAGAAAACTCTTTCATTTGTAACAACATGGGTAACTCTTGAGGACATGACATTCTGTCAAATGAGACAGGCACAAAAAGACAAATATTGCCTGATTCCAGTATCTGGAGGAGACAAATTCAGACAAGTAGAAATAGGTTGGAAGTTGCTGGGAATAAGGATGAGAGAATGGAGTTAGTGTGTAAAAGGCTCAGGGTTTCAGTTTTACAAACTGAAGAGTTTTGTGGATGGATGCTGGTGCTTGTGGAAAAAAAATGATAATGGATTTGGAGCCACTGAAGTGTAAAATGAAAAATACACCGGTAAACTTTACTCTCTATATATTTTACTGCAATGAAAATTTTTAAAATTACAAAAAGGAAAACTAATACTAGTTTTTAACACTCACAAGTTGTAATTGTGTAAAACAAATCGGTTAATTTAGCTAATTTTCAGTAGGTTTAATGTGCAATATAAAGTACGAATATGTACACCATGACACCATCATCTAAGGGAAATCAAAGATGTAGAAAATATAAAATTTAGAAGACAACAATATGCAGTGGAACAACCACTGGTAAATTCCTCCCATCCTTTCTAGTGAAACTGTATTATCTCTAATGTTTTATTTAATAATTATTTTCTTATTCTCTTTAATGGTTTGAACAGTCTTCCATTCTCACATCTGGTAATCTGAGCAGCTTAGTTGAAGATAACAATGTATAATACAACAACCACTGCTAATTCCTATCATTTTGTTTTGAAACCCTGTATCACTTTTAATGTTCTTGCTTTGTTTTGTTTATGTCTGTGATGTTGGTATGCTGCTATTGTTCTTTTTTTTAATTACTCTCTTTAAAATAAAAAAATAAAATAAAATTTAGTGTCAGCTAGTGCTCCAGCCATGTCCCATTAGATTTCCTAATTTGTGTTGTGTGTCTCCTGTACAGATATATCTTTTAATTGGGGCCCCTAATGTATGATAAATAAAATTAGTTATTGTTTTTTCTCTGAATTTGGAATTCTTAGAACACCTGAAAATGAAAATGGATTCATGTTTAAAAGCAAAAAGTGTTAAACCAAATAAGTGCTGCTTAAGTGAAGCATCAGGGTATTTAATAAACATGTTCTGATGCAGTGGGGTTGGGTGGGGCCTGACAGTCTATTTCTACCAGGCTCCACCTGAACCCCTTTAGAGGTTCTTGGAGTGGTTGTGTTCTGTCCACTGCTAAATTTAGGCCCCATACCTCATCATGCTAGTAGCTTACGACTAATCTGATCTTTGGCTTCTGTGACATTGTTGTGGGATCATTTTGTCATTTTCCTTACAGACTTCTGCATTCTGAAACCTTCTTTAATTTTGTTTTAGTGGGGTGTTTTAGTGGGGTAAAAGGAAAGGAAATGAGTGGGGGTAAAATGATTGGGGAGATAGATGACTAGATAGTTTAGCAGAATCCTTGGCCTATAACGGTGTTCCCCTGTGAGTTAAAGCGCCTTTGAATTAGTGTTTCTGGAGGATTCAGCATGTGCAGGCATTGTGCTTGCTCTCAGAGCTGAGAGATGTGGCCCCTGCCCCGCTAAGGGGATGGCCGAAGAGGAGGGAGGTGGGAGCACGGGAGACACTGTTGACCAGCATGTTCTTAGAGTCTGTCTGACACGGCAGATTCGAAGCTTCTCCCGAGAACCAGCTACCCCTGGGTCAGTCTGGCAGCTCCAGACTCACCTGTAGATGACCCTCTTTTTATTTACTTCCATGGTTTCCCCTCCTGTTGTTCTAATGATTAAAGTGGATGGAATTGCCCTTTTTTCCCCCAATTTTAATCAAAAACCACACTCGTGTCTTTAAAAGTTCTCTCTGGATTGTGCCCATATGACTTTATCATTCTGAATTCAGATAGGATTATTTTTCATATTTGAGCAGTTTAGGGGGGGCAGATAAAGATGGCTTTCTAGCATAGCGTGGAGGATGGAATTCTAACGGAGCCCCAGGATCCATTCCCCGATCTGTCTATAGTCGATTATGCATCCTGGTTGACCCCTGGGACTGTGAATATGAAGGATTTTATGCTTGTGATTAGTTAGTTCATATGATGGAACTGAGTTTACAATCAGAGATTATGTATGTGAGCCTGAGTTGAACTCATCAGCCCTTTAAAAGCAGAGACTTTTTGTCCCTTTCAGCTGCCCAGAGAAAGCTGGCATGGGAAGGACTCAGTGGGCCGCCGCGGCTCTGATGGATGGAGGATGGGTGGAGGAGCCATGTGTGGCGAGGAATGTGGGTGGGCAGCTCCTGTTAACTGGCAGCTGGCACAGGGCTGGGAACTCAGCCCTACAACGGTAAGGAACTCAATACTGCTGATCACAAGAACAAGCCTGGAAGCAGAATTTTTCCCAAGTCTTTAGACAAGAACTCAGTGCATCTGACACCTCGATTTCAGCCTTATAAAGTGGTAAGAGTCATCCTTTGGTGGACTCTTGACCTAAAAGTCTCAGGTAATAAATGCCCATTATTTCAGGCACTCTTTGTAATTGTTATGTAGGTAAATTGTTATGCAAAACTAACATATATGCTTGTGGGCCAACACATTCAGGTAAGTACCCACAGGCATTTTTGAAAAAGGATGTACAGTGTAAGGTTTTCATAGTCCAACTTTTAAATGCTCCCCCAGACCCAAGTGTTAAAGGCATGGTCCTCACCTTGGCACAGTTGGCAGGGATGGACATTTTAAGAGGTGAGTGTAGTGGGGTGGTGTCTGTAGGTCGGGGTGTGGCTTCTGTCAAAGGGGATTGTGGAACCTTGGTGCTTTCTTCTTTCTATTTTTTGCTTCCTGGACACGAAGCTAGTAGTTTTCTTTCCTGTGCTCTAGCCCTGATGTGCTTCCCTGCCCAAAACAAGGAGGCTAAGTATCACGGAATGAAATCTCTGAACTATGGGCTAAAATAAATCTTTTCTCTTCATGAGTTGATCATACTAGGTATTTGTTACAGTGATGGACAGTAGACTAACAGAAGTTCCGCAATGGAAGAACAAACTACTTTAGTTTATCTCGCTCAACAAAGAGAGTCAAGGCACCTTACACAGAGTAGAACTAAAAATGCCACTGATACATAGGAGACGTCAAACAGGAGAAAGAACATAGATTTAGCCAACATCTGAGTAAGTCTTGGCTTTATTACTTCTCACTAGAGCAAACCACTCACATCTCCAGGGCTCATTTATAAAGCAGAAGGGTTGACCAGGCGGCATCTTGTCATGCTGGAACCAGACTTTCTTTACCAAGCAGAATGCAGCTCATTCTAGTAGTTCCCCCTAATCTGTGCTATCCCTCACCTGCTAGACACAGGGTGAAGACTGTCTATTGCATGTCTTTTTAAGGTAATTTTTTAAAAGGTCGAAAATTTCCTAGGTTTCTTCTCTGGAGCAGTTCAAAATATGACTGTTTCAGAATAGCATTAATCTGATGTTTGCTGTAAAATGCTAGTTACATCAACATAGCTTCTGTCTTGGGAAAAGTATTGTTGAAGGGATATGCTAATTCTAACAAGACTAATGGCCCTGGAAAGGTTTCCTTTCTTGAAGATCCAGATTCCATTTCTATATGTTGAAAATGAGCACCTAGAAATTAATCTCCAAAAGTCTATTTTTGAAACAGAGCGATTTTGACTAGAAGTGCTTCTGTGTGTGGAACACCTGCTCATCAGAACTTACTTCTAGCTTGTTTCTGCCACCTCTTGTGCATCATGGATCAGGAGCCCAGTCTGTTGAACTCAGAGTCGTATATATATCCATGTATACTACTCCATGTGACTAAGTGCATGGTTTTAAAGAAAGCGGTTGTACAGAGGCCTCTGACTTGCTGCTCTTTTTCCTAGGAGATGAGGTGACTCCTCCCTGTGTTCAAGCATCTTGTTCACACTGCAAAATAAAAATCTGCAGAAAATTAAGGACACTTGAGATACAGTATTTCAGATATATGATAATACTTCAAAGGGAGAAATGCTAATTGTGGAGAGCTTTCTTTCCTACAACACCTGGAGCTGCTTTGCGTACTATCAGCTAGCTGCTGATTTTTACAAATTGGACTGTTAGACAGGGGAAAACAAGCCAACAGCTCAGCCCCCAGGAGGATGGAAACACTGTCACTTGTTAGGAAGGAAGAGAAGGAACACCTCTGCTTCCTTCCCACGTGCTCGGCGCCTCCAAGAAGCCTGGCTTCCAGCATGGCAAACAAAATTGCGACATGGATGTGTTTTAACACAGAGCATTCTGGGTCATTTGCCTGGGTATTTTAGAACATATCATAAAAGAGGCCAGAGGTGGCAGTGCTGCAGTTTTGTGGCTCTTGGCTCCACCACAGACCTTAACAAGTCCCTTGCATCAACCCAAGGGCGTCCCCTCTGCTCCACGAAGTCCCTTCTTCGGAGTACTTTGTGGTATGAGCTGTTTCCCCCTCCATTCACTCATAATTCTGCCCGAGGCTTGCAGTCCTTACTTGACACTTGGCTGTGAAAATGACTTCTGTGGTGTTAGATATTGTTTCTTCTGTCAGTTTTACACAATTCCAGAAGGCAGTGGGGGGAGGGGAGAGGGAATCACAGCTCCCACACCAGCTGAGACCTATTTGGGAGTGTGTGAAAGCAGTGCGATATGCTGGGAATTATAGTCTCATTTCTCTTCTTGCCCACTCTTCACCATCAGTACAAGGGATGCATTTTCTGACACTGGTTCAATAGCCAAGACCTCAGGCTTCTTACAGTCTGCCACATTTCTGAGACATCCCCCATGACAGTCCTTAACTGTCACTGCCGCTCCGTCCTAGTAAAACCACTCTGGTGTGCTGGGCTGGTTGGGTTATAGCATAAATCTTTGGATTTGTGGTTTAGCGGTTGCTTTGCAAAAAGTTAAGCCCTAGGCAAATTACATTTCAGTTATTTTTTTCAATAATTGTATTGCGCATTTACAACTTACCCTTCATTCTTCTTACTTTTCATGCCTGTGTTTTATGAAGTTGAGAGGAATATACGTAAGCCAAGTGGTTTGGTCCTAGTTAGGATCCTCATGTATTGAGTGGTGTAGGAGTTTTGACAACTTGCTCCTGCCGCCTTAACAATGTTCAGTGTCCATTCCTGAACATGTGTTGGAAGCCATGTTCTTGGGCATCTGATGCTTCCACCTGAAGCTCCTTTGCAGTAGAATATGTAAAAGACAATGATTTGAATAGAAAACTCGCTGTCTCTCTCCATCCAATATATGATTCAGACTCTGACTTTGTAAATGAGTAGGATCCAGGGGTAAGCAGAGATAAATAAGTTATAACCCTGGCCTCAAATTGTGTGGATGACAAATATGACTGCAAAAAGACAGTGACACGTGACAGCGTTTAAAGAGTTAGAATTAAAGAATTAGAATTAGAAAGGGCATGTACCCAGTGTGGGGTATATACTAAATTACCTGAGGATGGAAAATCTTGCTTTACAAACCAAAACGCTATAAAAATGAATACCTTGAGACTCTATCTTGCTTCTCCCCTTGATTTACCAATATTAATCGGAAAAGGAGCAATAATAAATGACCAAAAGGAGATTGTTAGATCATAAGAAGGGTGTATTGTTGATAACCCCAGGTCTATTTTAAGACTCTCTGCAAGGGGGAAATGACTGTTGTGTATTAACAACGGACACAACACTGTTTCTTCTTTGTGTTTCGGTCTTTCACTTGCAGCCGTGGAAGGATGGAGCTGGGAGGAATCTCATAGCCCCTCTATTTCCTGCAAGGTGCTGTGGGCACCTCATTCGCATCTTCACCTAGCGCACACTGGCATGATAGCTAGGGACTCTAGGGGGGCTTGCTAAATGTCTCCTCTCGGACCGGGGAATCAGCCCCCATTGCCAGTAAGGTCAGGCATTGTATAGGTTCCCAGCCTTCCACATTATCATACTGCAACTTTAAAACTGTATGTAGGACCCTCCATGCTGTGACATTTATTTATTTTTTTTCCACATCAATACCGAGAACGACTAGCTAACATAGCAACTTTTTACACAGTTGAAAGCTGATAATTAACTCCTTAAACTTCCCTTCAGGCTACTTTTATTTACTTCCTTTGACATTTATACATCTTAAATTTTCCCCTTTTTCATACTGTGTTGAAATGGTGGACCACAGAGCCCGCGTACCCTTGAAGTACAGAGGTCGATGGGAGGATATCTTCCTACACAAGGTGGATGCTTCCTTCCTGAGGCATTTTTTGTTAGTTGAACTGGTATTACAGTGGCGGGCCTCGGTTTGAATATGCGTTCTCTAACTTGAGGCAAAAAAAAAAAAAAAAGAAAAGAAAAGAAAAAAAACTTGAGGCAAATGATTTCACTTTCCAGAGCTTGAGTTTCCTTGTGTGGGCAATGGTTGTAGTAATAGCTGCCTCACAGTGACTGTGAGTATAGCATTGGAAAATTAATGCCAATTCCCTGGTTTATAGCAGGTGTCTAGCAGTACCATGAAAGAGGTAGCTCCTTTCTCCAAATTTGCTTTTTAAAAAATATAAAACATTATTTTAGGGGTTGAGAATGTAGCTTAATAGTAGAGTGCTTGTCTAACATGCACTGCACAAGGCCCTACTTTAATTTTGATACCCAGAACTGCCCAGGTTTTTTTTTTTCCAAATACATTAATGTACTCACCTGTGGATATGCTGTAGTTTAGGTGTGGAATGGCCCCTCCAGGCTGGGGATTTAGGTCAGCGGCACAGCGCCTGCCCAGTAAGCACAAGGTCGTGAGTTCAATTCCCGGTACTGAAAAAGAAAAATAAAGAAAAAAATACCCAGAATGGACCCCCAGTGGCCCAGTGTGTTAAAGGCTTGGTTTCTCAGGGTGGTGTTGCTGGGAAATAGCAGAAACATTGAGAAGTGAGGCCTTGTGGGAGGTCTTCTGTCCTTGGAGCAAGTCTTTGAAGGGGACTGTGGGCCTCGGTCTCCTCTTCTGCTGTCCCTTTCTCTCTCACTTCCCATTGCTATCTAGTGAATGAGTTTCCTCCACCCTCATCCTCTATCACGGCAATGCATTGTGCAACCACATTCCAAAGCAAGGGGGCCAATTTATCCTAGACTGGATCCTCCACAACCGTGAGCCAAAATAACTTGATTTATCTCAAGGATTTGTTACAGGAACAGATAGCAGAATAACACAGGATGGCAATAAACAAAAGCACTATCAAACTATATTTATGTGATGCCTTGAAATACGTGAATTATAATATTGCATCTCCTGTGAGATACACTTCTGTAGCACTCTGTCTTCTTATCTCTCCTATCAAGTTTCTAAGAGTTATTTTGGGCATCTCAACAAAGCTCTGCCACACCTGTGGGTGGAGAAGCTCCTTCTCCAGTGCATAGGAGGTGGGCAGTGTCCCTCAAGCACAGGTTTTAACTGCTTGGGTTGCTTAAAGTCTGAAGCAACATGTTATACACATAATTAGTAGACTAACCTATTCACTTTTTTCTCTTTCATAAAGAAAGACTGCATTGCCAGTGTGTGGGCTGACTACCTACAGTGGCTTAGGGAACATCTCAAGTGGAGGCAGCCATGACAATGAAGCATGAATGTGTCAAAATAAGTTTTAGTCCTCTCCCTCCAGACAGGCCTGGCCTCAGCCCAGAGCTGCACATGGTTTGTGCTGCCCCCTTTCCCTGTGGGGTACCCACAGCCGCACACTCTCAGCACCCACCCTGCAGCCATGCACGTGACTCCTTTGAGGCCTTCAGAGGTGTCTGAGAACTTCTCTCGCAGTCTGAACCTTCAGTTTGTCTCAGTCTGTCCCTGCTGCCATTCTGAAATATCTGAGACAGAGCAATTTATAAATTTATAAGCAACAAAGTTATCTTACCATTCTGGAGGCTGCGAAGCCCAAATCAGGTTGCCTATTTCCAAGATGGTGGCTTGTTACTGAACCCTCACGTGGTGGAGAGTAGAAGGGTAAAAACAATGAATGCTGTGCCCTCATGGCAAAAGAGATGGAAGGAGGAGATAGCTCTCCATGTATATAGGAGCATTAATTCCGTTCATGAGGGTGAAGCCCATATGGCCCACTTGCTTCCCAAGGATGCTACTTCTTACCTCCATCAGCTTGGGGATAAAATTCCAACACGGAGTTTTGGAGGGACACATACCTTCAGAGTGTAACACTTTTATTTTGCTTCAGGTCTCTCTGCTACTGGCCTAGCACTTAAATTTCTTCTTCTTTTTTATCGGAGATGAACTGTTTCCCCGGGCCCAGGGTTCTCCTCCCTTTCCCTGTGACAAGAGTTTCTCTTCAAACGGCTTAAGTCCCCCACCCCACACTTAATACCGCTCTGCTTGTGAGAATGGAGCATGAAAGGTGGTACTCAGATGTGATGGTTGGGTTCACAGACTCTTGGGAGTCCAGGTCAGGTCTAGCTCATTTATCTTCCTTCCTCTTGATTTTCTGGGTTTTTGCACCAAAGGATAAGAACTCAAACTGGAAGTAAGAGGTCTGCTGGACAGGAGGAGTATATGTCCACTACAGCAGAAGCCAGACTGCTTTAGGCAACCCCCCCCCACCGCTCTTTTATTAGAAGATCTTGGAAAAGTAAACTTTTCTAAGCTTCCATTTCCTCATCTTTAAAACAGATCTAGTATCTATCTAACTTACCTTACCTCTGGGACTACTGGGGAAATCGAATAAGGTAAGCCATACACAAGAATTTTACCGGTTGTAAAAGGAGTGACTAACCTGTCGAGGCAATATACTAGATGTTATAGGAGAACTAATCCATTGATCACAGGGAAACCACGCAGGGTTGATCATGGGAAGTGAGTTTCAAAGGTGACATTTCTACCTGGGTGACTTTCAATAAATTATCAACTCCATTAAAGTTACTTTCATCACTTCTAATGTAGGGATAATAATAAAGGCAAAATGTGATGATATATTGTTCTATGTCAAAAACTACCACATTCAGTACAAATGTTAGCTGTTTCATTACTGTCTTCCAAAACTGATTAGTGTAGTGATTCAAAGAAATAACCTTTGGGTATATCTAAAAATACTGTGTTATTGGAATCCTGGGAGGAAACACAGTATTTCTTGAAATACAAGGTGCAGGGGCCTACTTTGAAATCTAGCCATCAACAGAATGACCCCAGCCAAATATTTTTTAACTTCCACCTAGATAATAGTTCTCTCAATTAATTACATGAACTTTCTTTTTTATGATCTTGAGATATTTCATTCTTCCTCATATCCAACTAACCTAATTGTGTACCTGTGATACAACGTTCAACCCTTTGGTATTTCAGTGTTTACATTTCTGAAAGGGAGGTAAAAATACTTGTCTTACTAGGTGAGGTGGTTGTAAAAGCAAAATGAGATAGTTTAAAGACAGATATTTAGAAATTTGAAAATAAACATATACACTATCATTAACTTCTTCATATATTTGAAACCAAATAAAGGTTTGGAAAAGTACTTTGTTTTCTATAGCCTTACAAGGACTAAAATAATAAAAATTAGTTGGAATCAATCATTACTTTGAAATTATTTCCCGTTAAAGTTTACTTAAGGTGGTCTTGAATTTTACAGTTTAAAATAGTATGGAACATAGCTGAAATAATCTTCTGAATCACAGAAGCAGAAGTGACAATACTGAAACTCCAGAGGATATTTTAGTAGCAAAATTTATGGTATCTCAACAAAAAACAAAGAAGGCAACCTAAAACACCATTCTGAGGAACAGGCAAATCTATGTTGGTGTCTGACAAGTTAAAAGAACAGATGCAAATAAATATCAAAGCTTTTGATCAATGTAATTAACAAGTAGAATTAAGGGCGTTATTGTTATTTTGTATGACCCAGAGAAAAGATCTTTATATGCGCGAAAGACATTTCCAAGAGCACATCTTATTTTTTCTGTGTCTGGATAAGTTGGTGATTCTATGCCATTAAGTTTGTTATAGTTGAGTAAGTCTTTTCTGCTCTTATGAGAGATGCTTAGGGCTCAAGATAAAAATGGAGGCTTTGAAAATGTCAGTAGTGCCATGATCATTTGGGCCAGACTCTTCCCTAAAGAATAAAGGAAAATAAAGTAGTACTGCTCCTTCCGCCAGCTACCACCGTGCACCACACCATGAGCCTTTTCTGGTCTGCGTAGCATGCTGTGAAAGGATGGGGGAGGACAGACTCATAGTTTTACATGGGAAGTGAGAGGGAACGTTTCCAGAGTCTCACCCATAGGCTTGGGGATGCCTGTAGGAAGGTGAGCCTGGCACTGGCTCTCCTGTGAAATGCCTGGCCAGGTCAAGTTGCCAACCTGCTCCCACCCTGGAGAGGAGAGGACCAGAAAGGAAGGGCAGGAGGAGGGCTGTCCTGGGTGCCGCTCTGTACCCTCCACGGGGCTTGGCCAGGATAAGCGAGTTCTCCAAGGGGGAAGTGGATGTGAAGTGCTAGTAGCGAGCCATTTTGTTCTCGCTGACTTTCGCTCACGGGAGCCAAGGGGTGGGCAAGAGAAATTAGGCCAGACCTGAGGTTCGATCTCCTACGTCAGGGAAGCTGTGTGGACAGCAGGTGCTGTGGGGCACTCAGGAGAACTCACATGTGAGCTGGCATTTGTCAGAGAAGTAATTGTGTTGGGAGACATTTGTCTTTCCTTATCACTTATGACTGGGGAATGTGCACAACTCCTTGTTAGACTCGTTAGAGGCCAAACGATGATTTTGTCTGGTTAGGGAAGGGTGTTATATAAAAGCAAGATTGAATTTGGCATCAAAGTTTAAATTGACCTAGAGTATAATTACTAAAAATGCCCCCAAAGTATGGGAGCTGCCTAAGATACTAACAAAGGGGAAAGAGGTTTAAAAGTAGCAGTTTGGTAGCTTCGGTGATAGTGAAGCGAAGCTGTTTCATGTTAATTTGCCCTCTGAGATGGTAATACTCAAGCCCACTTTCCAAAGGCCAGGCATGGTGGGGCATGCCTGTAATCCCAGCACTCGGGAGGCTGAGGCAGGAGGATCTTTGCAAGTTCGAGACCAGCCTGGGCTACAAAGTGAGTACAAGGCCAGCCTGAACTGTGTGGCGAGACCCTGTCTGAAAAAAAAAAGACAAAAAAAAAACAAAAAACATCAAGCCCACTTTCCAGGATCCTCTTTTCTGTGTCCTCATGCTATAAGATATTTACCCTCTGTCCAAATTATCCCAGAATTGTTGTTGGTAGTAAGTGATTAGCATGTAGGAATGTTGTTAGTAGGCTTGTAGTCAGCTCTTCTCCCCATTGTGTGTGATGTCAAGTGTATTGAACATGCAGAAATGACCTAGGTGTTTGCTTAGGTGAATTAGCTGTGACAATTGCACGGCCTCTTTGTAAACAAGTAGAAATGTCTTCATGTTAAGAAGGGGGTTTCCACTGTCAATAGTGTGTACTGCAGCTCCCTAAAACACATAAAGGATTGATGATAGATAAAATAATACTGAGATGTGTACTTAAACATAGAGTTGAAGGAGCCTCATACTCCTTTATTTGCTTAAGAAAGATTATAAGCATAATATGATACCCTGTCAACATAGCTTTATAAAAAGCTCTGTTATAAGGGGATAAATGGATAAAAAAATATCTTTCCTAATGTTTTCCAGAGAGGCAGTGGGTGAACTGAGAAGTGGATGCAGGATTTCACGTATCAGCACCCTGGGTTTTTATCATTTAGAGAATCCTTTTTTCTGTTTCTGTCAAGATTTTAAAAGAGGATTATGGTTTGGGTTAAGGAGAGTATGCAATTCAGGCATACCGCACAAAGTTGTTAAATCTCAGAAGCTGGAGATTTCTTGGCTCCTTTTAAGTTTTGGAAGCAGAGCACTCCTAGGGAATGCTATTAGGGGTTGGCTCCATGGAGGAAATGGAGCTTTGGGCAGTCAGCTTTTGAAGCTGAGAGAGGATAATAAGTTGGTGAAGAAGAAGGGAGAAGTTGCTTTCGGTTTCGAAAATAAAGGGCCAAGGAGGTGACAGTCTTCTGCAGGCTCTTACTGTAATAGTTCTTTGCAGGCCCAAGTGGTCCTCCAGGTTGAGCTCAATTTTCCATTGAGTGCATTTTCTGAGTTTTGCTAAAGTCCAGGTAACCCTCTTTGTGCCCAGATTGCTAGGGCTGTACTATCATCTTGGCCAATGGCCCATTTCCCTTGGGTTTGAAAAGAGTAGTTCAATTTAAATCAGATTATACAGATTTAGGACTTGGACCAAAAAACATATCTGCAGTGACTCTCTTTCTCTCCAATAGCCTCCCACTCTTCGAGGTCCCGTAACCTGTGGACGAATCAGAATGCAGATTGCGCTTCGAAGCAAGCACACTGGGTTTGATAGTAGAAAGGGTGCAGGGCAGAGTCATCTCATCTGTGCCTCACTCTGAGTGGGCAGTTTGAATTGAGGCTTGGGCAGAATAAAGTCAAGGGGTGGGGGTGGGACTGTGGGGTTATTAGCGAGGGCATTCCAGGACGGTTTTCACCCACTCAGTGGGATTAAAGGACTCCATGGGAGAACTGGAACACCTCAGTAGGCCACACCTCAGGCTCTGCGCAGACTAATGTTTTTATTGCTCAACAAGTATTGAGTCACCTTGTTAAGTACCATCCCTAATACAGAGGTGGTTTATTCCTTGCCCCAGAGCTACTGGGAGCCTCAGTAGGAAGACCTGTAGCACAGCACACCACGGAAGAGTGGTGTAGCTGTCATTCTATTAGTGGCGTGCCACATACAATGAAGTTATCTGGCCGAGAGGGTTCAGTCAGAACAGAAATTTGAAAAAACTCCATTACATCGATAGCAGGGTGTTTGGAAAGCACTTGTCATGCTCTATAATGAGAGAGGCTTGACTCTTTGTAGAGAGGGAAAGAAAGCTTGCGTGCTTAATATCTTTTATTTTTGTTTTAATTTTTCCTCTTTCAAGATGATATTTTAGAGGGCTCTAAGAATAGTGCTTTGGAGGCCAGAGATACAGCTCAATAACACAAAATCTGCCTGACAAGCGCAAGGTCAATGTCTGCTACCAAAAAAAAAAAAAAAAAAGAGTAGTGCTTTGTACATAGCTGGACTGCTAATACCATCATAGTCACTCTTTCTACAAGCCCCTGAGTATGTTGGCTAAAATGCCTTGGAGGTTCCTTCTGTCAGGCAGAGTGGCACAACCAAAAAGCTTTGAGTTTCAGTTTCCACGTCAGTTAGAATTCTGTGCTAGAAGAGAGCATCTGCTCTCTATTTTACAGATGAGGAATTTAGTCCCACAGAGAGAGAAATTTGCCCTTTCCCTTGAGATGAACCGGCAGAGTCAATACGAAAAATCTAGGTCTTCTGATTCAGCCCAGTGCCTTTCCCGGTGTGTCACACTGCTTCCCTCATTATCTGGAGATTTGCTGCAGCCACAGGACCACAGAATGCTTCTGCATATGTGGATTTCAGTGCTACAGCCGAATAAACTCATCGTGTCGGCCCGCGCCCTGAGCCCACTCCCAACACGTGGTAGGTCGCAGGCACTCCTTGTGGTCTCGGCATCGGGCGCCTGGAGGACATCGTAATCACCCGGGATGGTTTTTTCTGTTGTGCCTTGTGCTCAGCTCTCCTGTGCTTCGACTTGTCTGAAGTCTTTTCCCTCTTTGCGGCGGGGATGGGAGGGGTGGAGCCCAGCATACCTGTGTCAGGGCACGCAGCCCCAAGCGGAGCCTAATTGGAGCCCAGTGAGTGGGATTAATTTCGACTCACTCTGTCTCTGCAAATCCAGGGTGTAGTTTCAAGGTGGATTTCAGTCCATTTTAAGAACACTGGTTTCAGGTGCACCAAGACTGAGTGGAGAAGGGCATGGATTGCCTGCGGCTTCTGGGACCAGGACCGCCCTGTACGTTCTCCGAGCTAGACTCTGTCTTCTAAATTGGCTCCATATTCCAGACACATGACTGCCCTGTATTGGTTGTCAGGTTTTGTAGGTTTTACCAACGTGGGACTGAATTCCAGTTTTGGAATCATACAGTGTGACCACTTACAGGGACTTTCACCGTTTTAGGCTAGTACTACAATCAAATAAATCCCAGGTGCTACCCAAACTATGTGCCTGAACAATTTGGGGGAGGTTTTCGTTTGTAGTAACGGGTGTATCGAGGTAATTAACTACATTTAGGTCTCCAGATCTAAAAAAGGATTTGTTTTTGTGGGAAATGCACTAGTCTTAGCACCTGATTTCTACCGGCCACGTGAACAGCCCATCTTGGGTTTTGTAGCCTGATTTATCTTACAGAAGAAATTTCCCATTTCCTGCAAGCATTTCCTAATTTTCCAAGGGGCCAACCAAAGTTTGAGTTGACTGCCTTTGTGTGGGTAAGCCTGGTTTCCCGAGGCTTTGCAGGGAACGAGAGGCATCTCAGCTTTCAAATGCTGAGCCCTGGAGCTGCTCTTCTTGCCTTTCTGGACAGCCCTGCCTCACCTCCCTGTCTTTCATTTCCTGCTTCTTTGGCCCCAGGTACGAGCGGCTCATTTGGCTTTATTGCGTCTCTGAGGTAAGGGCAGGCAGGAGCTGTGACACTTTTGCGCATTTCCTCCTCCTTTCCCATGGAGGCTGGTATCAGGGATGAGAGTTGGAGGTGAGGGGCTGTGGGGAGCAGGTGGAGTGATTGTGAGGTAGCTTGGCTGGACTTGGAGGAGGCCAATGCGAGTAGGTAGCTTCTTAGGCCGCTACTTAGTCCCTTCCCTGGTAGCTGCCCAGGGCCCTCAGCTTTTCTCTTTTGCTTTGGCTCTAACAATTACAGTAGTTATTACTACAGGTACATGTGGCATTTAAAAAAAAAGTTTCTGTACGCTGGTCTGGAAAGCTAATCCTTATTTATGATATTGTTTCTATGAGAAGCTGTACTCTGAGTTCCAAATAAATTACATACATTCCTTAGGAATATGAGCTGTCTGCAAGTTGAGGTGAGTAAATGTATCCTTTGTTTCTGAGTCTTTTGAAGTTCGTCTGCACTTCATTTTAAAATCTAGCATTGTGACATAGTTTTGAAGATATCAGGAGGCACAAAGCATATTCTTTTTTGGCATTAAATCTCTTTTGTCACCTCTTTGCACTTCTAAGATCTCCACATTCTCCTTTTGCTGAGTGTCTTTCGGAGGATCGTGCGTTGGTCTTTGGATATTTTTGCTGTCAGAATGCAGCATATGGTCAGGGACTTGATTTTAAAGTACTACAGAGTTTCCTCCTTTGAGAATGCTTTTTTTCCCCTTGGCTGACTTCACTAAATACTGTAAAACCCATGAAGAGCTCCATGGTTGCAGATCTGGTATCGATTATCATTAATTCTTCCCTTTATGACTTTGCCACTTAAATACACATTTAGAAACAAACCAAATAAACATTAAATGGAATAACTAGATTTTTTAACTTGGGTGGTCCAGTTAGTTTCAACATGTGCTTAGCTTTGAAAGGTGGTTATAAAAACACTCATATTTAACTACCCCATTAAAAGATTGCAATGAATTCAGATTGTATGAATTCAGATATTTTAAGAAGGAAACCTTAGGTTATTTATACTACATTGCTGTACACTTTAGCTGAAAAGGTAAAGTAAATTTGTGTATTCTCTATAGTTCAGTTTGGGGAGTAAATCTGATTGATTGATTGTCAACTATGTGACTTTCCTCAAATCAGACTTTTCTCAAATAGGAGCTTTGGTGTCTTTATCTGTGATAGGGAAGACTTCTTAGTTGGTTCTCAGGCTCTTTTTCATATCTGAAAGGCTAGGGCTCTACCGTTCTGTGAATTTAGAAGTTGGTAATATGAAACAGTCATATAAATCAGAAAATATGCTATTTACTTAGCAATAGAAGTGGGGAAGTGATTGATAAAAGTTTAGATAAAGCATATAATCCTGAGCTTTCTTTAAAATCAGTCTTCCTTTGTTGCCCAGTTCACTGAATTGTATGTATTTAGGGGAAGTAGATGAGGCATATGTGGAAAAGATGTGTTTTTTTAGAAATATTTACAGGTAGAGACGAAGCCTCAGCACCTTAAATATGTTGTCATGCAGCGTGCCATGATACTGCTGTTGAATGCAGCGCCAGCTTGGTGAGTCAGTCCTATTAGAATCATTTTGGATTTGGCCCAGTGGTATTTTGGTGGTTTCTGGATTGTGTGTTAGAAGTCAGGGTTTCTAGATAAATCTTCTACTCAGACAGGTTGGCATTTTGTATGTAACTCCCCAGTATAGAGACAAGCCCTTTTTCTTTTCCTTGTCTTTCTGTGATCATCTTTGTTCTCCTTAATGATCCAGTCCATCCAGTGAGCCATTTCTCCACAATATAGTGAGAGATTTTCTGGTATCATTGGTTTTCCTAGATTACTGTTATTGGCTATTCACAGGTACCTTCTCTGCATAAGAAGTAGGGATTTTAGATGGTTGTCTCATGAAGCCATTGTATGGGGAGGATAGCCATATACAGAATAAATGTTTAGAGAACAAATATATTAAATACTAAAGAAAACTGACATTTCCTGAGTTTTCACAGTCAGACCTTGACTACTGCTTAAATCTGTTTCCTCGGAGCAGAGCCTGGGGCAGACTATTCGGATTTGTCACTGAGGCTGCCCTTGGGCAGGTGGTAATGGCACATGAAGGAAGAGTGACCAGGTGTTTCACAGTGGTTCCTTTGATCATTCTTAACTGGTTTTTAATATTATACCAGCATTTTATCAGAAACCAGAATGTTCCTCTCTAAATTCTGGGAACCTCTAAATGGGAGATTTTTTTTTCTTTTAAAATATTGCCTGTAAGCAGTTCTTCCTTAAGAAAAACTCCAGCAGTAAGGAAGTAGGAGCTTTTCTTCCTGTCTGTCCCAGGGTGCTGAGAAAGGGCAGGAATCAAATCTTCTTGGTGTCTCAGGACTCTAATACAGTGCCTGATAGATACTGGGGGCTTCCTTTTGGACTGGGTTTCTGAGGTTCCTATAGGAATTTTCCTTCAGAGTCTTTATAAACCAGATAAAAACCTAAGGAAAAAAACCACTTGTTTTTCTGTTCTTTCTGCAGATGTATATACTATATATAGAATATAATGTATGTGTGTAAATGAGGGGTTTTCTTTCTGTATAGCAAATGTGATCATGTGTTTTTTTTTTTTAATTGTGTAAATGCAGACTAAACATTAAGATTTATACTTTTTTTTTTTTTTTGACTTTGGGTATCAAGCCCAGAACCTCACATGCCTGCAAAGCACATACTACCACTAAGCTATAACCCCAGTTCAGGTTTATGACACATGTCACACTTTGTAATAGTTGATGAGAGAATTAAAACAATAAACCTTATATTTTGGTAACAGGCTGGTGAACTGTGATTAAATTTATAGAAATCAAAAAGAGATAGGCCAAATTCAAAATGTTATTAGTGCTCTGTTAGGACAAGAAGTTGCTCTATTAGTGACTTCCAGCTTCCCCAGCTGTTACCTGTTCTGATTTTTCTCCTTAGGAATGGTCGATACACATAGATTGGTTACCATCTCCTTTCAACTTGGTTGATGAGGTGTTTTTCCATGAGTTCTGTAGACATGTCTTTGTCATTTTGCCTCCTTCTTGTTTGGGTGTGTTATCTTTAGGCTTCTCAACAAGTTCTTATTCTACTCTCTTGGTGTTCTGCCTTCTGATGAGACTGCTGTCTCTCCCCTAGAACTCTGTTAGACCACTCTTTGCCATTATTTCCTTGCCTTGGGTACTTGCAAGGCTTAAGGCAGAGCCTGTGTTTGTCAGTTGGTGGTTTAGACAAGTTGTAGGTAAAACACTACAAAAGCCTCTGTCTAGATTCTTATCACTCCCTCCAGCAGAACCAGACAGAGAAAAATGAAGCTGAATGTTGGGCAGTCTTTGTTTAAAAAAGGAGTTGCTGATGACTAACATAATAAAGACACAGAAGCAAAATAGTGGCTGGAGGTAGAGGAAAGAGGGCTTTTGACCCTGAAAGCCCAATGTATAAATTTAGGTCTTCTACGATGTTATTTCTGAAAGACTAAAACCATCCATCCTGATATGAGAAGGTGTTCATTTCCTAAAGTCAATGGAATGAGATCTCCTGCAGTGCACCTGAGTCTTGGGATGGGCTGGCTAGTGAACGGACAGTGGACGTGAAAGATGATTGTATTTTAAATGTTCCTGTTTGTTTCATGTGTTTGCTTTGGTTTGTGGTATCCAGATGTGAAGTCTCAAGGTTGAGAACATGTCTGGTGTAAAGATGGCAGTGCTTCTTTGATATAGAATTATTTGCGGGGCTAAAGGATTAGCTTCTTTTTAGATGGTAGTGGAAAAACGTGTAACCAGGTTAGTCTGGAGTTATACGTAGTTGCTAAAAGTTTGGAAAAACAGGAATAAGAAATTACTCAATATGAACTCATATAAACCTGCTTCTTAATAATGCCAGTATGGCTATGTCAGATGGTCCAACTTCCCCCCTTACCCCTTAGCAAGCCAATAGTTTTACAATGAAAGTGATCTGGGTTAGAGGAATTATTCATAGTATAGCTCACAAATTCCCCCAAACTAGCACCTTTTTAGCCCAATTTAAACTGTTAGGTTTTTAAGTGCAGAAACTGATATCTAAGCAAGAGTGAGAAATGAAGTCACTTATCTGGAAATTTTCTTAAACCTTTAATTATTGTAAACAAAAGATCTCGTTTCTTCTGAGCGTGTAGTCATGTCTTAGTTTTGTGGCTGTTAGATTTTTGACTTGATTGAATTGAGTCATAGTTTAACTTGGGGATCTAGAATAACATGTCATCTACAAAGAAATGATTGCAATAATTGGGCCTAAATCCCCACCCCCACACCCACTGTATTTACAGAATCATCTATAAAGGTTTTATATTTTATTACTGCAACAAGCCTGAAATAAGTTTGTGCTCCATGGAGTCACTTGGAAGGCAGGATCAACACGATCCTACCCTCACAGGACCTTGGACTTGTCTAGCCCACTGTCTGGCTGGGTGCTAAGAGTCACCCCCATTTCCAATAAATGAAACTATAAATAAAGGGAATATAGCTCTTGGCGCAAAGAGATATTTAGTAAACACTTGACAGACAGCTGATAATTAGTGGGTGGCAGCATTCGTGGATGAATTCTGAAGGAGATGAGAGGCTGAGGATTGCATGTTCTTATTTTGCAGTCTCAGTTATACTTCCTGGGCCCACACCTTGCAGTCCTGGTAGGAAAACTACAAATACATATTTACTGTTCTTGCAAAGGCTCCGCTCAGAGGACCTGCAGTTGACTTTGAATCTTGTGCTGTGGTTATCCTTTCCCAGCGTCACTATTTTCAAGGCTTATGTCGTCTGGGGAAATTGTCCTCCTGGCCTTGTGACTGAATTTTGGCAAAGGATCAATGGACCCGTCTCGGGTTCTGAAGATCTCGTAGGACTTAATGGTGTCAGGACACACTAAGAGCTTTAAAAATGAGATTTTTCTTTGAAATTTAAAAGAAAGTGAAATAAAAATATGCTTGCTTTCTAACCTAGATTGATTAGCTGGCACGGAGGAAAGGCTGGCCTTTGAAATCTATAGGCATCCCGTTGCAGGCCCGACCCTGCTGACCCTCGTAGATTAGTAATGGTCTACGCAGCCTGCTCTGTCAGCAAGTCTGGCAGGGCGTGCACAGATGGTGCCAGTTGGAGAAAATCACGGTTGAACACTGCACCGGGGCCTCTGCAGTGGTCATTCTGCCTTGGAGGAGGAGCCTGGACTGAGGCCGGATTGTTTATAGTTGTGTTCAAGTCGATAACCTTGGAAGAGACCTCAGAGGATGCCAGTCTGGGTTTAAGATGCATTTGCTGATTGTTACTTAAGTAATGCTTCTTGCCTGCCTTAGGCCTTCCTGGGCAGTTAGGCATCTGGGGTTTTTACGGGGTCTATAGCCTTGGGGTTGTTCCGCAAGGGAATTTGAAACTAGAACTGATCTCATTCCAAGGAGTCAAGCATAATGCAAGACTTGTTTTCCTAGAGTCAGTCAGCCTAAGGAAAATTCGAGTAGGCTGGAGGTTGGGGGAGGAGGAGGGCTTAGAGTTTGAGTAATCAACTTAACCCAGGGGTAAGAAGAATTGTATTGTACAAAGCCATACACACAGGCTTTGGGCCTCCAGCTGCCACCAGTTTCTGGCTTATTGAGTGACACCCTAGAGGTCCTAGTCAATACTCCTTGTGTGGGGTCAGCTCTGAAAATGATGACTGAGCTCCCCAAAGATAGGGAAAAAAAAAAAAAAAAAAAAAAAAGGACCTCATTAACATTGAGCCTGAGACTGAAATATTCTCTCAACAAAGCTGATCCGAGCTGGAGCTATAAGCCTGCTTTTCCTAATTATACATGTAGTTCTTCGAAAATTCCACTTGCAGTTGTACTGCACCATCAAGTTAAGGAACACTCTGCAGGTTGAGGACAGGCTGCAGAAGCACTGATGCTGAGCAGAGCATTTCTGTGGCTGTCTGCAATTGCAGAGGGTCAGCCAATCTGCCCCTGGACTTCTACCACGTCTGACTTTTTTGGGATTCATTTCTGCCTCTACTTTGTACTTAAAGTCTCCATCCAGGTTAATTCTGGCTTTCACCTGCTTAACAGAGGTGTCCCCTCCCGTGGGGCTATTGTATGAGACGTGATGCTTCTGTTCTGGAGAGACATGCTGCTCTTGTTCCTCCTGTTCTGGAGGAATTCTCCTCGAAGATGCCGCTGTCGTGAAGTGAGAGCATGTTTTTGCAGGCTCTGATTTCAGCAAGGTTTGCAGTGGTTTCATAAAGCGAACACCTGCTGTGTTCGGAGGAGGGACACTCAGGAAGGGAACATCAGTCCGACAGAAGGACATCTCTTCTTGGCTAAGGGAGTGGAGCTTGGAGAGCGGGCATGATAATTTTATTAGCCAGATGTGAGGCTGAAGAAGAGTTAGAAGTCAAGGATGACTGTAAGAGTGAGGCAGGAGAAGCTGCCGGTGGTGAAATCCATTGGCCAGAGGAAGAGGAGGCCTCTGCAAGCAGTTTGTATTCGGATTGTCCACTAGCTGCTCGCATGTCTGAGTCTGGGTTTGAGCAGAGCAGTTTGGCATGGAGGGTGACCAGGACATTGTTGATACGAAGCTGATGAGGCTTCAGGATTGAGCGAGGCTGTCACAGAGGATGAAGAGGGAAGGAGCGCACACACTCAGCACAGAACTAAAAGCACACAGTACTTTTCCTCCTGCCCCAGCACCAGAACACTGATGTACATTTGCCCGGAGAAGATAAATCACAAAAGTAGGGGTTGATTGTGACAGGATCGTGCTCAGTGATCTTTGGAAAGAGAGAAAGAAATCTTTGAAAATAACCCTGCAGTAGAAGTTTGGAGTGCTTTTGTCCATTTCACAGTTGGAAGTGGAGGCCAGAACAAACCAGAAGGCAGATAGCTGGGACTTGGGGGTTGTAGTACATGAAGCAAGCATCTGCTGGTTGATTTAGTAGCCGGGGCAGGAAAAGCCAAGGGACAGGAGTGCAGCAGAAGCCAAGAAAGAAACCTAGTTGAGAGGCCACGTCCACCCAGCTTGGCAGACGGGCCTGGTGGCTTTGGTAATTATACTGGTGCCTGCTGTTTGTGCGCCTTTTCCACTGAGTTAAAAAAGACTTTCCTCTAACTACCAGGTCTCCAGACCTGGGCCACGCTTGCCCTTGGTGGTTTCTTCTGTGGAGTCTTTGCTGTGTCTATGCTCCGGCTGTGTTTGCTGACTCCACTGTAGTACTCTTGGCCCTGGGCTTTCACAGAGCGCCTGCCTGCCTCCTCCTCCCCTGAGCTCACAGAGGTTGGTGAGGACTTGGTCTTCAGGAAGTGCCAGCAGGAGCCGCGCAATGCATGCTGGGCTGGCCGTCGTAGACTTGACCGGAGTGATCTCTCTCTCTTTCTCCCTGTCTGTTTCTCTCTCTCATCCCTCTTTTTCTCTCTCTCCCTCTCCTTTCCCTTTTCTCTGTTATTAGCATGTTTGGCATAAATACTAGGTAACTGACTCACATTTAGAGAAGCTTCATTTTAGTCCATTTTCTGTTGCTGACAACACTGGTAAATTATAAATAAAAGAGGTTTATTTTGTGTCATGGTTCTGACCCAAATTTGAGGAGCCTTCTTGCTGGCAGAGTCCCAAGGAGAGGGAGACAGACTAGATAGATAGATAGATAGATAGATACAAAGAAAGATAGGTAAAAAGATAGATGGATATAAAGATAGATTGATAAAAAGATAAAAGTCTGGAAGGATAGAAGGATAGAGATAGATAGATAGACAGACAGACAACATATGTTGATTAAAGAAGCGAGAGATGGGAAGATCTGGCCTCCGTCTTTGTAACAACCTACTCTCATGGGACCTAACCCACTCTGAGAGAGCAGCATTAATCCCTGCCGGAGGACAGTCACAACCATATCACATTCCTCTGTGCCCCTTCTCTCAAAGATCCCACCACCTTTCTGTGGCAGCACACTGGGAACCAAGATTCCAAAGTGTGAACCTTTGGGAGCATAGCCATCCAAGCCATGACAGCTTCTAATGGCAAGGCTCATACCTAGGGGGAGGGCCCATCGATCCCATGAGTGTTAGAGCTTCCCTTGGGTTAATACCTTCCTTACGCGTGGCTTTCAGTTTGACACTCGCTTTTGCAGTCGATTCTTTTTAAAATATTGTAACTGTGGCAACGACGTAAGAAGACAGTATACACTGAAACTGTTAGGAAATGAATCTTAATGAATTCTGTACATTTTCTTCAGTACTATATACGTGGTGCCAGGATAAATATCCGGGAGATTCTTTCATTTGTAACCACAGTTCGTGTTGCTGTCTTGGAGAAAGATCCAAAGACACTAGCTGGTCGTGTACTTTGGGCCTCTGTTATTGGTGCTGTTCCTTAGAAGGGGATACAGAGTACATTGTAGACATCCCAAGATGTCTTAAATATTTCCAAGACATCCTAAATATTTCCAGTTGCAAATACTTTGGACATTTGTTGAAGTTGCTGTTGTTTTAAAATTCCATTCTGTTGAGTGTTTGTTTTTTCTGTTTATTCCCCCCCAGACAGTGTTTTTAAAAAAGCATTTCTCCCATTGTCACCTTCTATAAATTTTAGGTGATGATAAGCTGTTCAGTTCAGCCTTTTTATTATTTTCTCTGTCTGTCATCGCTTAGGGACTGCTCTAACTTTTGGAACTCACAGATCAGTAAGAAATGTTCAATGTCCTCAAGGAGCTCACCTTGAGGTGAGCGGTGGGGTGAGACATAACTGGGTCCTTTTGTGCAGCCAGGTAAGGCTTTGGGAGCTCAGTTCCCCCTTTCTTGGTAGGGGCTGGAATCCAAGCACTTTTGGAGAGATACTCATACTGTGTCTTAAAGAATGAGGTAGAGTTCAACTTACCTAGGAAGCTGTACCCTAGTGAGGAGGTGATATCAGTTTTAAAGGTTATGGCACAGGATGGTACATACAATTCTTTGGTAATGGCGTCATAAGAGGAGAAGGATCCAGTGGTGGATGACAGGGCTACAGAACAAAGAGTCAAGGTCAGATCCTGGACCAGGCGTCATATATAGAGTTGGCAGTGTGTACATGGTAGTGGAGTACTCTTCCAGTGGTGTGGAAGATGGATGGAGTTGAGGAGTGGGAAGAGACTTGCATGAAGGAATCCAGTTGGGTAGTTACTGCCGAACAGGATGAAAGCAGGGGCTCTGGGGACAGTCAGGAGAAGAGGCGTGTGAAGAGTATTTGGGTAGAAAGTGGTAAGACTTTATGATGTGGTGTGAGCAGGGACACGAGCCAGCAGGGGGTAGGTCTCTCGTCTTTCTGGCTGAAATGGTCTGTAGCTGTTGCCTGCAGGCTTGGAGACAGAAGAGGAGGAGCAGTTAGAGAATGGGGGTGCCAGTTGGAAGTTGATGACATTAACACATTCCCCAATATTTCTTCAGTCTTTAAACTTCACTCAGGGGCATGTTGTACTTACCCCTTATAAACATGGGGGTGTATATTCGAGCCTGGCAGTAGTGGTTTAGAAAATTCAGGGGCACAGAAGTCATCAGGAGTATGGATAGGGGCTTTCTGTCTAAGATGTGAATTGGGGAAGATCATAGCTGCGGTTTCCTTTCCCCTGCAGGTCCTGGAGGCCTCCTCCTCTGCAGTGAGCTACCACCGGCAGCGGGCAGCTGGACGGAGGAGGAGCATGGGTCCTGCTGGTGGATTAGCACCCAGCACCCTGCGTGGCTCAAGGACCAGCTCCTACCACCTTTGTGGTCTCACTTCCTACCTCTTCCCCCTTTGCTCTGTCCCCATCATCCTGCTGTCACGTGTTGCTTGACCACGCCCAGGCAAACAGGGCTCTGTGCTTGCTGACTGCTGTCTTTCCTTCCATTCAGTCCAAATATCACCTATGGCACAAAGTCTGTGATAACTGATTTGATGTAGCACACCTTCCCTGGAACTTCATTCTCCCTGACCCTGTGGCACCGTGTACCCATGTAGCCAGTGTCTGCCTTGGTTTGTCATAGAATGTAGGCTGTGCGTGGGTTGGGGCTCTGTCGTATATATGCCAATCAATTGTGTATCTTCTCATGTTTCAAAATTGTTCTTCTAGAAGATGCCCTATAAAGCTGTGCTCTTCTTTAGGAAAAGTTAACATTCCAAGTAAAGTGAAAATTAGGGTGACAACTGATATGTTTAACTTGTTATTGTGTGACTGTTATATTTATGAAATTGCCTAGGACATTTTAGGTGTAAGGAGAGTTACAGAAAGACTTTACACACACCTCAGCTTTCAGCACTGCCTCTCTTAAAATGTGTAATATAAACCTGTTGTATAGTTTAAGACCATATAGTCCGTCATTGCAGTATACCCTTATCAGTGGTCATGCTTCATTTGGAGTAAATATGTATGTACTGGAGGACAGAAACACGCTGTTTTTAATTCGGGAGAGTTTTCAATTAAGCATTAATGACATCATTAGGTATGATCTGAAAGTTTGAATTCATGCTAATATCAAATTAGTTTTCTCAGTGGAAACAAAATTAAAACCCAGACAACCAGAACCTAACTATTTAATCAACCTAGGCTCTTCTTGAGCATCTGTCTTAGGAAAAAGAGACAAATGGTCATGATATGTGTGTGAGTGTGTGTGTGTGTGTGTGTGTGTGTGTGTGTATATATATATCTTCATTAAGGAATTAAGGTTTTCTGTGTCCTTTCCTGGGGCTGTCCTTGTTCTGGCCCAGTATCTATGGCACTGTCATCTGCAGTTCAAGACATGAAAGTTTCTGATTCAAAACATGACCTTGCACTACTTGAAAATCTTTTTCATCAAAGAAAGATTAAATTATATTCCTGACATGGAAACATGCACTAATTAATGCGTCTCCTAAAGATTTCAGCGGTAGCTACAGAAAGGCCCCCTTTTATTGGGTAGAAGATTTAACCGGATGATGTTCGGTGTCCTTTCTAACCCTCAGTTATTCTGATTCCCCCTCTCTCACTTCTATCAGAAGGTTCGAACCATAGATGCTTTTCTGCAACCTATCAGAAATTTGGTTTCTCAAAACCTGTCATTCATTCTAGGAGTGTAATAATATATTCAGGGCATTATTTTTCTCAGAAAAGTCATTAAATACAGTGACTGGAGACAGGAGGGTATGTCTTAATTTCTTCAAGAAATCACTGATGTTTTTGTATCGCAAGTAACGGCAGTGTGATTTTACAGACTTTCTGCAGTGTTGAAGTTACTTTTATTACTTGGCGTGCTTCCACCAAGTGTGTGTGTGTGTGTGTGTGTGTGTGTGTAGAAAGCAAGAAAGGTGGAGTTAGTTTTCAAGATTTTATCAATGTGCTTTTTCCATTTTGCTTATTTTTCTGCTGTGGAAATGTATTTCCACTTGGTATATTTTCTGCAGACAAATAATACTTTCAGTACATCACATTCACCCCCAATTTTTAAAGGCATTTTCCCACCTCAGACACTAATTATTAAAACTGCATGATTTGCCAGACAAACGCTACTCAGTAGTGGTATTTGAGCAACAAATCAATGAGCAAATATTGATGCAACACACATGGTGCATGAGCACGACACCATCTGGGCTTCTGTACATGATTCACACAGGAAGACAGAGATGTCTTTGCCTTTAAATGGTACGAAATCAAATTAGTAGAGGACTATGGAGAAAAAGCAGAAAATGTTAACAAAAACTCTTAGAGCAATCTTTATAGTGTAGTAGAATCATCATTAATTTGTACACTGTTGGCTGAGCGCCCTGCTGGAATTCGGGAGGGAGGTGTGCTGCAGAGGAGGGTGACTCAGCCCTGGTTCTCTTAAGAGCTTACAGAATAGAGCCCACTGTTATCTTGGGGTATATAGTTAGGAAGATGATATGATCATCTCTAATAACTCAGAAGCGAGTGAGATAATTATGTAGACTGTGGGTAAACAGTCTGGAAGATCTAATGTCTAACTGCTTGTGTTAGTCAGCTTCCCATCACTGTGACAAAATAGTCCAGAAAGTCAACTGAAAGGAGGAAAGGTTTATTTCTGTTTCAGTTGTTTCAGTCATTGTCAGCTGGCTCCATTGCTTCTGGGCCCATGGCAAGGCAGAAGCATCATGGCGGAAGGGTGTGGTCAAGGAAAACTGCTCACCTTATGGCAGCAGGGGAGAGAGAGGAGGAGAGAGAGAGAGGGAGAGGAATAGAGAGAGAGAGAGGAGGAGAGAGAGAGAGAGAGGGGAGAGAGAGAGAGAGAGGGAGAGAGAGAGAAAAAAGATATATTCTTCAAAGGCATGGCCCCCGTGACCTACTTCTTCTAACTGGACCCTGTCTTCTAACAGGCCATTCAGCTGTGAACTATCAGTGATTACCCTACCTGATTAAATGAGAACCCTCTTATCCAGTCTCTTCTCCAGTGCTCCTCAGCTGGCAAACAAGCTTTCATCACAATGAGTCTTTGTGGGACCAGTTTGGATCCTGCTACTGTTGAAAGCATTCTTCACTGGTACTAACTGGTAGGTTGGCCTATGGATTTCTAGACTGTGTGTGTACGTGTGTGAAGTGGGCAGTATTGGGATGAGAGAATCATGTTCAATTTGAGAGCTCTGTGTGTTTCCAGTGCATCTTTTAGTTTGTACTTTCTCTTGTAGGTGGTACAACGTAGTTAGGAAGAACACAGCTGTGGATGGTGCAGTGTACTTAGGAAGAACGTAACTGTTCGTGTTGGAGTTCTTAAGTCTGATGTTTGACTTGGTACAATACCAGCTTCATAAAATTTGGTAAATAGCATAAACTCCTTGAGTTGGCATTTACACGTCTGTAGAGACTAGACATTCTCTATAACATAGAGAATAGACATTATCTCTATAACGTAGACATATTACATCACCATGTGAGGGTTCAAACAAGAGGGCACAAGTAAATGAAAGGGTTTGAAAGTTATGAACATTCAGTCAGGTGTGGTGGCGCATGCCTATAATCCCAGCACTCGGGAGGCTGAGGCGGGAAGATTATTGTGAGTTCTTGGCCAGCCTGGGCTACAAAGTGAGTTCAAGGCAAGCCTGAACTACCTAGTGAGAACCTGTCTCAAACAAACAAACAAACAAACAAACAAACAAACAAAGTTATATACATTCTACAGGTATTGGTTGTTGATATCGGTGGTGGCAGCAGAAAATTGGTCCTCATTAAACACCTCTTCCCAACATGGCTTTCAGTTTTTTAAGACAATCATGGCTGCCTCTAAGGATCTGTTGTTGTTTGTAATAGTAGTATGAGGTGAATATAAAGGTGATGTCCCAAATGCCTGGAGATAGAGCATTGCTGAAGGGAAATTGATTTGTCAGCTGATAATCCCAGGACTGTAAGTTTCCCTTGCAAATCAAGCTGGATTTAACTTTCATAATTTGAAAGAATTATGTAAAAACAGGTCATGTTCGTGTTTCCTTTTTGTTTTGCTGAGTAAAATCTGGATCTGTCAAGAGAGTGGTTGTACCATCCAGTCTGCAGTCATGGATCCATTGTGGCACTGCCTGACTGTTCTCCAGGGTTGGCTGGCACAGCCGTGTGTCCCGTTCCTGGCTGTGACCCTGGCTTTTAGAATGGGGCCTGGTTACTAACAGATGTGCTGTGGATTTTCCTGAAACTCATGACTTTGTTGTGTTTTTGGCATCATATGGGGCATCTGGAAACAGTGGGAAAGCAAAATGAGGGCCTGTGACTTTAAGGCTCTCACAAGGTAACTTGGAGAAAGGAAAACAAAGAAAAGATGACAATTGCATGACAAGTGCTGAATAGATGAATTAGGGAGGCACAGGGGTGCAGCTCGGATGACTTCCTGAATGTGGTTGCAGTAGTTATATTTAATATAATGTGTGCCTTCTCATGAGTGGGGGGCATGGGAGTGCTTAGCTCCCTTAAAAACAATAAGAGGATCTACTATTAAAAAAAATACCTGACTAAAAAAAGTGAGTTTGTTCTTTTATTTTACTACACAGTAAAAATAAGTAAGGGTGCGATGAAATGGTCTTTCCTATGGGCCTCTTTGAGGTCAACCTCCTGTGCCTTCACCTTTCTGGGTGGCATGGGTCCCTTTGAGGTCCTGGAACTTCAGAGACAGTTGTCTCACTGAAAGGAGTGCCTTCAGGCCTTGCAATGATAATTTTACAGACATGTTCTGCAAGCAAACAAACAAATACAGGAAAAGCCTTAACTCTGAATACACATATCATCTAAGACAACCTCTGGATAAAAGGAAAACGAGTTTTCTATCACTCAGAAATTTCAAAAGGCTTTTCTTTTCTCAGTTTTTCAAAGCATTGTAAAAGAAAATCTGCTCCGTCTTAAAAATTGATACTTTCTTGGGTCAACCTCATGTGTCATCATGTTTCTGTCACCAAAGAATGACCTTTCATTTGTTGAAAAATAATTTTTATCAAAAATTGAAACTGAATTTCACCATGTTTCTTTTCATTTTCTATTTTGATCTACCAGGGGGTTATGGTCATTGTGTGAGTTATTTTTCATGTTGCTAAAACAAAATACTCAACACCCACAAGTTAAGGGAGGAAAGGTTTAGCCCACATTTGTAGAGATTTCAGTCCTTAATTAGCTGACTCCAAGACAGGGTGGCCAGGCAGACAGGCATCACAGAGGAGAAACAGTCCATGGCGGGCAGAAGGTAACAAAGAAAGCAGGCAAGGGAACTTGGTAGTTTTTCCCTGACCCTTCTATACTCTATAGAAGCTGCCAGGATTAGGGCGAGGATTACTGTATCAGTCAAATCAATGAGCTAATATAGTAATCACTCATTCTCAATCCTAGTACCCTTGATCCTAGCATTGTACCATACACTCTATATTCAGCCACCTCTGAAAAAGCCCCACTTACAACCACATGAGGCTTTGGAGGGACATCTAGACACAAAGCATTACAGCCATATAGTTGGTTGTCTTTTCCTCCGTAGACTATATAAAATAAACAAAACCCCCCAAAACCTCTCCTGTACTAGTCAGCTTTCTCCCCAAATTCACAACTCAGTAATCATCATTGTCTTTTGAAATTGTATCTTCTCAATATTGTTCAATATTTTGTATGTTTCCCATATTACAGGCCAGTAATGAATTGCTATCTTACTGAGTGTGTGTGTGTTTTTCTGAGTATTTAGAATGAGGTGGGGAATTGATCTAATATCAAAATCAAACAAAATATCAGTTGAAGAAAGATCTGAATTCCCCAGGATGAATTTTCATTCCTTAAGGCAGTGACTTATCAAATGGTTGCTAATGCTATGTGGATAGCTAGCCCACCAAAGTAGTTTATTTCCCCAGCAGGATCTACACCATTGATTTTTGTAGAGTACTTATAACAGTCTATTAACATGCCATTATGCTGAGCATGGAACTAATAGGATAACATGTATGAGGTCAGAGATCAGAGGTAGACTTCAGAGTGAACTGTTCAAAAAGGATGAAATGCAAAAGAAGATGCAAGGCCCATTTCTGGGTGTGTAGATCATTGAGCCTGTAGGAAAAGAAGTCTTTAAGGCAAATAAAAGGCAAAGCTGTGCCTTCGGGTAACTTGTTGTTCAGTGAGCTATTGTGGTGAATTTAATCTATGGCAAATTTAATTAACTCTTTGGCAAAAATTCAGCCAACTTGAACATATACACACTTGGGAGCTTCCCCTAACTTCTAGCATTATCATTTCAAGTATTTATGTGAGTTAATTGAATGAGGAAACAGAGGAAAGTTGTTGGAATGTTCAACTCTTATTTCATGCTTTTGTATTGGGATGGGACCCTCTGAGGGCCGAACTGGGAGCTGAGATGCAATAGCTAGGGAGTTGAGATGCAATGGGTGGTGGGTCCTACAAACAAGAAAGGGGTCTCACTGAGAATTTGAAGATGTAAAGGGATCTGAGAATCACACCGGAGAAATGTTTCCACTGCCTTCATATGATGGAAGCCCCTGATAGGCCCTTAGCTGGCTTTGGACAGTTGAATAGTTCAGGAAGTTTTTTCAGTAAAAGGTAGAGAAAGTGCTATGGAATGTGAGGATTTAGTTATATAAAAATGAACAGTCTTCGTTAAGGTTTACTATGTGTCACATATTCTGCTAGGCATTGAGAAGTGTGTGATAAGAGTATCCTCCTTTTAGCGACACCTAGAGAAGCTGCATCCAGAAGCTCCTAGAACCTATAACAAGCTTCAACACAACCCTGTGAACCTGCGAAATACATTTAAAGTAAATATGGCTTAACGACTCTTTTAGACTTTGATTAGGCATTGTTTTGGTGGAAATGGAAGAAGAAAATCCATTCCTCAAGAACATGATAAGAAAGGAGTAGTCAGACAAGTAGGATTACCAGGAGAAAATGGTGTTCTGAAAATGAAGGGAAGAGATAATTTCCAGAAGGAAAGGGTGGGGCAGCTCTATCACCTGCTGCCTCCGAGAAGCAGAGTGAAGATAAAGTCAGCACAACGGGGCACTGATAGGGAGGTAATTAGTGACCTTCAGGAGAGGTAGTACTGGCAGTGGTGTGAAGGGAAGCCTGCTGCTGAGCATTGATGAGGGAAGGTAGGAAGAACAGACATGCAGAATAAGATTCTTTTGAAAGGGAAGGGGTAAGTTTGGGAGGTAACGGAGCATGCGCCATGGAACTAATTTTATCAATCTGTAATTGGCTGATCTTGCAGAAGTTAGGTAATCACTCTGGGCCTCAACTCCCCTGTCTGTAAGACAAGGAATGATATTAGTAGCTATTATTTCCAGGAATCAGATGATTTAATGCCATTATACTAAGTGGATTCTTATATGATCAATACCTCGAGAGAGATATAGTGAAGGTGCGTGGTGATTTAGGAGCGAGACCAGCTTCTTCCAGCTTACAAGATCTATTTCTTTTTATTTATTTTTTTCTTTTGGTAAGAAAACATGCAGCATAAAACTTGCTGTCTTAATGGAGAATAGAATTTAGTAGTGTTAAGTATATTTGTATTGCGTACACCCAATCTCCAGATCTGAATGTCTTGCAAAACCGATTTTCTGTACCCTTAGACAACAATCATCATTTCCCCTCCTGTCAGCCCTTGGTGAACTCCATTCTCCTTTAAGAATTTCTAACTAATATGAATGGAACACATGAGATTTGTGCTTTTGTGATGGGCTTATTTCACCTTAGCATAATGGTCTCAAGTTTCAATCGTATTGTAGCATATGCTTCCTGAGATTATGTCCGTCTTTGTTTATACGTTCATGTGAGGAGTGCATCCACATCTTCGTTACTATGGTTTTGTGAGTGGTACTGTATGGCAAGGGTTTATAGATACCTATTTCTCTTTTTCAAGCCAGCAATGAGTTTGTTTTTGTGCTCTATGTGACAGTCATGGCTGGTCAGGGCTGATCTGGGACTTGACCCTTCAGGGGCAGTAGAGTGGCTTTTAGGAGAGATCTAGAGATGGAAAAGCCTTTTGCCTTTGGAATACAGAAGAACAATTCACAAGAGAGCTGCGCTTCTTGCATTATTTTCCAATAGAGAAGTGAGGGCCTCTCTTCGATTCCCTTTTCAATGTAAGTTGCTGGAGGACCTCAGGTGTCCCCCATTGTGTTGGTCTGTAAAATCCTTTTCTTTACTGTGCTATTTATTTTTTCCTGTGGTAAGGAGCAGTGATAATGAAGAACAAGGAAGCTTCTAGAAAGATGAGGAGCGCCTCATAGAAGTCTTGGTGTGAGTTAGTGGTTAAGCCTGTGTTCATCTGTCACTAGTGTCACTGTGTGAGGGCCAACCTCACTACCTCATCAGTGATCTTCAGCCTTTGTTTTAGTTACTTGTTACTTATTTCCCAACAAGGAATGACATTAGAAGAAGAGCAATAATTGTCTATGGTTGTCTTCACTCAATTTTTAAAAATATACCAATTTCTGCATCAACCAAGAAGAAGGTGTGCTTACCCTGCCAACCGCTAGAGAGGGGAGTTCTTTTTCCGACATAGGACAGACCCGATTAGCCTGATCCAGCCATGTTGCAGAAGTTTCTTTATGGACCAGGGAGTTCTGTGCCACCAGAAACTATTGGAATGTCCAAATTAAGTCTTCAACTTTTTAAAGGATTTACAAGTAAATTACCTTCAGTTTCTCATAAGTGGCTTGAATAAGCCAATGTAGAACCGAGGGTTAAGTATATTGAGACTATCATTTCAGGGTAAAAGAATAAAGAAAAGGTAAAAAGGAGAAAAAATTTAAATAAACTGCCTCTCTCTAAGGCTTATTTCGTGACTATCGTGGTCCCCCACCTCACCACTGCATGCTAGCTTTGTGGCTTCTCTCCCTTGTTTAGAATTTTTGAGAGAAGGTATCCTGGCACTTTTTGATCCTCTTTCCTGGTGATTTCACACCCTGTGTTTTATCCCAAGTTCTTGAACTTTTCTTTTACTCAGTTCCTGGGTTCTTTTAGGTGTACCATTGGATGCATAAAAGGTTGCGACCTGCAAAGCTGTACAAAGGATGTTAGGTATCACTGCTTCGATACCTGTAAAACTCAGCCTTGTCAGAGTCTGTCTCCCATTTGCTAGAGAAAACTGGGCTCCTCTGGGCTGAAGGCAAATTGCTTTGGATAAGAGATGGGGACTCTTCTTTAGGGATGCTGACCTGACCACTGAACACAGGAGCAGGAAATTGGAGGTGACTCTTTTGGCTTCTGACCTGAAATGGGGCAGGATTTGGCTATCTGTTACCTGGAGTTTTGTGATTTTAATGTTAAGAGGTTAAATGTTATTTGGACATGCAGTGAGAGCTAGGCTTTATGCCAACTTCATCCTCCAGTTCTGATTGGATGTCATCGCACTCAAAAAGCCAGTGTTTCCTGAGTTTTTAAATGTTGGTCTGAAATCTAAGTAAATGTGACTTAAGAATAATAACTTGTGGGAAATAACTGGTCCTAGGAGATGAAACCCAGACTGAGAATCATTAGCCTAGGATTTTCTCCCCCTTGTTCAAATATATCTGTGTGCTGTGGGGGAACAGAGCTACACTTTACCTAGATGTAAATATTTTTTGGTGGATGTGGCATTTGGAAAGATTATGCCTGCCTTTACTTAGAGGATTGTAATTCTTGTTTCTGAACTTTCATGCACAGATAGGAGAAAAGAATAGAAAAAAGCCTCAGAGCAAGCTGGAAGATGGTTCACAAGGTTACAGGTGGAGCAAAGGGGCTTGGGATTTGTAGGTATCTGGGGCATGGGAGAGAGAGACACCAGACTTCTAGGGGAGACAAAGAAACAAAACTTTACTGTCTGCTTTTTGAGTGCATATGTGTTGGCTTTTCCCAACAGGTAGTGCAGATTATAAAAAAATTAAATTTGAAGCTACCAGATACCAAATCTCAACATTGTCTACTTCAAAATGAACTACAATGTTTTTTTTTAAATTTTAATTTTAGTTGTTTTACCTGGACTGCAATTCTGTCTATCCTGGTAGCTTTACTTTGGACTTACTGCCCTGTCTCCTCGGTCCTCCTACTGCTCCTGATGGTTTGGTCCACTGATAGAAAACTTTTCTCCCTAAATAGGGTACTTCCTCCAATCTCTACTCCTACTACTTATTATGTGTGAAGCTGATTCTTTTTTTTTTTTTTTTTTTTTTTTTTTTTTTGGGGCAGGGTTTCACTGTGCAGTTCAGGCTGGCCTTGAACTCACTTTGTAGTCCAAGCTGGTCTTGTGTCCTGTCGATTCTGCCCATGGAGTGTTGGCCATACTTATGCACAAGGGCTTAATAGGCTTTTTATCACAGTGATTCAATACTTAAGAGAAGCAAGCAATCGTGGCAGCCCAGGAAGACATTATTTTGGGGCAGGAGGGCCTCTTAGTCTTCCAGAAATTCCATAGTATTTGCTTTAGAGAGACCCATTTTTCACACTTGGTTACATTCTGTGTAGTAAGAAGTTTTCATTAAATATTAAAGCTAGGAAGGATCAACATGAGTCAGTCGGTTTTTTTCATGAATTTGTGTATGGATGGTTCTTTGCAGTGGCTTGGGAGAGAGGTGGTAGAACTCCTGAGGCAGTGGTTCTCTCTAGGAGAAAGGCCTGGACCAGTGACTTGCTAAGACGAATGAGTTTGACAGTTGGCAATTGTCTGACAATGTCACTAAATTAGTAGATTGGGGACCCATTTGTGTGCTCAGGTTAATCGTTTATTTAGCTGGCATTCATTTGGGGCTGCTGGTCCATTTGTTAATTCTAAAAGTTGTTGAACATTTGTTTAATACAAACAAATATATTTGGAGACATCCAGCATTCTAACTGTCCACATTAGTAGGAAGAAGATACTTGCTGTAAAGTAGCGTTTCAAGACACTACAGACTGTGATAAGGACAAAATGTCTTTTGGAAGGAAATTTGCAAATTAATGGATCAGTTTCCTACGTTTATTATTCTGTTTTGGCAGTATACTTGGGTATCTCTGGATATAAATGAGGCAAAGTTGTAATTAAGACATTTATGTGCAACACAATTGTGGAAAATATGTAATTGCAGTTGGCCAATTGATAATAAAATGAGAACGTCTGGAGATAATTTTCATTAAAATCATTTAGACTTTCCTCGTCCTATGCAAAAAAGACCAGGTGGAGGCATTTTTAAAAGTAAACACACAAAGATTATTTAGTCAATTATTGTGCTAGGAGAGGATAGTGAAACTATTTCTAATAGTGTTTCTGACCTTCCGTAACTTGCGGTTTTGTTTTCTGAGACTGTATTTATCATCTAGAAGCTTTTCAATTTGATCGCAAAAGTGTACACACAACCACAGCTTAATTGAAATTGAGCTTCGATATTGGCCTAAATTACCCGAAGCGTCTGATTTTTGAGTAACAGTTGTTAACGTTTATTGAAACATGCTAGGGCTAAAGCTAGTTTTTAAGAGAAGAGAGGATCCATAAAAGGGTTATTAGAATTATTAGAAGATGATATCCTTTTTGACTTTTCTCCAGAGGGGAGGAAAATCAAGACAAAACTTAAGTTTGTTCTATTTCGTTAAGTACTTTCCATCCCCCAGCTGGCCAGGTTCTTTTAATGTGCCATTTAAGCCTTGAGTTGTAAGTCAACAAATGGACAACAACAAATGTTCAGCCATCTTATTGGTGTCAAGCCCAGCACATTGGCAAATTACAGGAACGCACCAAATGCATCAACAAGTCTGTGTGAGCCAAGTGTGCTGAGGGCGGGCAGCAGCTGCTGGTTAGATACTCAAGAATAGAAATGCCCTCCACGGCCTCGGATCTGTTGTTGCCCCAGGTTGGGAAATGGCAGCTGTAAGATTTAGGACTCTGGGGTAACAAGTTTGCTCTTTGAACTTTTCAGCTCCGAGAACTTCATGTTATCTAACCAGACAGAGATAGACCTTTTTGCTTCCTTGAATAATTTTGAACCACTCACAACGTCAGTGGTGGGCTAAATATACATAACACATAATGTAATACAAAACCCTCAGAGGTAAACCATGGTAATTTTCAAAAGAAGATCCTTTCAGCTGGTGAACTGTATTGGTGTTGGTGTACTCTGAGCCTAATGAAACCTAATAGCAGTACCCTTAAGTTAATGAAAAACATTCTGTCCTCCACTGTTTCCCAGTATCAGTTCTTTTGTGTGTGTCCATGGGGTTGTCTTCTTACCCCGTGCCCTAAACTTTTCCTTTAAAATTTGGTGTTAGAAATAAAGCTTTAGGGGCTGGGGATTTAGCTCAGTGGCACAGCGCCTGCCTGGAAAGCACAAGGTTGTGAGTTTGATTCCCAGTACCAGAAAAAAAAAAGGGAAAAGAAAGAAAGCTTTGTGGCCGGGTATGGTGGTGTACACCTGTAATTCCAGCATTCAGGAGGCTGAGGCAGGAGAATCATTGCTAGTTTGAGAATCATTGCAAGTTTGGGCTACAAAGTGAGCTTAAGGCCGGCCTGAACTGCATAGCAAGACCTTGTCTCAAAAAGACCAAAAAAAAAAAAAAAAAAGAAATAAAGCTTTATGCTTTGGAGAGTTATTATTTCTTTTTTGGGGGGAGGGGGTTGGGTTTTTTTTGGTACCAGGAATCAAACTCAGGACCTCACACTTGCCAGGCAGGCGCTGTGCCACTGAGCTAAATCCCCAGCCCCGAGAGTTATTATTTCTAATTGCAATAGAATATCTGTGGTCATTGTTCGGTGCTGAACTTGACATGGGAAATATTTCCTGGTTAATCAATAAAACCAGCTTTGTTTCTCACTACAAATAATAAAGTGGCAGGTAGAAGGGGCTTTTGACCCCACTGGTCCTCTAACAGCTTTGCATCAAAGAAATTGGTGAACCACTTGGGTCTATAAATCTTCTTTTCTGTGATTCCATCATGTTGTGAGGATATTTCCATGGATATTTTGTTTATACAGAAAAATGAAACCCAAATCTCCAACCACCATTTCTAAAGGCCACGAGCTCCTGGGCTGTCTTCTGGTCACAGACTGTGAGCTCCCTTTCTGGATGGGTTGTGGGTGGTGGGTACGTGCATGTCTGAAGGGGATGCATTTTAACAGCAAGACGGATTTAAGGATATAATTTGGTGACATTTTGCTGACTGTACTCTTTGCTACACGTGCCACTTTATAGATTTTGCTGTTTCAACAACAGTTATCTTTTAGCCCTACTTTAGGCAGGCTCCACGATTTTGTGACTGCTTTGTCACATGTAATGGCTCAATAAACACATTTCCCCGTTAACTTGAGTACTACTTTTTGGTCTCTGTGTATGAATCAGAGTATATTTAACAAGTGAGCAAAGTAAATACGATTAAATGAGTTGCTCTTATTTTGGTTTATGTCCTGCCCCAGTTTTAAGTTTTCAAATTGAGATCTAGCACTTAACTACTACTTTCAGCTCCCTGCCTTTTAATTTTGAATACCAAATATGGCAGAGTTATTCAGGTGGCCAACTAGACTTTTTTTGACCTTGAATGTGGTTTACTGGTATTATGTTAAAAAAAAAAAAGGATGTTAGTATTTGCTGTTTTAGGGAGCATGAGCCCTTGAGATTCCCCAAAGATCATTTTTAAAGTCTGACATGTAGCTGCCTGACTTCTCCATTTTTAGCTAAAAGGCATCTTCTCTGTGTTCATATTTAAGTGACTCAGGAGTGCAGTGCTGGGATAGGTTGCCAGGAGTAAATCTTTGGACATTTCCTATCTGACAGACAGCAGCATCTGTGGTATACATTGCACTGTTCTTTGGGTTAGAAATAACATTCTGCTGACCCTGATGGTAGTCAGGGGAATGTTTACTACGATCAGTTTCCTTCTATTTGTACAGTTTTAGAGCTGGAGGTGAAACATAACACAAGTATGAGTTTTAAAAAAAAAGTCTGTCATGCAAAAAGTAATTCATGCCGCTAATAAGACTGAAGTAACCCCAGGAACTCCTGTTTTTGTGGAAAGTTCATTGAGGTATATTCCTTTTGCTAGGAACTTGTAGCTATGTGGTTTAATATGGTTGTCAGGTATTAGTATACATTTCTTGGGGGAAAAGTATGCTTTATTTTCCTTTTTTTTTTTTTGTTGGGAGGGCATATAGATTCCAGCTAAGGTATTATTAGTGAGTTTCCACAGCCCATCCCCAAAATCAAAGGAGATGCCTTTGTTTTTTAATATAATGCTGATATAGTCTGGGTAAGACAGTCTTATGCTGAAAGTTGAGCAGACCACAATTCCTTTATATGTAGTCAAAGAGCTTAAGGCAATATAATGTAGGACATATAATCTTAGTAGAAAGCCGTTTAAAATCAGTTAAAAAATCTTAAATGTGTGGTAACATTGAATCTATTCTGTTACCTATTACCCTAAGTGTACTACAATGTTTTTTGTCTAAAAGAGACATTCATCCTACATATATTCACATATATTCAAAAATACATGCCATTCTTTATCACACAAATCTATATTCTCAGCCCTTTCAGAACCAAATCCAGGGGGCGGCCATTTTGCCCAAAAAGCAGTTAAAGATTAGCGTCAGCCCAGCCTGGCACTCTCTCAGAATGTGTCATTTCCTCACCCAGTGTGAGTGTCACTCCCAAAATTTTGAATGACGGAAAATTAAGGTCAGAGAGTCAAATATAAAAAGTAAATCTCACAGGTGGAAATGTCATTAGCATCCACTCACCAATCTCTGAAATCTAGGAGCCCATTGTACTGTTCTATCCTACTGATATTGAGCTGATAGCAAATTTAATGAAAACACTGGCAGTTGTGAAGGGCAGCTGATAACAACGATGCAAACTCAACAGAAAAGTTGAGGGAAATCTGCAGGAGGTGTTTTCTGTCATTTGGCCTTGTCCTGTTGGCATTTGCTTGGCAAAAGGGAGGCGTTATTCTTATCTTTGTAGCTATAGAGAGTTTAACTGTGCTTGAAAGTCCTGAGTGTGCATTTCTGTGACTGACAGTCTCCAGCAAGCCTGGCAGAAGCAGCACCTACAATATTCATGCAAACCTGAAACAACGGGCAATATTTTGGTAACTAAAATAAAAGAAAATCAGATTCAAGGTCTTGAAAAACCCCGTTTCCTCTTTCTGTTCAAGATGTAGTCAATGTGTACATAATCTTAGAAAATGGGGTGACCTCAGATATTTTTCTTGAGGGTTGATGGTGTGTTTTGATTATTAACCACTTCTCCATAAAGCTAGATGAGCTCTTTTATGTAATTAGCATCCTAAAACATACACTGGTCATGTTTCTGCCCTGGAGAGTTTATGAGAGGAAAGTTGGCCTAACAATAGGGCCAATTGCACTAATTAAAGTCATGCCCAAGTAGGTTAACAGGATATAGATGTTTGGTTTTAATCGAGCTTAGAAAGGGTACTGAGTCCTGAAATGTTCTGTTTGGAAAGCTTTGCTCTATAAAATTTGCCTTTAACGCAGCCGATCACCCTTAATTAAAATGATATACTTGCTGCTGTGATGTGTGTTTGAGAAGAAGCACTGCCAGGGTGGCTAGGAATTATTAATTTTAATGCATTAAGATACCTTTGTCTGAGCATGGCGTTTCTGAGTACCTGTCTTCTCTGCTCTGTTTCAGGTGTGAATCATGGCAGTGCAGTGAGGCCGGTGATTTACCGTTTTGGAGGGCATGCCTGAGTGTGATTAAGGGATGTAAGTGCAGGACTCCAAGATTTACTTCCTTCCTGTTCCAGCAGGGTTACCTGAGGGAGTGAGTAATGGGATAATTTATAGCACTGCAGGCCCTTCGTCAAGAGACCACTAGTCAAAACAGGAAGATAAACTTCAGGTTCCAGTGTGCAGAATACAACTTTTGATACTTTGTGTGCATTCTTCTTAATTACAGGCAGCAGAGTCTTCAGAGTTTTCCTAAGGAGAGGTCCAAAAGTTAGTATGGCAGTCCTGGTTAAATTATGTAGCTACCATTAGGTTCTATACATTTTTTCCTCCTTTTTGCTGCTTGATATTTTTCTAAAATTGGGATGTGAAAGTAGCTTAGTGGCCTAATTATAGAGCTCTAGGCCTTTTACGAGGTCAAAGAATTACTACGTATTAGGAGTGCAATGACAAATTCAGTGACTTTTTTTGTTTTTTGAGAAGTGGAGCTTTTCCCCATTAGTGTCTGTTTCTTAGAATCTTTCAATTTCATTTAAATATAGTTACTCTAGTTTTGAGTTAGAGAAATGAGGGAGGGTAATTTGTTTGTGGGCCGGATATAGCTGAGTGGTAGAGCTTGTGCTTAGTATCTGCAAGGTCCTGGAATCTACCTCCATCCTCCTTCCCAAAAGACTCAAGACATTTATTTTTTAAGTTATGTGTATTTAGAACAAAAGTGTTAAGCTGGCTTTGGAGAAGGCTTTGTCTAGGGATTTATTTTAATTTTCAAGCAAATACAGGAGTATTTCCAAGTAAGGCATTTTGTAATGTTCAAATGGTTTTTATCATGAGTGCTTCTAGATACAGGATTTTGTGCTTTATTTTCATATTTTAAAAATGCCAGATAAAGCGTTTAGAATAAAACATCACCCTCCCATGCAAGTCTGTCCCTTGTCTAATGTGATGGAGTCTTTCGGCTTGTTATTGATAAGATTAGCTTCATGAACAATGAGGGTCACAAGTGATACATTTATGTGAAAAATATTAATTCCACCTTTCACTTTGGAATATCTTGGAGGTTGGACTTCTTATTCTAGAGACCATAAAGATAAAATGGGAACATTTCCAAACTCTTCCTTTTCTCCCATCTGCCCTAAGTGACAGAAACATTCCCTTTAATAACGGGTAGCCTTTTGAACTGACCTTTAGGTTCATGAGATGTAAATATTGATGGCCTTGACTTTTTTTCTTCTGTGTGCACAGTTCAGGAGATAGAATATCTCCAGATAACTAGAAACAGGTGTAAGTGGTAGGGAGACAGCCCTGAGATTTGCTGATCCCATAATTCTGAGGGAGCTTGTGACATGGCCCAGTTTCTGGACTTTGTGTGGAGAGAATGTCTTACAGGCAAAGCAGTCTACAGGTTCAGTTCTTCTGAGTGTTTCTAGAGCCAAATCTTGCTGGATTGGAGCCCTGTAAATGTCTGAATTATCTGGCCGTGTAGATGTCTTCTAAGACACATAATGTGTGCTATAATATGTGTTGCCACCCTGAGATTAAAGAACTCAGAGCCACTACTTGCTAGGATGATACTGTGAATAGTTAAGTGATGGGAAGCAGAGTTTTCAGATTCAAATCCTGCTCCAACCACTTCCTAGCAATGGGATCTTAAGAAATTGTTTAATTTCTCGGTTTCCTCTTCTATAACATGGAGATAAAAATAACGTTTACCTTTTCTTTTTTAAAAGAGTTAAGTTAGAGCTATCCAATCAAGGCAAGCAATTTAGTAAAGGCTTATTAAATGTCTGCATTAGCAAGCTTTCAGGTATTTACCCTGTGCCCATGAAAGTAATTTACTAAGCGAGGAAGACATGTAGTTTAAGAAAATATATGAATGGGAAGGTTTGCATTCCTGGAGTGGACGCTCTGTTATGTGAAAATCATATACTGAAAAAAAGGGCATGTAATATTTATTTTGCAAAATGCTCTGACAAGTTTCATTTTGTTATTGGTAGTAAAGCAGTTTTTCTGTTTTATGAGTGTACTAGAAAAGGGAGTATCTGAATACTTGCTTCACTATATTATCAAGCAATATTGGTAGGCCTGATCTATATATCTATGGTGCTTTTTGGTTTTAGGTGCTGAGTTCCACCCCCTGCTGGGATTATTATAGTACATGAGGGGATGGAATCGCTCGACTCTGTTTTGGGTACTTCTTTCACTAAGAAACAAGGGCACCGTGAGATGGTACTTACCCATCCATCTGTCTGTTGAAGCCTTTCTGTGCATACTACCTGAGCACTTAGGCAAACCACCCGGAGAAGAGGTGTAAAACTGAAAAAGGAAAAATTGAAAATACATTAACATGATGGAAATACCAGAAGCCTCTCTGCAAAGAACCCCTAAAGTATTCTTAAAAGCAGACTTGATAGCCAGCAACACAACCATTCACTATTGTGTTTAAGAAACCAAACCTGATCCACAAAGTTGAAACTGAAATATGAAGCTGGAAATTTTCCAGGGAAGTCAAGCAGTACAGGCTGCTGGGTCTCAAATTCAAGGGGGGAAAATCCATTTTACAAAGTAACTTCTTGCATTGTGAGCTGTCAATGTTTGATGGGTAGATCCTGAAACATTAACTGATTAAATTCTTCAGTGCTGTGTGGTCATCACGGAGGCCCCCGCTGTCCTGAGCTTCTGTACCTGTGTGCTGACCCACGAGACAGTCGCTAAACGAGGAGCGGGGAGCAGAGTGGAGCATTCTGGCATCTATTTAATTTTTCCTAAGCAGAACCAGCAGGAAGATGTTGAGTGCAGTTGAAATATTATTGATTGCCTATGCTTTATAAAACCTCACAAATTGTCCAGTCCCTTACAAACACCCCATCGGCCAAATTCTCCTTTTCCAATCCCAGTGACACAGAAATTGATGGAAGGAGAGAGATGAAGGCAAGTATTTTGCACATGCCGGACACCTCGCCAGCTCCTTTCCTTTCTGCTTCTGGGCACTCACACTGTTTCATTTACTTGCAGGTGGGAGCACAGCATGTCTTCCATCCGGGTCACCTGGGTACTTCAATCTTGGTAGCTCCCACCCCTAAACCTATGTGCTTCCTCAGAGACTTCTTGCCCATATTCTGGTGGGGTGGGGGGAGTGGAGCATGGTCTGACACCCTTTCACCCTCGATTCTGGGTTTCTCTGTGTACCTGAACATCTCTGGGCTAATGATCTTGTGAAAATTTGGGGGATTGGTGAGCTCCACAGATCACCTTTATTTGACAGATGAAGAAACTGAGGCCCAGAGAAGTGAAGCAATTTGCTACAGATCATTCAGCCCACAAATGTCAGGATTATACATGCAGGCTATGTGATTTCAGTTTTTCCACTGAGGCATGCAGTAAAGGGTGGACTGCACCAGGGTTAGTGGACTGAAGTGGTCTGCTGCAGGAATGAAAAGAAAAAGAGGAGGTGGCTAAACAAGGAACCAGAACTGTGGGTGGGGTTTGCTGGAAGCTGTATTAGAAGACTGTGGGTTGGGAAGCATGAATAGTCTCTCTCTGATACAAGAGAAAAGGAGAAGATTAAAAGCGTGCCAAAGATCAGATATTTTTTTGGTAACTGTTTATTTTCTATTGAAATTAGGGAACAATGAATATTTATTCATCCTCAGGTAATTTAGGGTAATGGAGTATAGACAATTCCGATTTTACCTCCTTGCCTCCTGTGGTCTGTGCTACCTTTTGTTTGGCTAAAAATGGGCTAAAAGAAAAAGCCAGTGAAGCATTTTCCAGATCTGATAACTTCAGAGCCCTCCAGAGAAACCTCTGGCTTGAGTCCCAGCGTGAGGTCACACAGTCTGATATTAGCTGGATTTATGATGGCGTGTCGACCAAAGCACAAGGCACGCCACCATGATTCCTATGAACCATTTATCAGGTGTTGGGAGTGGTTCTCAGTCAGCCGTGCACCTCACACTATTCTTCAGAAGCACAGCCCACCCATGGGCATAAGTGTATCTTTTTCAATTGATAGTTAGAAATTCATCTGGAAAACATGACTTTTTGGCAATTGGAATTATGACTTAGTCCTTTTCTGTGTTCACTTATACTCCTAAATTTATACCTGTCTGACTATGTCCTGAGGTCTGGTATTTTGGTTTCTATCAGTCTGTTTTCAAAATTGCCTAAGGACTCATTCTATGGGAAGGGATAGTTGAACTGGACAACAGAAATTCAATTACTTATGCCCTATGATATCAAAATAAAAAGTAACCAGGTGCAGTGGTATACATACACGGTCCCAGCTACTCCAGAGGCTGAGGTGGGAGGATTGCTTGAGTCTAAGAGTTTGAGACCAGCATGAACAACATGATAAGACCCTGCCCAAAAAGTAGAGGGAGGGAGGGAGAGCGAGCGAATGAGGAAGGAGAAAAATTCTGTTAAGTATATGTAAATGGGAATAATGTTCACGGTAACAACGAATATTTATCGAGTGCTTGTGTGCTATATGCTGTTCTAAGTACCTTGCAAATTATTAGAATGACCCCATGGAGCTTGTACTATTAACCCATTTGGCAGACAAGGAGCTGAGGCAAGGAGAGGAGGAAGTTAGAAAATTAATGCACCACTTCCTCAATAAGCTGGATGCCTAAATGCCTGCTAGCAGCATGCGTGTGTGAATAATGTGACTCCTTTTACTTGTCCAAGGGAGCCTACCATGGAAAGGAGGCGTGTTCCTGTAAACCAAGCTTTGCAATGTGTTAATAATAAGGGGAGGGTGATTCCGAGAGGAGCATGCCGGCATTAACTTGGATAATTTTCCAATTTTATTCCTCCTGGAATCATGTTAGAAAACTAAGAATCTTGAACTGTGTTAAAAGTAAAAGCACCAAACTAAAGAGAATGGATCCATCAAAACCAGTATGATGGGGCCGGGAATGCAGCTCAGCGGCATAAGCGCTTGCCTGGCAAGCCTGAGGTCATGAGTTCGATTCCCGGTACCCAAAAAAAAAGTTACACAACCTGTATGCCACACTGAGTGTGTGGAGTGACATCAGTGGCAGCAAGAGAAGGTAGCTTGGACAACCATGGGAAGAAATATCATTGATGTATTCAGCAACTAGTTTGATACTTGAGTGTAACCCTTTGGACTGACCCTGGTTCTCAGTGGTGAATGTCACTGGATGGGACCAAGCTGGAGAGGAGGAAGTGGTGTGGGCAGTATGATGGCTGAGAAGCAGCGCTCAGGAGCTTCTCTGTCATCTCCCTGTGAGTCCCCGATGTTTTATGGTGAGAGTACACCAGGTGCGAGGGAAGAGTAGTGACAGTGAAGGAGGCAGGAAATCCCTAATGACATAATTTTGTACTTCAGTTTGGTATGTGTTATGGGGTCACGAATTCCATAGTGTCATTTAGCAGATGTTTGCTCTGGATATATCCCCTGGGCTCAGGTCTTCTTTTTCCAACATGGCACTAGGAAATCATAAATTGGGCTCTTTTGAGATTTTTTTTTTTTGTACCAGCAATCAAACCAGGACCTTGCACTGGCCAGGCAGGAGCTTGTGCCCCAGAACTATATTCCCAGCCCTTAAGATTTCAGTAGACTAATACAAAAAAGTCTGATAGTGTTACTGCAACTATTATCTAAGGACTACCTCTGATAATATTGATGAAGAAGTAATAGCAACCATGATTTAGCTTGAACTATTTTAACGCATGCACCACTCTGCTAAAATCCAAGAAGAGGTTTTTTTCTTCAAGGATACTTTACCGTGCAGAGATAAGATATACACAATTGCAAAAGTAATTAATTCTTAATACCTACTTCCTATCTCTCCACACCCATCCAGCCCAGGATTACCTTTTACTGTCAACTCTTTTAAGGCATCTTCACTCTCTGTAGCTGTGCTAGACAGTGCCATACCAGACAACCCAGAGGTCCCCTTAGGTCCATATGGTGTCATCCGTGGAGAAGTCCTTTGATCTGTCTGTTGAAATGGACATCCTTACTGCAACACCGCTCACATTCCCTGCCGCAGATCCTGAATTCAGCTCCCACTACATGGCCCCAGTGCCTTGCATGACTTTTTTGAAAATTCTTTCATCTCTGTATTTCTCTACTGATTGCAAATTCTTTAGGAGCAATTTGTACACATTTTTGTATTTTATTTTCTGTGTAATTTTACTTATTGAAAGAATGAATATATTTTCTAACAACTGTAAGCTCTTTGAGACTTATGTCTCTATTAATTTTTCCAAATCTTAGTTGTCATTCTTCCTGAATTCTTACTCTGCACTGATCCTGGAATCTTAGTTCCTGTTCTCCTTGAACTCTTACTCTGCCCTGATCTTTGAAAGGATTCTTCTTCCACCACCCTCAGACATTCTTCCCTGGAGCCGTTTCCCTCCCACTAAAAGGCAAATGAAGCCAGGCTCCAGGGCTTGATATGGATGCCTTCTGGTCTAGGGAGAATATGTTAATCACTTTTGCTAAGTGCTTTTTGGCCAAAGGTGTAAAAGCCTGATTCCATTTGAGGGGAAAAATGTTTCTGTCTTAAAACTTGTGATTATGGACTTTGCGTCTTGAAAGGCCATAGTAGCTCCAATCTAATGCTAAGCCATTTGCACTGCACTGAACATATATTTTTCATGGCTTGTCTGGTTGAAAGAACTATATGCATAGCAAGGTACAGAGTTTTGTGGCGTGGTATTTAATTTCATTACATTCAGTTTAATTTCTATAAAAACGGTGCACATCTCCCCCTCCCCCCCCACATCAGTGGCATGTTTTTGTGCTTGTCCAAAGCTATTCATTCTTAAGAAGTAAAGACTGTTTTAAAGAACAGTACTTAAGGCTGTCAGCGTGCCTCAGTTTCTTGTTCGGTGAGTCTAACCCTGGCCACCTGCATACCTCCCCGGAGTGTTTGGATGAATGGCTCTGAGATTTGAAAGCACTTTGAGTTTCTTGGATGAAAGGGCCCCTGTAAGTACAGGTCTTAGGAAGGTATTATATGTGGGCTTTCTAACCTGTGGCACAGCCTGTTTGGCAAGAAACGCTAATGCACTTCTGGGTTTAGAGTTGTAAAGCTGTACATTCAGGGCCTCAGGCTTCGTCTTGTGAGGTTCCTGAGGCATGTGCCACTGCTTGCTTACCTCTAGCGTAGATTCTGTCTGCAGAGCAGGAATCTGCAGGTGTGCACAAGCAGGACAACCAGGGAGACAACAGCCGCCTGCGTTTGGCAGCTGTGGCGTGGAGGAGAACGCACAGGATGCGAGGAGGGAGGCTGGGCCCTGTGTTCCTGGCCCGTGGCCTGTGTTTTGGGAACCTCCACAGTTGCTGTAATGTGACAGAGGAGATCACATCGGTGCTTCGAAATGGTGAGCCCGAGGGAGAGACTTGCCCTGCAGCACTGATGTTTAGATTGTAAAGGACTGGATTTGGGTTCAGGAACCTTCAAGTGTGGCCCTGTGTCCTCAGCTGGTGGGATAGCAGCTGCCCTGAGCCTCAGTTTCCCTGTCCAGCTGCTCTGCTTTCAATAATTGTCTTGCCTAGAGCTAGAATGTGAGTGGAAGTCCACTACACTGCTTTTAAATACTTAGAAGTTATTAACTGATCTAAAGGACTGGCAAAATATGTTTGGAAATTTTACACAGGCAAGCATACCTTCGTAAAGAACGTGAAGGCAGATTTGAATTTGGAGCTTTCAGCTTCCAGTTTTCCTTTGGTGCCTGCCAGGTAGCATGGGCAGGACCAGGGACCTGGTGCTTGCACTGTGGACAGCTAAGTCTGCACGATCCAGACTTCACTCCATGAGGGATACAAAGGGAAGGCCAGGCCTCCCAGGAGAGAGGGCCTGGCACCAGGGAGAAATCTTCAGAGGCCCCATGCATGAGCTTAGGCTTGGGCAGAGAACTTCAGGGTCTGGGAACTCGGCATGATCCCCAAGGGAACTTTGGGCTCCCGGTGGATATGTGCTTGGCCCACGGAATCCTTATTGTGTGGGCCAGGGCATGCCCAGGACTCAAGCCCTCTTGCCGGGTTTCAGGATGGTACCGCATACAGCACCAAAGCAAGCATTCACTGTAAAATGTGTATTACTATCAAATATGTGAAAAGATGTCTAAAAGAAGTACTTCAGATTGGCTGTAATCACATTGATATTTAACAATGATAAAAATGGGAGCTATTTTCTAGTGGCTAGAAGGACAGATTATTCTCTTATTTCTGGGATTGACCACATATTCTTTTCTTACTTAACATTTAATTCATTATTGTAGTTCTACTGCCAAAACTCAATACACATTTACTGGCTCCTTTCTTAACCATTCTCTTGGTTATGCTAGCAATAGCGATGAAAAAACATGCAATGTTCTTTGTTCATGGAACCTACACTTTAGTAGATGGAAATAAAATAAAATGAGCAAATATATCAACTATATGGTTTCCCTGAAGACAGCTTCCTCTTTGTTCATTCATGTGCTCAACATATACAATACACCTTATGTGTCCAGGCCAGGGACTAAACTCTCTGTCTCTAACAAAGATAAAGGTATGGAAACAAATGCATTTAGAAGACAAAAGGATGGCATTATTTTGGGCTTACATTGGGGCATATGGGAGAACTGTTCAAATACTCAGGTACTCATTGTATACATGTCCTTAGGAGCAGGTATTCTGCAATGTTTTATTATTTTTCATTCATCCAATGTTTATTCAGTCTTTATTTAAGACATTCTCCTAGGCTCTATGAGAGGTCACACAAGGATGTGAGAAGCCCTAGGAGATAGAATAGTATATAGAAGAACTGCAGAGCAGTTTTTGGCATTTCCTAAGTATTTGAATTTTGCCTGTTGCTGCTGCTTACTCACCGGGCCCTGGCTATGGCTGAGCTGTGTCTCTCTCCCTGAGGTAGGGAGAAATCCTGCCTGCACCCTGGCCCGCAGAGGGTGTGTCCTGGAAGAGTACTTTTCAGCGCCCAGGAATGCTGTCCTTGGGATTCAGCCCACTTCTCTTAATGCAGACTCACACATCAAGAGGGCAGTAGTATAATTATCTCAGCTACTGGAAGACGGCTGAAAAGTACTTGCTGATTCTGGATGTAAATTTATTGTGAAACTTAACAAAGAAAAAGTCACCTCCTTCTTTCCCTTTCTTCCCTTCAATTTAAATTGCGTTTTGAAAACGCTTTGGTTAGGATAAATATATGTTATTTGACCCACTATTAAAGGGCCTGTCCTGTGGGTTTGGGACATGTCAATACCTCCCTGAAGCAAATAAGATACTTTGGCTGTTTACACCCTTGTGTGACAGGAGGTCATGTGTTTCTTCTTTGTTTTGATAATTAAAAATAAAATGAAACAGCTAGAAAGAGAAGTGTAACAAATTGTGGTGAGCCATAATTTTGGTGATCGGGAACTTCTCACCCTGTTGGTAAAAGGATCAGCCAATCTTCACTGTGTATTTTCCATAATCTGCTACCTGCCATGACTTAGCCTGTAAATGTGGCCATCTGTTATGTTTATTATAATCTTTATGTGAGGCTAAGTTATAATTGCTGCCTACAAGCTACAAAAGTTGGTGAACTTGTGTTAAAGAAGAAACTAAAGGTGGTGATAGGGGACTGGGTAGAAAGATTGGTAAACCCAGTTTTATTCTGAATACAAATGAATGATTTTTAAAACTTAAGCAGTATTGTTGGGATCCATTTCTAGTAAGTTGTATGATCCTGGCAGATTACTCAACAGCTCTGAGTCCTGTCTATAAGAGGAATGTGCTGATTTTCTGATATCAAGCATTTCTCCCAGGTTTAAAGTTCAGTGATTAAATAAAATAGACTAACCAATTGAAGCTACAGTGATTCTTTAGCCTAGCTCTGTAATTGTTCAATAGTCTTTTCTTTTTCTTTTTTCCTTTCTCTCCTTTTAAAAACACTTCAGCTGAGGGTGGTGGTGCACCCTTGTAATCCCAGCACTTGGGAGGCTGAGCCAGGAGGATCACCATGAGTTTGAGACAAGCCTGGACTACACAGTGAGTCCAAGGCCAACCTGAGCTGTGTAGTGGGACCCAGTCTCAAAACAAAACAATTCAAAACAAAACAAAACAAAAACTCTTAACTCACATGCCTGGGTCTTATCTACATTCTTGCTTAGTCAATCTAACGTGTAGCCTTGGGCTGTGTATTTCTTTTCTTTTCTTTCTTTCTTTTTTTTTTAAAGCAGCCTTCTACTTTATTTTTATTTATTTTTATTTTTTTGTTTTTTTTCCCATATCAGGATTTGAACTCATGACCTTGCGCTTGCCAGGCAGGCGCTGTGCTGCTGAGCTAAATCCCTAGCCCCTGGGATTTCTTAATAAAATTTCTCCAGAGCTTCGTCTGCTACATATTGAGAGCCATCAATTAGCTATCAGGGACTCTAAAATGAGGGTGCAGTGGGAGCTCCTGAGAATCTGGTAAGGCTCTGGACTGCAAAAACTGTTTATATGCGCAAGTTTTACAAGTATAATGTAAAGGTTTTCATGCACCCTCTGCATTTAAAAATTTTGGATTGAAAGTGCCTGATGCAGAAGCCCCTTTTAAAACTCGGTTTCCATGAACTTTTACCAGTTGGCTACATCATGGCATGTGGGGTGGGATTGCAGTGACCATTGATGTGTCTGGTTGGAAATTCCATGGAGATCGAGGCAAGGAACTTAAGTTGAAACTAGGAAATAAGAGAACCAGGGGATTTTTTTTTTTGAGGGGGTGGGGTTTTGGCCTTATTTACTGAGATTTGACCTTTCTGATAGGTTTCTTGACTTCTTTGGAATGTAAAGTTGGGGCTACTAAATATTTGCCACCAGGTAATATTTATTTAGTGATGTGAGAACCTAGGGCATTAGTTGACTGCAAGTGTGATCATTAACAGGACCGAGGAGAATGCTACCAGAAATAATGGCACCTGTGTTATCAGTGACTTTTTTTTCTCCCAATGGCACTGAAGGAAAAGTGATATTTGTTATCGAATCAGGCAGGGAATTTACAAGTGATAAAGAGTTAGAGAGGTTGCATTCTTTCTAATATCTCACTGTGCAGTCACAAGTATCTTTCTCTCATGGAAAGATAAAAACACTTGACCAGAGCCATAAATTTGTTCTGTCTTCTGTCAGCGGGGCCTTGGGAAGACTTGAACAGCCTTGACCTCGTCTTGTCCTTCTTTTATTGAAAGGATGCTTATTATGTGATAGTTTAAGGAGGACCGATGAAAAACGATAAATGCATCAATGCAATTTCCCAAGGAATAAAAGACTCTGTGGTCTTTTGGGGACAGAGATGGGTATTGTGTGTGGTGGTGGAGACGATGGTGGTGCTGCGTTCCTTCCGACCCCAAAGTACACAGGAGCTTTGTGCCTAGAACTTGTGTTAATTGGGTTGACCAAGGGTCAGCATTAGAAACAAAACAAAATCCCCCTCCAATTCCCCACTTTTTCATGATTAAATTTCTGTTTTTTATTGTTGGTCATACTTGCTTTGATGTTGCTTAATACTCCTGTGGGTCTATAGCCATTGCTGCCTTTATTTTAACCCAGTTAAAATCAGAGACTGCAAGGGATGGAAATGGAGCAGTTAAGTAGGATTTAACTATTTTATCTAAAAAGTGCTTAAATGATGCTTTACGGTACTCCCTGGTCCATTGAATGCTTTGCAGGCAGAGTATTTCCATGCATTTGCCAGGCCTAGCTTTTGAAATGGCAGAATTGGATGCACACGTTACGATTTCAATGTCCAGAGTGGAAATGTTATTCCCGTAGGTCACCAGCGAGGCTGTGGGTCAGGCTGGGGGAGGGCACCACGGGCTGGGTCCTGCTGTCTCCTGCCTCCGGCTTCCTATTGCACTGTAGTTGACCTGAAACTGGCCGCTGACCTGACTTCATCTTGGGTGTCGCTAGCACAGTTTTCTTTTCTCAGTAGGTCCCTCTAAATTATTTTTTTCTTTTCAAAACACAAAGAAAATTGCATACCCTCTATGTATGTATGGTATGTCTGGCTGTTTCTGATGAGTGAGGCGCTGTCTTCCTGGTTACTTCCTTCCAAGAAAGTATCTGTTGACGCATTCTTCATTTGTCAGCTTCATTGTCCAGCACTCTGAAAAACCTTTGGAGTGAGTCAAGAAAGCCCCCATCCAAAGCAGCCTCTCAGGCTGTCAAAGACAGGACAGGCCAGAGAGTTCATATTCTGTGGGTTTTTTTTAGAGATTTCTCTACTGATAATAAAAGACTTCATCAGCAGTTAACCATTTCATTTAAAATTGCAGGTTAGGTAAACTGTGCAAGTTTCCCGGTGCTGTAAATTTTCTTCTGAGTCCATTAATATTGCCGTGACAGAGGGATCAGGCAGGACCACTTTGCTTAATGAATAAATGGGGTGGCCGAGCCCAGGATGCCCTCAGGAATTCAGGGCTCCCAGACTTTTTGCCCTTTGCCATTTCCTGACCCCTTTGGATCTTTCACAACCCTGTGCTATCAAAGGTTTCTGCTTAGAAGTGTATTACTAGTAATTTCAATTTCAAATGCATAGTAATAATCGGTTTTCTAGATTCTGGTAGTGTGGTACTGCTTGCTTTTCTGTAGCTGTGGACAGGTGCCTCTCATACCTTTGTATTCCATCTTGAGGAGCTGAGTTGGCACAATCTTCTCGTATTTTTCCTCTCCACCCCAGTCCTCCTGCCAGGAGTTTTACACACTTACAGGTAAGCTGTGTGGGCTTGGAAATCCAAACACGGTCACCAGTGAGGAAATCATTTTGCTTGGGTGTTGCAATCTCTCTCTCCTTCTCCAGTTCTGATTTTTCATTTGCTTTCTCACAGACGCTCAACGGAGAATATAATTTATCCTTGCCATATAAATTCCTTTAATAATTTCTTACAATTTATCTTTGTATTACGTGCTACAGGCGGGTATAGATGTATTCACAAAGAAAGTGTCGGGGAGGCCACGGGTCTGGGAGGGAAGCGGAAGACAGACGTGTCCCCAGGGTTAGAAGAGAGCTTCGGTACGGTGCGAGGGTGCCTGCCGTCTCTGGGTTCCGTGGCCTCAGCTGTTGGAACGGGCAGGAGGCAGGCCTTTTTCTCATTTGCCCTTCCAGAAGTGGTGTTCAATGTTGATAACAGACGAGACTTAATTACTTGCTTTTCTGATGGTCTTCTTAGGACAATGGTATACAAACACTTTGAAACAATAGCAACTTTAGTTAACCTTTAAAGCTGTTTTTCAGTTAGTATTTGCTAAGGAAGGACTTCTTATAATATAACACTAATAGAAATACATTTTCTGTGACTTCTTTTATCCCCGGGGAATCTCAGAAACTCCTATAAATCACTGACCCTAAAACCTCTAGTGTCCTTACTGTCCTAAAATCCACATCCCTCTTGTCAGGATCCTGCTTTAAGTCTCCAACTCCCTGCCCCAGGAGGTGTATCATGTTAAAGCTGAATGTGTTCAGGGCTAATCTGCTAGCATCTTTACCCAATTTTTTTTCCCTCACATCCTTTCTATCTTTACACTGTCATTATCCAGGGGGGCAGATAGGGTTCTTCAGGCCAACTGCGTAGGCAAGTCTTTCTCAGTATCTCTGGAAGCAGTTCTTTCCCATTTCTCTGGCTGTTTATTTAGTTCACCCTCTTAGTGCATCTTGCTACACAACTCCAGTTGCTGCCACCTGAATCTCTAGTTGGGTGTTTGAGGACCTTTCTGATCATTTCTCTGAAAGCCACCAGGATATTCAAGGCCTGGGGCTTTTAGAATTTTTTTCTGTGTTCTTTTCCTCTCCCTTCCAGCCTGTGTTTATGGCACCTTTCATGTAGTATGCTAGGGAATCCTGCTTTTGCAGACAGTCTGACTGGGCCGTCCTTCCTGTGGCCCTTTCCCCTCTCATTTCCTCCTAGGGATTGTTCTGTCCACTTAAAAGCTGAGCCAGATCTCTCCTCTGTGAAACTAGTGTCAATACACCATTGCCTGTGGCCCCTTTACAGCAGATATCATATTGAATTGTAGTGTTTGTTTATGTCTGTCTCCCCACTGGAGTAAGTGTTTCTCAAGAGCAGTGACTGCACACTGTAGGACACCTAGTAGACAGTAAGTATGCTTTGAGTGAACGTCAAATGAGGATGGAGGCTATGTTGTGACATGTTTTGTTTTCTTTATATATGGATCATGGTAAATGTGCTTATATTGTGTCTATTAATATTGACACTATATTTTCTTTTGGCATATTTTCCTTTCGCTACCCATTGGAGATGAAAGAAGAATTTGAAATTAGAAAATTGAGAAATGCTGGTCGAGTACACACTACAATATTAACACATAACCAAGTTCTTCATTTGAGACATGTAACAGAATATCTCAACCCTGACCTCTGCCCTTATTAAGCCAAACCTTATTTCCTCTAGATTAGAAAGTCTCCTTTCTGTCTCAAGTGTCTACAAGTCATTCACTTTTTAGAAACGAAGAGCCTTTCAATCTTACAAGGTCTCAGCTTTTCTAAGGGTAAAAGGAGGCTGGACAAACTGGTTTGGATCAAAGCATATAGAATTTCAGCAATGACTTTGTTCTGTTTTACAGTACTGAATCCTGAAAGGAATGTAACAGTTAATAACTGTTGCAAGGTGATTAACAGAAAAACTTACGGCAGAAGGAAACCCTATTTAAAAAAAAAGTCATTTTAGTAACTTATGAGCAACTAGTTAAGGAAAAGTCACTTACCTAGTATGGTTTAAATGGTTCCTTAGCTGGGCGTAGTGGTGCAGTCCTGTAATCCCAGCACTTGGGAGGCTGAAACAGGAGGATTGTTGTGAGTTCAAGGCCAGCCTGTGCTACCAAGTGAGCTCAAGGCCAGCCTGGGCTACCAAGTGAGCTCAAGGCCAGCCTGAACTGCATGGTGAGACCCTGTCTCAAAAAGGCAAAAATAAAATAAAATAAAATAAATAGTTCCTTAAAGCTGCACGTCGTTCTGGCAGTATAACAGTGGGCACAAACCCAGTTGAGCTTGTGATTTCAAAATAACTAAAGTAATTGTAGAGACTTAACACTCTCCTGGTTTTTTTTTTTTTTTGTTTGTTTGTTTTTTGTTTTTGTTTTTCTCTGGTACCAGGAACCGAACTCACGACCTTGCACTTGCCTTTTTTTTTTTTTTGTTTGTTTGTTTTTTGTTTTTGTTTTTCTCTGGTACCAGGAACCGAACTCACGACCTTGCACTTGCCAGGCAGGCGCTTTGCCGCTGAGCTAAATCCCCAGCCCCCCTGGTTTTTAATATATAGTAAATTTACTTATAATTTAAAAAGTTCAGGTATTCATTGAATAATGTATGTATGGACTTTTAATTTCCAAATATTTCTATTTTCTTGTTACTGACTGCTGGTTTAATTTTATTATAGCCTCAGAACATGCATTGAATGATTACAGTCCTTTACTTCTTTATTTTTCTTTTACATTGTTTTCTCATGGTTCAGGTTATGATGAATGTCTTGCTGAGTGTTCCTTTTACTTTCAGAAGAATGTATTTTGCTGGTGTTGGAAGAAATATTCTATGCAGATCAATTAGATTCATTTGGTTAGTTTGATACTTAGTTCTTTAGTGTCCTTACTGAATTCTGTCTACTGGTTCTATTGTGGAAACTAGATTGTTGGTGCCTCTAACTTACAAACCCCAATTTTTCTTTTAAAAAAATATTTTAAGAATTGATTTTGTTTATGTATTTTAAGCTCTATTGTTAGGCACATATACCTATATGATTGCTATATCTTTTTGGTGGATAAGTTCTTATACTATTGTTTGATACTCTTTTTGATACTGGTGCAAGTTTATTTGTTCTGAAGTCTACTTTATCTCCTATTAATACAGCCACTTACTCAAGTTTTTTCAGTTTATAAAAACAATCTTTTATTTCAAGATAATTGTAGATTCACATGAAGTTGTAAGAGTAATATAAGGAGATTTTGTATTTATTTCTCATTTTCTCTGATGGTAGTGTCTTACAAAATAGAGTATGATGTCACCAGCAGGAAATCAACATTATTACAAATCTCTGATCTTATGCAGATTTTTCCAGTTTTACACATAGTTAGTAAAATGCAAGTTTGTCACACATTTATCTGCTACTACAGTCAAGGTGCAGAGGAGTTGTGTCACTAGCAAGCTGCATCACCGTACCTGTCATGACCTTAGGCATCTCCTTCCTCACAGTCCCTGATCCCTGGCCGCAGCTCAGTTGCTCCTGTTTCTGTAATATTGCATTGTTATTTCAAGAATGTTATATAAATGGAGCCATGCAGCATGTAACTTTTAAAGACTGACCTTTTAAAATTTGCTGTAATTTCCCGCAGATTCACCCAAGTTGTGTGTTTCAATAATTTCTTCAATTTTATTGCTACCAGTGTTTAGTTTTATCAGAAACATGCAGAACTGTTTTTCAGAATGGATCCAACTTCTCTGCAGTTTTGTTAGAATTTGAATTTGTCACTATGTTTTATTTTAGCCATTTGCATGGCTATGATGTTATATCACTTTGTGGTTTTAGTTTGCATTTCACTGCTGGCTAATGACATTAAAGATCTTTGTCTGTGCTTAATTACTAGCTGCACATTCTCTTTGGTGAAATGCTAATTCATATCTTTTGCTATTTTTCTAATTGAATTGCTTTTCTGCTTCTCTTTTAATTTTAGTTTGTTATATACTTTTCACCCTTTATATTTTAACCTGTGTACATTAATATACTTGAATTTGTAAATTTCTTATAAATAGCATAAGTTGAGGATGTTTATTTATTTATTGGTACCGGAAATTTAACCTAGGGTCTTGTATACACTAGGCAAATTCTCTACCACTGAGTTACACTCTTACCCTAACCCTAACCCTAACCCTAAATTATATTTTTAATCAGTCTTTGACTTTTAATTGTTATATTTAGGTTTGTGTACATTTCATATTAATTATTGATACATTTGGATTTTGACCCACTATTCCATTCTTTTTTCTTTCTTTCTTTGTTTTGAGACAGGGTCTCACTATGCAGTTCAGGCTAGCCTCGAACTTGCAAGAATCCTCCTGCCTCAGCCTCCCTAGTGTTGGGATTACAGGCATGCACCACTACACCTGGCTTTCCATTCTTTCTTTTTGAAAAAATTCTTCTATTTTACTTTTACTGTGGGTTATTAGAATATTTATAGTTTTACATAATCATTAATTTGTTGTGATTTTGCAATTACTTTTGTGTAGTTTTTTTAGTGTTTGCTCCTTCAATTACAAAACAAATCTGTATTTTTTGACATTTACATATAGTTAAAATTGCATCACTTCATTGGAGGTGTGGAACCCTTACCATCTCCTAGCTCACTTGATAATCCCTCCGTTATACCATTGTTGTCTTTGTGTAACATCTATATCCACTGAAATTCCCATCAGTTACTCTGCTTTTGACCATTACTGACACATTTTAAGGTGCTGAAGAGATGAGGCATAGCTTGTGATCATTTCTGGTGCTCTTCCTGTGTTGCTGTTATTCTCCTTTCCTTTTGTTATCATTTTCCTTCTGTCTGGAGAACTTCCTTTAGCAACTCTGCTAAGGTCTGCTCACTATAAATTTTGAGTTTTCCTTCACCCAAGAATGCCTCTATTTCATCCTTGTTCCTGATAGATGCTTTCACTGGATATAAAATCTGGAATGACAGTTTCTTAAAAATTTTGTGCTATTTTGTTCTGGTCTTTATGGTTTGTATAATTATTCTAATTATTGTTTCCCTTTATGTTAAATATTATTTGCTCTGGCTGTTTGGAATATCATTTCTTTGTCTCAAGTTACTCTTCCAGTTCCAGAACTATTTATTGACCCAAGTGGTATGTCCTTGATTTTTAAGTTTGTTTTAGCATACATTTCTCTGGACTCACCCCGTTTGGGGTTTGCTCAGATTCTTTAAATTATAGTTTATATCTTTTACCAAATATGGTAGATTTTCCACCATTATTGCTTTGCATATATATATATATATTTTTTAAATTTTTTTATTTTTTTAGGTCAAGTAGAAAATTTATTGGAGAATAGGGATGGGGAATGGGGAATAAAAACAGCTCCTGAGAAACAGGAGGTGTCCCGAATGAAAGAGTTGCCCTGCTTTGCATATATTTTCAGCACACATTCTTTTTTTTCTCATCCGGGGACCGCAGGGACAAAGATGTTAGACTCAGAAGGTCTAATCTGCTGTCTCCAAAGCTCCACTCCTTTATGACTCTGTTTCTCTCTGTCATTCAGATGAGATAATAATCTGTTGATGTATCTTTAAGTCATTTCCACTGAGCTCTTGAGTCTGTCAGGGAATTTTAAATTTTGATTATGGTTATTTTCAAGTCTAAGATTCCCACTTGTTTCTTCTTTATGTTTGCTTTTTTTTTGCTAGCACTTTCTATTTAAGCATTTGTTTTTAGGATGTGCGTGCTTTCTCATGCGTACATGTACAACATAGAGATGTCTTGTAATATATAAATACACTTTAATATAAACAGCTTTAAAGTCTTTGCACATCATCTAAGCATCTGTGGTGTGTTGGAGAGTTTATTGATTGTTTTCCTATGTGAATTGAAATTGTCATGGTTCTTGGTATATTGAGTAATTTTGGAATCTGTCCTAGATATTTTGAAGATTATGAGACTGGGTTGTATTTAATCTTGCATAGATGTTGATTTTTTCTTTGCTCTGCTCTTCTCTCCCCTTGTCTTCTCTTCATCTCTCCCTTCTTTCTCATTCCCCTCCCCTCCCCACTCCTCTCCCTCCCTCCCCTCTCTCATTCTCTCCCCTCCCCTGTCATTTCTCCCTTCCCTTCCTTTTCCACCCCTTCTTTCTTTTTGTTTTTCTTTCTTTCTTTCTTTCTTTCTTTCTTTCT
>NW_004955483.1:4729195-4800739 GCF_000276665.1 Chinchilla lanigera | reverse complement strand
CCCTTCCCTTCCCTTCCCTACTTTTCCCTTCCTTTCCCTTCCCTTCCCTTCCCTCCCTTTCTCTTCTCCTGTTTTCCCACTCTGACTCCCTTACCCGCTTCCTCTCTCCTCAGCCCACCTCCTGTCTCTCTGTCTCTGAATCTTGATATGTCAATCCCAATCCCCTCTACACCTTCATGATGTAGTGATCAGTGGATTCCATAAACAACTTTCTGGAGTTACTTTCCCAAGCTCTTGGATCTCTATATTCTCCCCGGTACTTTCTCCTTCCTTAGGACTTCCTTTCCCAAGCTCCTGGCCCTCTTTCTTATTTGGACCTGAGTGGCAGAAGGGCAGAGAGAGGACAAGAAGCAGAAGAGACTGGTTTCACTGTGCCTCCACCACAAGGAGGGACGCCTGCTCACCACCCTTGCTGGCATGGAACTGTCTGGCGTCAAGGGCGTGAGAGACTGATGAAAAAGGAAAGAAATATGGACAAAATTAGATAATTCCACAAGTGTTATGGTTCCCCTTGTTTGTTCTGTGAGCCAGAAATAGAGGGCTTAGAGTCTTTCCATCACTACAGTGCACATTTCTAGGGTTCTAACTGTCTTAAATTCTATCCTGAGGGCTCTGCTGGAAAATAAATGGTAGATTCCCTCGTAGTTTGATTGTATGTGGTTCCAGTAGTTTCTTAGATTTGCTGAGTGCTATTGGATTTCCGTAGTTTACTTTCCAGGAGTCGTTGCAGTCGTCTTTATAGTTCTGTTCAGTGGGGGAGATGGATGAAGGAGGTTTACACCATCTGACGCAGAAACCAGATTTGAGCCCATTTCCAGTGGAATACCGGGGCTGGGTTCCTCCGTCTCCCACACTGCAGCAGTCAAGCATGTCATTCCTGGGGACTATACTCATTTCTGCACTTTGAGTCCTGCACGGTTTTAGAAACGCTGAATTATCATGAACTATGGTTAGACTTTGGGTATGCAGAATTAAAATGGGAAGCTAGATAAGAAGACAATTAAAAAGACATATGATATATGTGTGTATGCATACGAACTCACATACACTCGTAACGATGATTTTGGTAAGCTTAATTTAAAGCCAGACTAATTCACCAGTGATTATATAATTGTCCTCAACTCAAGGAGCATCACGCTGTACTTATTATGTCATTCCTACTCTAATGAGTAAACATAACTAATCCACAAATATGAATCTTTCTAAAATGAGATAAAAATTTTAATTTTTTGTGATAGTATTCTTCACTCTTGGTAGTTAACAGAGAGAAAACTCATAATCATGTTTCAAAAATAGCTAAAAGGAGTTGGTATGGAGCTGGAGAGTTACACTTCGTATTGGAAGATTTAATCTATTTTCTTTTTCTTTTTTTTTTTTTCATTTCTTTTCATTTCTTTTTTTTTTTGGTATTGGGAATAGAACTTAGGACCTTGTGCTTCCTAGGCAGGCACTTGTGCCACTGAGCTGTATGCCCAGCCCATTAATCTATTTTCAAAAGGGATCAGGAGAGGCGATTCTGCTGCTTGGTGACTTTGAGTCGTGGGTCAGTCAAAGAAACTAAACCTCTGTATGTATGAGAGGCAGAGAAGCATTCAGGGCAAGAAATGGGGCCACAGTTGTTAAAACAACCAGAGGAATGAGTGAGCGGTAGGGCAGAAGTGTTCACCCAGGTCAGGGACTGTGGGGAGCTATAGTTCTGGTGGCCCAGCGTGCGCCTGTCTGTCCAAGCACTTGCTAGCATTGTGCCCACTACTAGAGCCTGTAGCCTCTGCACACAACTTCTGTGTTGCTGTCAGATGCAAAGACCAATGCATCCCACCATCTTCTAGCCTCATCCAAGTGTCTCTGTGGAGGACCGCCTAGGCGACTGTCCTTGAAAGAGGAGCAACCCCTCCAATTTGGCTGAGCCCGACCCTGTTTCCATGCACTGATATGTACAGAGCTGGCTGGGACTTTTCCTTTTCTCTTCAACTGGCTTTAAGCAATGCATAATCTTTGGAGATGGCAGGCGTGTTTCCCCACCCCTTTTTGCTGTCAAGTGACCCTAGATGAGGCGGGATGTGGAAGCCAGTGCTCCATACTCGGCTGGGGTCCAGCCTGGAGGACAGAGGCTATGACTTCCTGGGGCTTCAAAGATTACACATCAGAGCTGAAGCACCGACCCCAAAATATTAGATCCTATCTCAATTGTGTTATGCAGATTACTCTTTCTGCATATCCTCTCTGCATGTGGGAGAGGTGATTTCAGGCCTCCTACCCAGCCCAGCTCCTGGCACTCATGTATTTCCTGTATTTCCCGCTCTTACAGTCACTCATCCTCAAGCCACTCCCTTCTTCACAAATGAATAACATCTGGGTTCAGTCCTGGGTATAGCCCTTTGTTCCAGATGGCCACCATCACGGCTGGACTTAGGACCCCTTGGCTCCCCATAACTACAAATATGTCTTAGTGACTTTATTCTCACCATGCGTTGCACTGGATGTGGTAAGATTGGAATTAACTCCCTAGGATTCCAATAACTTTTCATGGGATTACAAATATAAACTTCCTGGGCTGTGAGGAAGACTGGGAAGGGCTCTCTATACTGAGAGAGAAAGAACCTAAAGCTAGCATTGTGACGGCTACACAATCTGAGAAATGGAGTTTCCAGCCTTCAGTTCCCCAATAGGGTGGCAGTTTAACAAAGAGGGATGGCATTGATGATCATCAACATGGACTTCATTGACATGGAGCTCTTTTTATTTGGTTTTGTCATATGGTATGTCTGGCGAACAAGATTATAATCTGTGTGGAAGGAGAAATAGGCTTCATATTCTTTAAATACACCACAGAACCGAGAACAGTGATCTTGCTTCCTTAGTGTTCTTTTCATAGGATTGTCACCAAAACACCAAGCACACTTTCTTTTTTTTTTTTTTTTTTTTTGATTTTTTTTCTCCGGTACCGGGAACCGAACTCACGACCTTGCGCTTGCCAGGCAGGCGCTTTTGCCGCTGAGCTAAATCCCCAGCCCCCCAAGCACACTTTCAATAACAGATTGTACTTGTTTATCTCGGACCAGTTCCAGAGCCACCGATTACAGACAATGGAGCTTTCTCCCTTTTATTTCTAAAGCCAGGGAAACTTCAGACTATGTTCCCTAGGAATTTTGAGGTGGATCATTAGTGGACTCTATTTGTCCAATCTGAAAGAACAAAATTGGGTTTTTTAAAAGATGAGGACAGGGAGGGCAGTTATATGCAGATAAGTCAATTAGTAATTATCCATGTGATCTCGTATCCGCTATGCAGGAGGCCGTTTTGCGGTAGTGAGGTGCATTTACTATTTAGTGAAACAGAAGAGGAATTTTCCATCTATCCTCCCCATGTAGTGAAAAAAGATCAAAGCATTCTTTGATCATTGTGGAAGTTTTGGTGTATTTCTGTCTGGCCTCTTTTTATCATTCTTTTCCTTTTGTGGGTAGTTTTGTATGGACTTTTGGGCCTTTATGAGTGTACATTTTATTGCTGTGCAGCATACCATAATTTATATACCCTTGTTATTAAATGCTCTTTTTCACCAGTGCAAATTGTACTGCATGATATCTTGTGCCTAAGATTTTCATACTGGCGATCACTTCCTCAAATAGGAATTACCAAGCAGGTTTTGAAACTAACTGTACATTTTTACGCTATCGCTAAAAGGCTGTGAAGTTTCTTGTTCCTGTACATCCTTGTCAGCACTTGGCATTATCAGCCTTTTCTGTTTTAGCCATTCTGGCAGGTGTATGGTAGGATCTCATTGTAGTTTTAATTTACATTTCCTTCTGATGACTAATGAAGTTTAAAACCATTTTCTTGTGCTTAGTAAGCCCTTGAATCTCCTCCTTTCCAAGAGTTCATTCAAGTTTTTGCCAAGTTTTTATTGGCTCTTACTCTTCTTTTTGATATCAAATTTTCTTTGTACGCTTTGAAAATGAGCCCCTTGACAGCTAGATGAGTTACAAGTCATCTTTGCCCACTCTGGTTTATCTTTTGCTCTCATAACAATACCTGTCGATGAACAGACAGAAGGTGTAAATATTCATGTAGTCAAACTTTTGAGCTTTTTTCCTTTTATGATTGGTGTTACTCGTGTTCTGCTTAGGATATATATTTTTTTTATTTCCAATGATTGAGTTAGGTTTATGTTATTTTCTGGAAGCTTTATTGTTTTATCTTTCATATGTACACCTATAATCCACCCAGAATTGATTTTATATATGCTCTGCAGTAAGAGTTCTTTTTTCCTTTTCTTGTCTCTTATCTTCTTTTCTCTTCTCTTTTATTTTTTTCCAGATAAATGTGAAAATTGAAACAACCATTTGCTGGAAATAGAATCTCTTCCCAAGAGCCCTGCAAGACATCACCAATCAAGTTGCTCTGTCTGTGGGCTCCTTCCCCACATCTCATAGTAGAGCAAAGATCTCTACTTGTGGCTGACTTCTTGGGCTTCTTTTCTCCATCGCTTCTCCTTCTCTGGCTGGGCTCTATCCACTGATGGCATTTACAATCTTTCATTGTACAATTCCAGTTGGATCACCACTAGGTACCTCTCAGACAAACAGAAAAAAAGTGTTACCTCTTTTCCCTAGATTTCTGTGAATTTGACATTCAGGTTATATTTCTGTATAGCAAAAAATGACTAACATGACAGGCTTTTTAGCATTTTTAGAAAAGCTTGTAAGCTGTGATTTATTTTGCTTTACTCATTAAATGTATTTTGACTCGCAAATAATTTGAAACCCTCATTTTTAGTTGCTAGCTATATCTTTCTTCTCCTAAACCTTAATCAGAGCTACTGGAAAATACAAAGATAAATTGACTTAATGCTGTTTTCTTCCCACCACCACTTGCTTGATAAAGGGAGTTTATGGTCAGTAAAATTATTAGAAATGGATGAGATGGGGGAAGTTATGAAGAGATTTGACTAATCCACAGAGCAGCGAAGCTCCTTTTAAATAATCTGGAGCCAGCTTTGAGTGTGGATTAAGCGTGGTAAAGAGGGTTTATTTTAAGACACTGATTTTAAAATTCTCCATTTCTCTTCATATATTTGTCTCTTCTACTTTTCCTTTTGAAAACCTTCAGGTGGTCTCCCTTATAGGGAAGCCTTAAGCTTCCTTTTTCTCATGTCCCAAGATGAATTTTCAGCAGGGAAACTTGATCCAAAGGGAGAAAGAGAGAAAGAAAGAAAGAAAGAAAGAAAGAAAGAAAGAAAGAAAGAAAGAAAGAAAGAAAGAAAGAAATTGTTCCGAGTTTGCTACATTTAAAAATAATTAAGAACAATCAAAAGAAAGAAGATAAACATTGCACAAAATGGTCTAAAAGGAAGCATTAACCACTTTTAATTTTGCATTATTCGTCGTGTGTGCTCATATTTTTGCTAAAGGTTAACTAAATTGTTTAGACATCTGTAATGAGTAGGCATCTGTCTGCTGTACATGGCAGATTCATGTGCTAGATTTCTAGAGAAAATTCCTTTAATTATTTATGATGAATGGAGAGTGCCTCATTTTGTGGAAAAAATTTGCTGTATGAAGTTCTTGGCAACTCAGGGAGTTAACAAATATCAATTTCTATAAGAAAAAAGAGCTCTTGATTCTTTGAAATACTGTGGAACTTGGTTCCGTAACTGCTGTTGGTATAACGCTGACAATATATGAAGCTGTTTTTTCTTTTATTTTCCCCCACAAACCATACAGTGATGTTATGAAGATGGGAATATTATGTTTTAAGAAGGAAGCTGAGGCTCAGGGATTTCAAGGGCTTGGCCCGAAGGCATTCAGCTACAAAGCTGGTAATAATAACAGTTACAGTTTATTGAGTGCTCAGTGTTTTCTGAGAACTTTTCCAAGTGCTTTACACATATTAAATTTTTAAATGTTCACATTAGTCCTGCGAGGGGGGTGCTATTATTATCCACATTTTACCCACGAGACGCCGAAGCACAAAGACGCTAAGTAACATATTGAAGATCCTGGTGAGTGCAGATCGCAGAGGCGCGTGGAAGCTGGGTCGTGCTGCTGCCTGTGCGCGCCGGGGCTTGGACCTGCGCTTGGACTGCACGCCTGGGGCCCGTACTGCCTCGCAGCGGTGTGCGTAGTCATAGCTTGTGATCATGTATGGGGCCAGAGGAAGCCCACTGTTCAGTCGTGGAACGTGAGTCTGCTTATGCTCAGCATGGTGGTGGGGATAGCGATGTCCCTCGAATCAATTTTAATTCAAATCCAGGTCCATTTTCCATCTCATCTCTTGTTCCACTCTGCCAGCGTGGTCTGATTGCTGCTGTATGGCTCCATCTCTTTCTGTCCTCCCTCAGCGTCTTCCACCAATCCCCCACTGTCACAGTCTGCCATGTGGAAAGCTACAGATGTACCTGTCACACTCACTGTCTTCCTGCATGCTGTGAGATATGTTGGCCTGTTAAGCATTTCCATGTAGCATTGTCCTCTGGATAATGTATTCTCCAAGGTCAGTTCATGTGCTGGTTGACGGATTAATTGTGCTGCAGGGGATTGAACCCAGGGCCTCCCAGATGCTAGGCAAGTGCTCGGCCTTAGGGCCCAAGCCTTGTACATCGCACTTTCTGTTTTGTGCCCAAGCCTGCGATTTAGACTTCGCAATAGTACCTTCAAGTCCTTTGTTTTCTCGTATTCCCGAGTCTTTATTGGGAATCTTGATTCTGTTCCATGGCCTGATTGTCCCTGTCCTGTGTTTGCATGTCCAGGGCCTGTGTGACTCATGAAGAGCCTTATTTCCTTGCGTTTTACAACCCCCTTCCCCCAATTTCTGATTCTTCTAAAATTTCTTAATCACTTTTGGCCTTTTAGTTATATGCCACTTCAGAATGACCTACCGTATTGCCAACAGCACGTTATTTTTATTTTCATTGCACTTAATTTATAGGTTAATATGAGGAGAATTGAACTTGTGTTTGAATTTCAAATCCATTCCTGCATGCAGTATCTATCTTTATTTCTTATAATTTTCTTTTATTTTTGACGTGATTTCACTGAATTTTTAAGACTCTCCTATGAATAAGTTAATTTTTATTTTATGTTATGAATGATTTTAGTGATTTATAACAATGCTTCTGAATTTTTAATTTTCAATTTGTACCCAGGATCATTGCTAAATTTTTAAAATTTTTAATAATTTTGAGATTTTTGTGGGTTTTCTATGTAGATAATTTATACCAATATGGACAGCTTAAATTTGTCACTTCTAGTTCTTTGCTTACTAATTTTGATATTATTTTTGTTATTAAGTAGAACTTTTATCATAGTGTTAAATTAAAGCACATGTACGAGATGTTCTTGGTTATTTTCCTGATTTTAGTGTTTTATCAATAATTATGTTAGCATAATGTTTCACATAGAAATTGTAAATTTGCAATGAATATGCTGAAAGACATAAAAGAGCACACATCAACTGAAAATCTGTCTTTTATACAATTGCTAATCTCTGTAACTCCACTAACATATATTGTTTGTTTCTTCCCTTTCTCAAATTCATATGCTATATCTATTCCTTATATGTATATCCACATACTCACTGCAAAATACATAGTTTATGCAGATATGAATCTCTACCTGTTTTTATTTCTACTTAATAACAGATAAACTGAAATTTAGCATGTTTATATGGAATTACTTCATTCTTTCTAATTGCTGAGTGGTATACCATTATATGAGTGTAGCATATATCCAGCAATCCTCCTATTTGGAGCATTTCTATCTTCTTTTTTACATCTTGAAGCAATACTGAAATAAACTATTAACTACTTGAATTTGTGTACAAATTAAATGGAACGCCAATCCCTGTGGATATACGTATGGATTTGTATTATATTTTAAGAAAAATGTTACCAAAATTGAAGACTTTGAATGAAAACATAACAATATACTTTTAAAACTTTGTAATATAGGAAACTTGATTTATATACTAAAGCTTGGAGAATACTATATGAACATTCATGTTCTCATTGACCAGCTCTGATGAAATAATTGTTCCTCCAACTTCATGGATACTTTCCTCACCTCCCTCCTGCAATTGGAATGTTTACAAGTAAATCACAGATACAGTTCCATATACTTAAATATTTTAATATGTACCCAGAAAACACGAAGTCTGCTTTTAGAATCATGAACATAGTATCATTATCATTATCATATCTAGAACATTAATAGTAATTCCCTAATGCTATCAAATATCCAGTGTTCAAATGTGTTTGTTTTACATTGTTTTTAAAATCTGGGTCCCAATAAAGTCTGTACGTTGCATTCAGTTAATATGTCTTGTAGACTTTTATTAGTCCACGGGTTCCCTCTTCCTTTCTCTACCTTTTTGCTCTTCAGTTCTTTTGTTGAAAAAAATATGCTGTAGAACTTCCCATTGTTTAGGTTTGCTAATTGTATCATGTTCCTTTATTCTTTGTATGTCCTATAAATTGGTAGTTGGATGTCAAGCTACGCTGTCCAATAAAATGTCCACTGGCCCCATGTGACTCTTTCAAGCTAATTAAGAATAAATCAACTTGAAAAATGCAGTTCCTCAGCTGTACTAGCATTTCAAAGGCTTTTAAACACTGTGTGTGACTTGTGGCTGCCATATTGGCAGCAGGATGAAATGTCACTGTCACAGAAAATACTGGTGTTGAACAGCATAGGTCTAGAGGCTTGCTTTGACTTAGGTTCTCTGTCTTAGTATTACTTATTGGTGAAGTTATTCTCTCCTATCAGGAGGTTCAGAATCCCTGGTTGTCTTTCCTTGCCTGGTTTACCTGCGATCAGTGACCATTACCCAGCTGCATTATTTCATTAGGTTTTCCAAAAGCTGATGCCTCATTATTAGTGGTAATTCCTTGAAAAGACAAACTATGCAAATCATACAGCTATGTAACTTTATATTTTATTTTTAACTATAAAAATTTCTAACGAAATCTAGCCGTTTAGTACATTCACCCCCTTCCTCACAATGGGAAGGATTTTAGCATGGCTTAACTCTCTGCTAAACAACCATTTTTGTCTTTTTTTTGTTTACCTTTTTTAAGATTAAAATATAATCAGCTACATTTTTAATGAATCAGTCAGATTTATTGCTATCTTCCCAGTTTATTTCCTTGTAGGTTTTTATATTGCACACTATCCCTTGTCTTCATCATTTTGTTGACCAAAACATCTTTAATATTTGGTTTTGGGTGGCTGGGGATTTAGCTCAGCGGCACAGCGCCTGCTTAGCAAGCGCGACATCGTGAGTTCGATTCCCGGTACCGGAAAAAAAAAACACAACAAAACAAAACAAAAAAATATTTGGTTTGGGTTTGTTTCCCACCTTTTTAGGTTCCTCCCCACCTTTTCTTTATGGTATAAGTTATATAATATTTGATAAATGCAAATGCATACACACATATTTATAGAAAGTGTAACATTTAATGAATATTTATTAAGTACAGACATTTCCAGTATAGTTCAGTCTACCTATATAATCCCTCCCCATGCAAAACAGAGCTAACCACTAAGTCTGTATTTACTGTTTCTCATTTTTTTTGCCTTTAAAAACACACACATTGAGTTTTTAAAAACAGATTTCATAGGTTTTTTTGTTTGTTGATTTGTTTGTTTTGTTTTTTTGGGTTTTTTTCCCCGGTACTGGGAATCGAACTCAGGACCTTGTGCTTGCCAGGCAGGCGCTGTCCCGCTGAGCTAAATCCCCAGCCCCTCAATAGGTTTTTATAATCAGTTTAATAGCTCTAAGATTTGGTTATACTTGAGGTTTATAATGAGATTATCTCATACAATCCAAAGTCTTGTTTCAAAGACTCATCAGTCCTTCCTGTTGGCAGCAGTTTCTCCACTGTGATCGACAGGACCACATTACATTTTGTGCGCATAGTACAATGTATCTGGCCATTTTTTATATGTGGGATTTTTTGGTGTTGTTTCCATTTTTCACCTTCAGTGGCAGCGGTCTTATGAATATTATTACATGCCACCTGATAGAAATATTCAGACATACATCCAGGACCTACACTTTAGAGTAAAGTAGCTTAATGACATGGTCACGGTCACAGACTCAGGTATCAAGCTCCCGCCGACCTCTGGCTCCTAGCTCTGATTCCAGCAGCTGGTGGTGTAGCCTTTCCAGCCAGTTGGCATTTCTGGTGCATTTCTGAAGACATTTATGATTTTTGTCCCTGGGGAATTTCTCTTTAATCCTTCCAACAGGGTTGGAAAGATGGTGTGTGTGATTTGTGAAATTAGGGCACTGTCATGCTACAAAGCTACCGTCATCTACTCCCTCATATTTTTGATGTTAAGAATGGAGCTGTTTTCCAGAATAAGATGCAGTCCTCTAGAAGAGGTGGCTAAATTATTTTACAACTTGTTTTTTATGTGTATGGAATGATGAGAAGCGGCTTTCTACTCTGAGTTTAAGGTGTAAAAGTGTCATTCACTGAGGCTGGTTCCCCCCCAGGGCGTATTTGTGACATACTCTGAAGTTGCTTTTGCTTGTCAGGAACAGGAGTTATTGCCACCAGTGGCCTCTAATGGGTAGAGGCTACAAATGTAGCTATTGTACTGGACAATGATTAGGGCGGACCCCACATAAAAATCGTGGGGTTCAATGTAGTCATAGTGATAAGATCAAGAAAAGAAACCTGAAAAGCAAAAACCCCCTACCACATATAGGACAGCCTCCAATAACAAATACTTTTTGCTCTTTGAAGATAGTTATGATTTTTGTAGTGGCAGGTAGGAGACCCTGATCGACCTGAAAGTGACTAGCCCAGGTGTTCTGAAAGTACTAAGCTAACACTTGATTAAACCAGGTCATTTTGGGTTTTTTGCCATCCTTGTTCCTTGTCTTTGGAAATGTGTGTTTGGAATGCTCAGGTTAGAGAACTACAGAATTAACCTGGGTAATTTCTAGGAAGTGTTCAAGCAGGACGAAGTCAAAGATTAGCAAGCGGTAACATGTGCGGACATGTTCAGTTCTCTGAAAACCAGCCAGGTTGAGTTTCTATTTATATCTATAAACAGCGTTGTATAAGTGCAGGTGGGCACTTTTCCTGTCCTGAGCCTCCCAGAACGGCCCCTCTTCGCAGCCATCTCAAGCCTCAGTCAGGAGGAGAAAGGGAGGTATTTCCACACACAGCAGCAACCTGAAGAGAGGATTTGACCTGTGAATTGCGTGGAATTTTGGAATAAAGTAGGGCTCACCTCCCACCACTTGCCGGCCCAGCTTTGCAGTAGGAATACCCAGTAAACATGGATGACCAGGAATTCCCGCAGTCTGCTTCGCTTCCTTTCCTGTTGCAGGTCTTTCCCCTGTCCAGGAACCGCTGATACCTAGTGTAGGCTCTGACAAAGACAGCCAGGGAGGGGACCTGCAGGGGGAGAAGGCAGATAACAGCCCAGCCGAATGTAATCAGCATTTTATTACCGTGCTCAGGAAGTAGGAATAGGAAAAAAAAGTAGGTTGGAGCAAGGAAAGTTAATTATGTGAGGTTATTTGACAGGAAATTACTAAATACAAACAGACAGAAGAAACACATTTTAAAGCAGGGTAGGAAATCTCAAGTTACTCCACAGTGTGCATTCAAAACCCCCAAAGCAAATTCTGAAAATAGCAGTTTAAACAAAAGCTATCTTATCTGATAAAAGTATTTCAAACACAAAGGGAAATTTATATATTGGGCAGGCAATCTTAAAATAAACCGATTTTGTTGATAGCACTGCAAATTTAATTGTGGGAAACCCCCTTCAGATGTCTGAATTTATCTTGTAAATGTTTTGAATTTGTTTTCAATCCAGCCTTTTAGGTCTGTAAAGGTGTGTGCGTGTGTGTATATGCGTGTGTTTGCCTATATATATGTGTTTGTGTATTTCATCCTAGAAAATTATGCATATCTGAAATAAAATGAAAAGTACTTATGCTCATGTTTCTTTGTAGTGTTTCAAAATTTAGTATTATTGTTTCCCAAATAAGTGTTATATCAATAAAGCACAGAAAACTGACATGTTTTATCTAAAATGTTTACTTACCCAAGTCATATATTTAAAAATCTTTGTTATTCTGTAATCAGTTAATTTAATCTCATTTTTTTTTTTATTGGTTTGCCAAACATATTTGATAGTCTTTTTTTTTTTTGTTTTGTTGTCAATGATTATGTGACTGAGGAGCAAGACATTCTCTTACCTTTAACTGACCTTGTTCTGTAGTCTGGTGTTAAATAGACATTGTTGGAGTCGTAGGAAGGAGGGCCAGAAGTAGCTATTGAATAATCTGTCCCTTTTAATTGGGGCTGGTCATTCTTCAAGAAATTGAGGGGAAAAAAAAGAAACCAGACACACATATTTATATATGCCTTTCCAAGGAAGAGAAGAGGGAGTTTATTTTCTAGAGCTTTATAATGGGATTCTTAAGGACATTTTTAATAGTTGAAATATCAAAGAGTCCTATCACAGAAATGGGGTGGCTGTGCAATTGCACAGTCTGTGGATAAAGTTACACATTCCATGCTAGTTCAAAGAAAAAGCAGTATTTTGAAAACATAAATGGAGCTCAAAGTCTGCATTCCTTTTAAAAGGCCAACACCTGTGGAAGGAATGCTGGTTGTTTCCACTTGACCTTCAATTGTGAAGCACTAGGTACTCCAGACATTCAGGGGGGTCGGGGAGGAGCCACCGTAGATGCAGTGGTACCTTGGGGCCAGCACCTGTGCTGCTCTTTGAGAAGAAGGGCAAAGATGGCGCCAGGAACAGCCAGGGAATGCCTCCTACCTCTTGCCTTGAAAAGGTTGCTTTGTACGTTACACAGTCACAGGGTGATGGATGCGTGGGTGGAGATAATGTGAAATAAGCCACAAGCCCTGGAAGCAATCAGGCTTCCATTTTCAAGTCCTGGGAAACCCCCGGCAGACAGTATTAGTACTCTTAGGCTGGGTCCTCTGTGAGTCGTAGTTGAGGATGAAGAAAGACATCATTGATGTTCCAGACGGATTCCCATCATGCATAAATAATTCCTTAGGATGGAATTAGTTGCTTTGAGTGGTACTTCCCCTCCTTTAGGCCACTTGCATCAGTTCAGCAGTTCATTGTGGTGTCTGAAGAACTAAATGTACAATTCAATATCAGGAAGAAAGTTACACATAGAATATTCTTTTTGAACAAAGAATGTATTAGTCCCTGCAACTTTTGATGGGAAAGTACAGAGGTTTGGCTTCTTTGCCCTCTATTCATTAATTCTTTATTCCTTTACTCAACAAATATTTTTTAATTGCCTAATAAATGCCAGGAACTATGGTTCGAGCAGAGGATGACGTGTCGAGCCTTAGTGTCAAGTGGTCATCCCTAGCTGACAGGGCTTTGTGACAAGGACAATTCTACCCATTTTTTTTTTTTTTTTTTTTTTTTTTTGCAAGGGAGGGGTTTAAATGAAAGAATTTTCCCAGGTGATCCATAGTCTTTTTTTCTGGATATATACTTTGGTGTTTAAATATTTTTATGTCCATGGTTTAGCCTGGTGCTCTAGGAACTGGCTATGGTTCAGCTGAATAGATCTGCTTAGATGTTTATGTGTGGTCTGGAATCATTGCTTTGATTTCCAACTGGAGTGGTTACCTCTGCTGAGTTTATACTCCTGTGTATCTCCAGCCTGTTTGGCTGGCTTATATACCCATGCAGTTTAAAGAGAAAGCAAGGATTTCCACTGCTGCTGGGAATATTTCAAACAGTGCTGAAGTCTGGTCATCAAACACAAAAGATCATTTTTCTGTGTACTTCTTTATTGAACTACTAGCCTAGGGCAACTGGGTGTTTTTAGCTCAGCTTCAGAGCTAGCAGACAAAACCTTGCTTGAGAGAGGATTACTGGAGACTGAGATGTCCATAATTTAATATTATTGGTAATGTTGATTAACTCAACCACTGCTTCTACCATCTGTTTTTGTAAATAAAGTTTTATTGGAATACATCCAGGTGCACTCATTTGCGTACTGTCTGTAGCTGTCTGTGGACTGCAGGGTGCCCCTGAGTAATTGGGACAGACTGCGTGGCTCACAGAGCTGAAAATATTTACCACCTCGCCCTTAGCAGACAAGATCACTGCCACCTGGATTATAGAATGAGCTGGTAGAATTTAAAGCCTCCAACTCTAGGTTTAGAGTGTGGTAGGACCATTCCGTATTTGTTCCCAGGAAATATACTTCATCTGCCTTTTTGCAATATGCTCCTCAAAAATGAGTGTTGTTAACTTGTAATGTTTTGTTTCCATGCTTTGGAAGAACAATATTTGGTAAGATGTGCCTCACAGTTCTTATTCTTTTAAAGAACTTTTAGTTTCCATGGGCAGGAGCCATAAGGATCTGGCCTACCAGGAATCCTGAATTACTGCTAAAGCATGTTTATCCTGTTTAAATACTTTGTCCTATGGAATGTGAGATCCTAGCTTTCATTCAGTGTCTGCTGTCAGGAGAGATCTGACAAACTTTCAAAGGTGTTTAAGCACTTAGAGATATTTGCTAACCTTCCCTTATCAGTTTCCTGTGTGCGGAGTACACACAATTTTAGGGCTAATGTGTTGTGCCCATGGAAGAGCTGAAGTCTAAATTAGAGAAGGCTGAGACGGATCTAAATTCTGACACTCACCCAGGGAGCAAGACCCGAGGCAGTAAACTTAAGCTCAACATTATAAGATTGAGAAAGTTGAGGACCGGGGGTGTTGGTGCGGCATGTGGGTTGCATGGCAGGAAGGGGGCCTGTCCAGCAGCATTTCCTTCGGGGCTCAGAATGGGGGTATGTGGAACAGTCACCTTTAAAGGTGACAAATATGGCTACTTGGAAGATGTTTACAGCAAAATATGTTAAATTAAAGGGAAAATAAAGACATTTTAGGAGGACATAGGGCTGGCTTTATAGGTTCAGATTTGTCTACTAAGACTAGTCCTAGTACGTAATAATGTCTGAGTAAGTGTGGTTTACCTAATATATAAACTCTGGAATTTGAAGCAAACCAATGCAGTGTTTATATTTGTGACTTGACATTGGTTATAACCAAATGTTAGAAATTGTATTCATTTTATCCTCATTTATTGAGCACCTACCATATGCTAAATCTGGTCTTAATGCTGGGGAGGGGTTGGATTAGAGATTAGTAAATTGCAGTTCCTGCCTTCTGGGGGTTGCATGCTCTTGGGAGTGACCAATATGTTCCTACAAAGGTGATAAATGTTCCCCTCAAAAGGCAATGTACATGGAGCATTGCAAACATGGTGAGAAGGGGCATGTGTTTGGGGGAGAGTGGAAGAAGGCCCCTCAGAAAGAGTTTCTTGAGGAAGAGGAGGAGGAGGAGGAGGAGGAGGAGGAGAAGGAGGAGGAGGAAGAGGAGAGCTCCTTATTCCTTACTAATGCTTTTGCTCCAAGTCATGTGTGGGAACTTGGATCCCCAGTGTGATCCTGTTAAGAATGGGGCCTTTGGGAAGTGATTAAGCCCTGAGGCTCTGCCCTCACCAGGGGATGATGCCTTTATAAAGAGGTTGAAAGGAGCTGTTTCACCCCTCCCACCACATGTGGGTGCTACTTAAAATACCACCTGTGGACATCTCCCTCCATCATCCTGGGTATCCCACCTCCAGGACTGTAGGGTATCAGTGTCTTTCACTCATGAATTACCCCATCTGAGATATTTCGTTATAGCAGCAGAAATGGACTAATATGTGGGCTGTATCTTCTTACTTAGAAGCAGATTATGTGAATGTCTTTTGAGGGGCTTCTGAGACTAGGCCAGGGGCAGGAGCTTGGACAAGGCTTGTTGCTGGGGCATGAATTCCTCACCCACCCCAGCCTGACTTCACCCATCGATTTTATCCCCAAACTCCATGGTGTTGGAGAGAAAAGTGACCCTGGCTGCATAAGAGAAAGTTTCCGTGCTAAGAATGAGACAGATGAAGTCACGTGACATTGTGTAGCAAACCAAAGGCAGCCGCATCCACAGTGCACCCATCACAATGCCCAGGGCGGGGGCAGCGCGCATCCTTCTTTCTCAGAACCTGGCTCTGCTTTCCTGCATGGCTTCTGCCCCTTTCTTTGGGATCTTGCAGAATCCTTTCTTTCTTCCCAGAAGATTTTATAATTCATAGAGATAAAGGCAGGAAATTTGTAATATAGTCCTCACTTCTACGTATGCCAGAGTAACACACACACACACATACACACACACACAGTGGCTCACAAGCTAGTGCAGTCTGGTGGGAAGAGATCAAAGGGCAGCCTGTGACTGGGCGGGGGAGGGCTCCTTTCCCAGGCGTCCACATCCTGCCCTTTCACAGCTGAGGCAATCTGAGGAGGAAGTGGGTGCAGTGAATTTCTCAAGGATGTGGTCTTGGTTCAAGGGCTTCAGGAGCGCCTGGCAGTATGGGAATGATAAGCACACATCTGCTTGTGTTCATACACAGCTCCAGGAGGCGCGGTTTCCAATTACCCCCTGACCACTGCTCACCCTCCCCTGTAATCCTATAAAGATGGCAGGTAGAGATAGACCCCAGAGGGTAGAGCCCTATCTGACAGCCCTGTATCAAATAGCCAGAGAGCCAGAGGATTGGGTTGCAACAGGAATACCCTAATCTTGATTTCATTGTTTTTCCTCTCCCTAAAAGGGTGGGATTGAATTTGGAGGTGGGAGGATAATCTGCAATGGAGCTGCTGACACCGTGTAAGGAAAACCAGGAGGCTGCTTTTCCCGTTTGGAGGGCTCAGCAAAAAGGCTGGCGAACAAGCAACCACTGTGTGGTAATCCTTCCCGCTGATGCTCGCAGAGCTTACAAAGACAGGCAGGCAGCAGCTGGGGTGCAGGGCCGCTGCTCACATGGAAGGAGCTGAGTGTGCGCCTTGCTGCGCGCTGAATTATTACTGTAAGCGCAGGCGGGCAGGTGACTGCAGCCAGACGGGACAGGGGTGTGTGCGTGACCCCCTCCACTGGGCTCTCTGCCTCCTGTGTGATGTCCAGACCGCCCAGGGGATTTGTGCTTCCTTTCCAGCTGCCAGTGTTTCTGTAGATATACTTAGCCATTATAATGCTGGTTTGGGAATTTCCCTAGGATGGGCCAGGACTTGTTTCCAAAATAACACCTTTCAAAGCATGCGGAGACTTTTAGAAATTAGATAATTGTGTGATATTTATAAAATGAATTACGTTGTACTAACAGTCTGGGCAGATGGTTCTGATGCTGAAGTAAATAACACCTTATGATTCATTAAGGTTAAGGGGAAAAGGGCTTTCTAAAAAGTTTCTACTTTACAGCACCCTGTACAAGGAATTTTGACAACTCACGAAGTAGGTAACACATTTTCAAGGTAAAATGTTTATGTCTGGGTGCATAGGGCATGGTCAAATTTTCCTATGTCATTTGTAAACACTTAGGGAAGCGTTTAAAATATGCTTGTTCCTGTGTGCTGAGGGATACGAAGATAATGTTTTATTGCTCCCGTCCTCCACGGATTCTCAGTCTAGTGAGGGAGACAGATGTATAAACAGATAATTGCAATAGGGTGAGCTAAGTGCTAACTGAAGGATAGAAGAAATGCCCTAATGGAATGAGGGGTATCAATTTTCAGTGCAAATGGAGAAGAGTGAGAGCAACTCCACAGAGGAAGTTATATTTGAGCAGTATGTGAAAGAAGAGGAGGGATTGTGAAAGCAGAGAAGGAAGTTATCTTCTCCTGCCTCCTCATATTCACCAGCTTACTGTACTCCAGGGCCTTTGCACATTCTGATTCACCTTCAGCTCCTCGTAATCTCCAGTCTACTCTTACTCCTAGGACCTTTGGGTAGTCTAATGCACCTTTGGCTCCTGAGCCTCTTTCTGGAAAATTTCTCCATCTTTCTTCACTGGTTCAATACGGTGGAAATCAGACACCATATTACTTCTTCCTCAGGAAAGTCTGACTTTTCTGAGTCAAGTCGCTTCTATCTCACATGCTCATTGATCAAGAGCCTGTCCTTTGGAGTGGTTACCACAGCTACACTGTCTTATTTGCACGATTCTTTCAATGAAGGCCATTTTTCCCATGAAGCAGAGCTTGCCTCTCTTTGTTCATAAACAGGGGTTGAGTGAATCAGATGAAGGCATTGCAGGTGAGAAAAGACACTGTGTGTTCAGAGACAGGCAAGTAGCTAGGTCTGTGAGATATTGGGTGTGTGAACTGGGGAACAAGGATTAAACCATTTGAAGCACTTTGAAGACCTACATTTTTGTTTATTACTAGTTCAGTTAATATTTTTAAGGGACACACAAAAGATCTGCCTCTTGATTGTTAAATTATCAGTATCAGATGCTTTGAATTGAAGATAAGTATTATAAGAAAAAAGATCATTTAGCCTGTATTTTGGGGACTTAAACAAATATACTTTCTAAAAACAAGTGGTCAAAATATACACATAGAAATATATACAACATATAATTGTATGGTGGGAGAATTATCCTAAAGTGGGCATACTTTGTAACTCTCATACAAGTCAAGAAATTAGTGTTCTTCTAACTGGCTATGGCATATAGGAAGAGATGCTTAACATCTTTAGTCTTTAGGGAAACATGAATCAAAACTACATCATGATTCTACCTCACACCAGTCAGAATGGCTGTTATTAAGAAAATGAAAAATAAAAAATATTGGCAAGGATGCAGTAGGTGGGAAGAAGAATCTGTACATCTCGTGCAGGTGGACATATGAATTAGCACAGCCACAGAGGAAAGCAGTATGGAGGCGCCGCAGAAAAGCTAAACCTGGAACGACCAGATGATGCAGTTGTACTTTTCCTGGGGATACACCCAAAGGAATCAAAGTTAGTACACAGTACAGATACCTGCATACCCATATCTACTATGGCCATCTAAAGAATAGCCAAAGTGTCGAATCAGCCTAGGTGCCTATCACTGGGTCAATTGATAAAGAAGATGTAGTACTTAGGTACAATGGGGTATTATTCAGACATAAAGAAGAAAGAATTTGTGTCAGAATGGATGGACCTGGAGATTATCAGATTAACTGAAAGACTAGACTCAGAAAGACAACTGTCAAGTTTTTTCTAATATGTGGAATCTGAGAGAGAGAGAGGGAGAGAGAAAAGTAGAAGGGGAAAAGGATGCAGGAGTAGATAAGAGGATAGTAGAAGAATGGATATGATAAAACACATTATGCCATGTATGGAATTATCACAGTGAAATCCATTTTTTACAATTAACCTGTGCTAGTAATAATAATTATGAAGGTTCCTTCCAAAAGGGACTACGGTGAGATGAGGGGATCCCTGCCAGGCTCTAAGAAAGTTTAGGCCTTTTAGAGAACAGAGGAGAGGGATCCTCATACAACGTAGTCCATGAGTGTTTGTGGCCCCCTCTCCCACCCCAGCTTAAGGTAAGGAGAATGCAGACCCAACCACCGTCTTCCATCCCAGGCAGGGCTGGAGCAGCTGGAAAAGTTTGAGGGAACATTGAATACCATCTCTAGCCTCAGTAGGCTGGTGTGCAGCTTGGGTGCAGAGTTTAGATTTTTGTCATCCAGTGTGGTGCAGATGAAGAACCACCACAATTAGGCCATGCTCAAATTTCCTAGAAGAATTCCCCTTCAGGGAAAAGAAATGGGTCCTTCAGACTTGATTTGGGAAATTAATGTAGAGACAAAAACACATTTATTTTGATAGTACTGAAATTGGTGCTCATTCTTGGATATGGAAATTAAAAGGAAGCATATAGGGAGAAAGAGTACATGCGTGTGTAAATGTGTGTATCTTTCTACCATATCGGATACTGGTTTGGAGAGTTCCCTTTATTGCTTAGTTGTATTCTGAAAACATTCCTGACAACTCGGTGTTCTTAGCTTTACTTCATAGGTAAGGTCACTGAGACTGGGAAGTTGAATATCTTGATGACATAGTTGATACCATATAGGTATTTAGCAGTAGAATTGGAGATTAGACCTTAGCCTGTCTAACTTTAAATCTCAGATTATTTCTAGTTATAGTGACTTTTTATGTAAGAAGGTATGTACTTACAAAAAACAAACAGTATCAATCTGATGATGGAAATATTGAGAAAGTAGTTTTGAAAGAAAGACTTGAAGAAAGCATTTAAGGAAAAATAAAAGGGCAAGAGAAAAGTGGTATTGCTACGGTCATGGTGGAGAATGCCAAGTCTGATCGAGGAGCTTGTGTCTGCTGTTTTTTGAAAGCTTGAATTATGAACTGAACATGGTGAAAGGAGACTGCAACTATCTAATCATCACAGTGAGTCTCTTTTCTGCTGAAAACAGCAAGTGGTTATGATCTAGGCTTGCCTTTCAAACATTTCATCCTACACGGTTAAGTAAATAACCAAGAAACTAGAGCATGAAGTTGAATTTTAGCAAACAAAATTCAAAACTAGTTTGGGAGTGCCAGACACCTGGGCAAAAGCAATATTATTTCAAAGCTAGGAATGGAAGGAAAGAAGAGTTGGTAGGGTTTGATCTATTGCTCAGATGCCGAATGATAAAGACCGTCTATAGTCTGCCCCTAATCATTAGGTAACTGTTGCTTTCAGGGCTTTGTTGAAAAGTGTTTTGAAATCATTTCTAAATTGCAAAGGTAAAATTTGTTAGTGTGGGTATTTGGATGGGAAGATGGCTTTCCATGGGCTAACTCTGTTCTAGCATTCAAGAGTGAGATTCAGCCTAAAGAATACATTTGGAATATGTATTCAGTAAGATCTTTCTGACTGAAATATGCATAGTTCATTTTTGAAAAACTTAGTGAGAGATTCTTTTTTGTATTAAACTGCACCATGTGAGCTGAGGCTATTGTTTCCCGCATCCAGATTTACTTCAGTGGATATTTATGTGAAGACTTTGGTGTGCATACCCTGGTGCTAAGTGACACGGACAGGTGACTGAAGCACGAGTCTCAGGGTGACTGTGCTTGTGGTGGAATGACAACTGGTAGTCAACCCAGCTGAGCTGAATCAGCACGGGGCTGGTTTTGGAAGGCCCACCTGAGGCCTGCTGCCAGCAGCATAAGAAGAAAACCAGAGGGGAAGATGATGTGCTATTGATTCTCCTGGAGAAGCGTGTTGCACAGGTTTTCCTGATATGAGCTTGGCAGTTTTCAGCCCTGGAGCAGCTCAGGACCTCACTGTCACCGAGGATGGCTGTGCTTCACTTTGAGCGAGCTCTGGTCCTCACTTTGCACCTTGCTTCTTGGCTCCGGTGCAGATCCCTCAGCCTGCTGGCACAGATCCTTCATCCCGCTGGTGCAGACTTTCTAGCTTCCACCACTGACCTTTGGGCCTTCCCAGTGCGGATCTTTGATACAGACTTGCATGAAACATTGTCATGGGCTCCAGCCCTCCAGCTGGACTTGTGGAGGGCATTGTCATTGGCTTTAGGTCTTCAATTGGGCTTGTGCAGGACATTGCTGGATTCTTTGGGTCTCTAGTGCGTGGACAGATCTCCTGCACTCTTGAGCATTTGACTCTTTGGGTGAATATTATAAAATAATTCTATAAATTATGCATCCTGGATTAAATACTTTCACTTGAAAACCCTGCTTACAACAATGGGGTAATGATAAGGTTAAAAAACCTCAATAAAACAAATGACCACCATGGGTAGTACAGGAGTTACTTTTTCCTTCTGTTAAAATACAGAGACAAAATATATATAGATGTGTACAACCAGGAAAGAACACCAGAAACCCTTACATTGGGAAGATAATGGGTATAATCTGTCCTTTTGCTCTAGAACCCAACATTGTGCCCAATCATAATATTAAAAAAACATATAATCGATGATACATAAATGTTCAAGGAACTTAATATAGGTCCTGAAGAAAGGACAGATGTTAATTTTTGGGGGAATGAAGGGATAGGAATGCAAGGTGTTCTAAGGACAGATATAGGCAAACATATACCTGTGGACCAGAAAAGAGTTTTCACAAATTTCAGTGAATCATTTTTTTATGCTTTAAGAGGGTATATTTTGAATTTTAAATATTTAACAATATTTACAGTTACATGCTGTCTTTGTTTCCTGCGAATGCCATTCAAGACACTGAAGCAAATTTGGAACAGGGCAGGTGAAACAAAGATATTGCTCAGCTTTTAGATATTCTATTGGATAGTTCCGTGCCTACCCAGGGATGGTCACTGGGAAGAATGGTGCAATATGCTTTCCTCTGGGATTATTTTCCTTCTCCCATGAGCTATCTTTAGAATTCCTTTAGCTCACAAGTTCTGGTGATAGGATCTCTATGTTTTATTTAAAGGACTTTATTTTTCCTTCAGTTCTGAAGGTCATTTCCACTTAGCAGAGAATTAGTGACTGTTATTCTCCTCCATCAGCCACGAAAGATGTTATTTCTGTCTTCTGGCTAGCATGTGTCCTTTGAGAATCTTTCACTCCTGTTTTTCCCTCTCTCTCTCTCTCTCTCTCTCTCTCTCTCTCTCTCTCTCTCTCTCTCATACACCCATGTGCCTGACAGTTTCACAAATGTTCTCTTTGTTTCCCCCCATGATAACATTTAATTTGTTTTTAGTTTCTTGTAGTTTCACTATAACATTCTAGGTGTGAATTTCCTTGTGTGTACCCAACACAGGGTTCATTACCCTTGGTGAAATCTGTAGCTTGACTTATTTCATCAGTTTTGGGAAATCCTCCAGTTTTGGGAAAGTTTGGGAAATTCTCAGGTGGGTTATCTCTTCAGTGATTGCTTTAATTCCTTTCCTCCTCTCTTCTTCTGGGAGTCTAGTGACATGAATATAAAGTTATTTTTCATATGTCATTTTTTCTTTTATTCTCCATGCCTTCATCTAGATATTTATTCTGAGGTATCATTCAATTCACTTTTTTTGTTTTGTTTTTAGTTTTTAGTGGTACTGAGGGTTCAACCCAGGGCTGATCCCAGCCCTTTATTTTTAAATTTTGAGACAAAGTCTTGCTAAGACACCAATTTGCTCAGACTGGATTTAAAATTGCAGTCCTCCCACCTCAGCCTTGCAGATTGCTGAGGATACAGGCATGTACTACCGTACCTGGGGTTCTGATTCACTTTTAATTTGTCATCCTTGCATAATATACTGTTAGACCCATCTTTTGAATATTTTCCCACCAGTGATTTATATTTTAAATAATACAGTGTCCTTTTTGAGTCATTTTACACTAAATTCTTCAGTTTACTGCCTTACTTATTTGATATATTAATGACATTTATTCTAAAGTTCCCTTCTGTTAGCTATAATATCTCAATTCCCTCTGGGTCTATTTCTGTTGTTTCTGACTTTTATTTTGATTTATGGTTAATTCTTATTTTTGTAAGCACAGTTATTTCTGATGAATGTTGAGCATTGTCTGTTACAAATATAGAGGCAATATCTAGCAGTGCTTGGTGTTATTTTCCTTTCAAGAGTGTTTACTTTTCTCCTGCCAGGCAGGCGAGGCAAGGCAGCACCCCTGGATCCAGGCAGAGATTGTGCTGTCCCAAGGAGAGGCATTTGTATCTGTGAGAGTGGGTCTTTCCGGTTCATGCTTCCAACAGTCCTTTGGTTTAGTCCTTTTGAATCCCAGCTGAGATTGTGAGGTGTAACCAGGACTTCTTTTCTTTCATCATGCCATGAGCTCTAATTTTTGCCTATTCAGCCTTGTGAAAGTAAAATAAGCCATGTTCAGCCTCTTAGTTTCTCCCATTTTCTGCAGTGGGGTGAGCAAATGAGTTAGAGAAGTGAGATGTCACTCTGCAAAGTGATGTTTCCAAAGTCCTTGAACCTACACAGTCCTCTCATGCTTGCGAGTAGAGGTGATTTTTAATGATTTTTTCCTGGTTATTTTAGTCCTCTGTTGGGAAGGGTGAGCTCTAGGTAATGTTAGTCCATTCTACTGAAGTAGACGTTGACTTGTAAAAGCAGTCTGATCCTACATGTTTTGGTACCTAGCTACCATGTTCCCATAATTTCAGGTGACACCTGCTAGTTACACGGCTTGCCATCTCAAACCCTTCTTTATCAGAAGTTCTTGATAAAGCTGTTGAAAATTTTTTCCATAGGCCTAATAAAAACACCTCAATGTCATGTCATATGTTTGCACTTAAAGATATGATTTATAAATTTTACTAAATATTATTACATTTAATCTTTACAGCAGCCACGTGATGTCAAACATTATGAAGCGCTCCATAGTGACTTATTTATAATCTTACTTAGTGACTAAATTGTATCTACACTGACTTATCTCTAGATAATGAAATGAATATTCTGGAAAATGGAAATAAAGAAAGGGAGGGGGTTGAGAGTAGTTTAAGAGACCAGAATTTAAATTAAGGGACTTGATGACCAAATAATTTTAGAATGAGGAGGTATCTTAGTTGCTGTCCTGATTGCTGGGATGTAATACCCAATACCAGCAAGTTAAAGGAGAAGAGGTTCAATTTCGGCTCTTGTTTTTAGTCCATGGTCAACTGTCTCCAAGGCAGAAACAGCATGATGGAGGGGAATAGTCAGAAGACAGCTGCTTACCTCTAGCATCCAGGAAGCAGAAAATAATGGACAGCACTAGGGAAGGAGATATATACCTTGGGTACATCGTGTTACCCACCTCAAGGCAGGCCCTACCTCCTAATAGTAAGCCAGCTGTAATATCCCCATGGTTCAGTCACCTTCCAAAAGCCCAAGTCCTAAGCATATGAGAGTTTTGGGGGTTATTCTTGATCCAAGCTGAAACATTCTGCCCCTGGCCCACAAAAGATTCATATACATCTTATTATTCAAAATGTATTTAATCCTTCTCTAAGAGTTGCTAAAGTTTTAATAGTTCGAGCATTGCCAAAATGGCCAAGTCTAAAGTCTCCTCTGAGACTCAAGACAAACTTAACTGTGAGTCCATATTAAAATAAAAATGAAAGTTAAACACTTCCAACATACAATGGCAACACAGGGTAAACATTCCCATTCTAAAACAGAGGACTAAGAGTGTAGAAATCACATCAAAGCAAGACTGAAACCCAGTTGGGTTTCATGAAACCATTAAATCCTATAGTTACGTGTCCAGCTCTCAGAGCAAGCTGTGGTGAGATGTGAACTTCGAAGGGCTTGGGTAACCCTGCTTCTATGTCATTGTCAGTTGGATCCTCATGACCCCTCCACTGGGTTGGCTTTTCTCAGTAGTCATTCCATATTCTTGCCTTCTCCAGTGTTGTGAGAGTCTCCACTGAGCTTTTCTCTCACAGTTTCATATACTACCTTCTGAGGGGCAAGCTTCCCGGACTCCCAGGCCTTCTGAAATCTGGAATCATCCCTGACCCCTCACCTCTGGCATTCTGCATCCCTGTGAAACTAATACCTCATAGATGACAGCAAGTTCTCCTGCCAGCTCCAGCACTAGCCAAGCTCCCTTGGATCATAGCTGTAGAGGCTTCTGAATGCCTCAGTGACTGAGCCTTATGAACCAAATGCTGAAACAAATTATGGGGCCTGTTTTCTCATGACAGTGTTTCACTTTTATGTCTTTGAGCCTTTGAGAGGTGGGGTTTTGCTGATTTCTGAAATGCCCTTTAACCAGCAGTCTTCCCTATTGTTCCAATGGAAAGTACTTGGTTTCCTTTTAAACCTAATCTTTCTAGCAACCAAGCTGTCTTCTTCAGGTTTGGAGGTGCTTCCCCACCTTTCAGCATAGAAGGCTCTTGTGAGACACTCTAGGTCAGTGACAGTGCACATTTTAGAGTTTTCAATGATACAGACAGCCTGCTGTGGGACACGTGTTGCAAGTTTGCCACCACTCCTCTAGATCCAAACTGTAGCAGGAGGTGGTGATTATTTTGTTTGGATAAACTGAGTGAGTGGGAATTTTCTACTTAAATTAGGAGAAGAATTAAATTTTGTCATGGTTAATCATGGTTAGGGGAAGCTAGTACTGAATTATACTTCCAGAAGGGCTAGTGCTGTGGGCTAAAAGAGCTTTGTGGTAGAGTTGAGGTAGTTACCAGACACTTTAAGGAGGAGGCGAGGAAAAGATGAGGCAGAGAAATCTCCAGGGAGCTGGAGAAGCCATTCCTCTACCCTTCTCTTCATCCTTCACACTTCCTGCTTCTGTTTCCTTCTCTATCTTTGGGGCTAAGTGCCTGGACCTGTGCTTTGTTTACACATACTCTTATTTAATATTTTTCCGTGTAAGATAATTACTCTAATGATCCCTGTTTTATAGCTTGTTTGTTTGTTTGTCAGAAAGTGAGGCCACTATTGTCAGTGGATCAAAGTGGGGAAGCATAAAGTTAATTGTAAGATTGACATAAGTCATCAAGGCCTTCAAACTGAGTCTGAGTGAGTGCTCTAGAGCTTTGACTTGAAGACTATTCAAGTGGCAAAGCAGAGTGCAATGTGTGGTGTGTGCAGCTTAGGGCCTGCTGGGTGTGTAGAAGCAGAGCATGGGGAAAGGGTGCGTCTGGAGAGCATGGTGTACAATAAAGTCTTCAACCAGAGAGGGACCAGTGGGGAGGGGTAGATGTGAGATTACAAAGCGGGAAATGTCAAGACTTTGTGACTGTGAAGATGTGAGAAGTAGAGGAGAAAACTATCATAAAGTGAGTATTGTGCCTGGGGACAGAAGTTCCTTAACTGCTCTTCCTGTCTCTGTCCTTCCTGGCCTCCACCCCCTACTCCATTCAGAAGCCAACACTTCACCAGGCTGTGTTTTGCAGCCTCCCCTGCTGCCCTCCTGCTTTCTCTAAATGTGGGCTTGCAGTGTAGCCTTGTAATTCCCTCTTCTTTCTCCTTGTCTTTTTCCTTCATCTTTCTTTTCTATTTTTCTGCCTTTATTCGTTTTTTTAAAATTAAAATTTTTGGACCATATAAACTTAATATGAGGAGGATCTTCATGAGTGCAGGGATTATGATTTCCTTGGTCTTTTATTGCTCCTGTCTGTCTAATACTATGTCTATCAGGTGATGCATGCTCAGTATATGCATGAATAAAATGGGTCGTTGTGGCACTCATGCCAGAAATAGTTATGAATGGGCAAAGTCCTAGCAGCATAGAAGGGAAGCGAGCTGTCATTGAGTTTTACTCTGCAGTGGTAATCTTTTTTCTTTCACAAAAAAATTCTATGTAAATTTTCATACATTTCACTCTGACTCCACCATAAAATAACCATCAACTCTACAAATGCTATGTTTTGAGACAATATTAGCCAAGAAGGAGAAAACTAAAATGTTCTATTATTGTGTTCTTCTATTCCCTGTAACCTTTCATTTCTTTTGACGACTGATTTTACCACTTCTTGTCTGTTTGATAAAGGTTCTGCTTCATAGAGGGGCTGTTGAACCATTAAAGGCCCCAAGTATTGGGCAGTGGCAGGGAGGGAAAGAGAGGAAGCACTGCATGGAATGACAAATTTGATTCCCAAGGGTGGATATAATGGGGTCCTAGGCAGTGGCTGCTGGTTTGGAAAAGTAGACAGAGAATGGGATTGCACAGAGCTTGGAATTTAAGAAAGGTACTGTGAAATGAAGGTGTAACAAAATTCATTAATTTATACCCAATTGAGAATGTTTTGGGGGGAGGTTCTGGGAATCAAAGAAAGGCCAATAAGACAATTTGCTGCCTCATTCAAAACCAGCATTATGTGCTTAAAAATTGTGAGTCTGTGTTTATCAACCAGCAGGTGGGCCTTCCCTGAAGGTTCATCTCATGGTAGCGAAATCACAGTTCCAAGATTGCTGTGTTTCATCCATTTCGGGAAGGAGATTTGCACTCTCAGCATTTTGTGTCATTATTTGATTATCTCTTCTAATGTAGGAGCGTTAGCACGTGCTTCATAATTTTAAAGCTCCTGAGACTGGACAGGAATTGATTTTATCTGCAGTTTGTCTGGTGACAAGCATGCTTTTGGAGAAAAATAAATATTCACTATCATTTTTATTAGATCATGACCAATTGTAAATCAAAGCTGTGGATAGCTTTCCTCAATCCCTGGGATTCAGAGCTGTTATCATTTGAACAGAGGTGGTGACTGGACATCAGTGATACCGGGCGTAGTAAGCTTAAGGGAGTTTAGCTTCCTTTTTCTATCTATCTTGGAAATGTGGTGTTGTTAGAAGAGTAGGAAGGGTAGACTTTTCAGCTTGAATCCCTTCTTTTCCCTTAGGTAGGACTCCGAAGTTTAGATTTCATGGATGAATAAGTAATCCCAGGGAGCGGTGAGAGACTATCGCACATAAAAATGTGCCAGTAGTTCAGGATGACGGATAGCTCCCTTGTAACAAGAGCCACCTGCAATTTTTTTATGGCCCTGCAGCATAAACCACCCTGAACAGATAAGCAGTTCCAATGCACAGTCACCTCTGCTTACCAAGGAAGCCTGCTTTCTCTCCCTGAGCGGGACTGTAAAGATAAATAAATAAATAACCTCCCTGATACAGATGATCAAAACTTCTGAAATATCAGGTCACTTTGTTTTTTATTTGAGACAAAGTCTTACTGTGTAGCCCAGGTCTCACTCTGTAGCCCAGGCTATATAGTTGGGCTACTTGTAAATCTGACCTGCAGCACCTTCTGGCAATACCTTGCCCCCCACCTCCATTTCTTTTTGGCAGTGAGATTGCCATTGGTGTGCACGCACACACATATCTCTGTATACATATACCTGCCCCTGCACACGTGTGCACACCGTTATACACACACACACTGTCAGAAGTCAGCGTTATAGTCAAAGTCTCATTTCTTGCCCAAACTTTGTCAGATTTTTATCTTTGAAGGATTGGGATAACATTTACTTATTTTTCTTCTCAAAAAATATCAGGTTGCATTGCAGTCACAGCCTATTGATGGTAGGAATTCATTCTTCTTCAGCTACTTTCAGCATTCTTTGAAGTACAAGTAGAGTTTAAATTTGACATCTTTATTTCTAAAAGGCATGAAATCATTACTAACTATATGATCATGAATTAAATGGTTTGATGAAAGCCAGTTTATATATAAACACTTCATCCTTTTTTTTTTTAAGACAAGGTCTTGTTACATAGCTTGGTTTTGAACTTGCAATCCTCCCAGGCCTCCTGCCTTAGGCTCCTGAGTGTTGGGATTGCGGGTGTGCACCACCATGCATAGCTATCATCTAGTTTTTTTCATCTGTTAAAATACCACTATATTATAGAGTTAGTGACACTGGTTTTTATATTCATTTCTTCCATGTGATGTACAGAGCATCATATTTACCAGACAATTCAATGATATTCAAAGACAAAAACATTCATTCATTTGAAAAAATATTAAAGTTGAATAGGAGGCTATATTGATTTTAGGTGCTGTTGCTAGAGGCACAATATTGAACAAATAAATGTGTTGGTCAGCTTTCTGTCACTGTGACAAAATGCTTGAGACAAACAACTGAAAATCAGGAGAGCTTTATTTTGTCTGTGGTTCCAGAGGCTTCAGAGCATGGTCAGCTGGATCCATTGCTTTTAGGCCTGTGACAATACAGAACATCATGGTGGGGGCAGCAAAGAGAGAGGAAGTGACCAGAGTCCCAGTTTCCCCTTCAGAGTCCTGTCTTCAGTGACCTACTTCCTGTGACTAGGCCATACCTTCTCAGGTTTCTTTCAACTTCCAAAAGCCCATTAAGGTATGGATCCATAAATAGATGAACCTATTCATGAGATCAGAGCCCTCTCATCATGCCCAAGTCACTGGCCAAAAGGTCCCATCTTTGGGTCCATTGCTAAACACAGCTGCATTGATGACCAAATCATGAGCTTTTAGGGGAGCATTTAAGATCTAGACCAAAACAATAAGTAAGGTCCCTGTTCTGGGAACTGACATTTGAAGATGGAGGTTCATGGTCTAAGGAAAAGAAATCCAAATTTCTCTAGCAGTATTTGCATTACTAATAATTAATGGGGAATCACTAAAGCTTGGAATCATACATAAAACCTCTTCAGATATAAATTTTGGCTGGAGACATGGTGGTTACCACTCGACCTCGGGCATTTTTGTACTGAAGGACGGCGTCAAATACGACGAGTTTCTCCTTTTGAGCAGAAAGTTTAGAAACCATACAGAACATTCCTGTTTCAAATAAAGTCAACCTCGGGCACGCTGTATTGACTGACCCAACAAATCACTTCCATATTCTCAACAAAATACCTCTCTAGGTGCTACTTTTCAGTGAATCTTCAGGTCAAATCTATTTTCATAACACCAGGATGATATTTGCGTTTTTCATCTTTTCCTCACAAATGTATGCCAAAGAGTTTTACTGTCCTTAAACACTAAGTCTGTGTACAAATCAGTGAATCCATCTTGTAAATGATCAGTGTGTGGTGTTGCAGAGTCACCTGTGAGTAAAAATAAGTTTGTTAACATCAGAATATGGAAAGTTCATTGTTAGGTGTTCAGATTCCTACAGAAACTGCCAGTTGTTGAGTTCTGGTGTAATATCAAAGTAAGAACATCTACAATTATCTGGAAGGTCTACTACATTATTTCTCCATTTGCCAGCTATACTTCTGTTGAGAGTGGGCATTCCTTATATATTTTAACCAAAGAGGATATCACAACATATTAATATAGCAGATTACAGACTCCAGCTATCTGGAGCCAGATATTAAAAAATTTCCAATAATGTAAATGTTAGTCTTGGTACAAAATGTCTTGGTAAAATTTAATTATTATTCATAAAGATATGTTAGTTATATCAAGAGTAATGTTTCAGCAATTATTTTCTAAAGAATGAATATTAATCATTTTTTAGTGTTAATTTGTAACATGATAACTATTGCTTGATACCACCCATATAAACAAATCTCTTCTGACTCCTTAGTGATTTTTTTTTTTTTGTCTTTTTGAGATAGGGTCTCACTATGCAGTTCAGGTTGGCATTGAGCTCACTTTGCAGGCCAGGCTGGTCTTGAACTCAAAACAATCCTCCTGCCTCAGCCTTCCCAGTGCTGGGATTACAAGCATATGCCACCATCCCTGGCTTTCTCAGTGACTTTTAAGAATAAGACAGTTGTCCTGAAATAAATAATAAAGAACCATTGGTCTAAAGCAATGTGTTAGCAAGTAGGTCCTCCAGGAAGTTGAAGCCTAGAGCGAGAACTTCAGTTCACAGCTTCAGAACTTCCAACTTCCGGAAGTTTAAGTTGGATTCCCTTAATGCCTCAGAATTTCCTGCTCTGTAGGCAGTGACAGAGGATAAAGACAAAGAAGTTACAATGGCACAAGCCTGGTTTTAGTCTCCAATTTTCTGTGTCCCAAGGCCATATGATCCTGTAGAATCATTTCGAGTTTCAGACCGCGGCTCCTGAAGACACGACATTTGACAAGGGCTGCGTACGTTTATACTTTTGTTGATGGAGCTTTCAGCTCACAGGCTAAGAGGAAGTCAAAACTGCTTATCTGGAACATCTTCATCATCCATTTGGAGACTAGCAATTTTGCCTGCCTCACTTCCTCCCCCTACAGGAAGCTACACCAAGCTGACTTCTCAGTCTGGATTCATTCTCAAGGTCACCCATGCAATTTTTTTCTTTCCAAAGTCTCAGTGTCCTCAGTATCCTTAGTGATAATAGCCGAAAACCCATCAGTCATCATTTTCTCATCCTCAATTTTCTTTTTGGCTTCCTGCAATTTTAATCTCAAGCCCCTGCAATTCCTTTCTATGGAGGCTTAAGTGGCCCTATTTACAGTCAATTTTCAGCTAATGTCTGATGCATTCTTTTGCAATAAACCAAGTGGCCCTTGCTCTACAGACTCTGTATCTTTGGAGTTAATAAAATCAAAGGCTTGATAATGGAGTAAAACGATGTGTTTTTGTTTCATGATCTTGGCAGACAAATAGATCATTATAAATTGGAGGTAGATATTTGTTCCTGAAGGGTTAATTTCAGTATCTAGGGCTGTCATTAACAAAGGAGAAGAAAGAAAGAAGAAAGAAAGAAAGAAAGAAAGAAAGAAAGAAAGAAAGAAAGAAAGACTCTTTTCTTCCGCCTCTGTGGTAAGCATTGTACCAGTTCTTATAAATCAGGGAAGGAGAAAGGGGCAAGAGTGGGGCAGGCTAGTAAAGAAATCCCAGATTTTTCTGGGGGCTGCTTCCTCCCAACCTCCTTTGGATGCCTTATCGCTGGCCCCTTCTGTAAGCTGATCCAGCTCATGTCTACATGACACATGAGCCATGCAAAGCTGCTTTTTAAAGAGATTTTAATTCCTGCTCCAGGCCCATGAATGACAATAGGTTGTTTTTATGTATATATATATTTTTAACAACAGAGAAAGCCACAGTGTATGTAGTATTTTATTGAATGCTGCACACACACACACACACACACACATTATTTCCTGGAAGGGGAAAATAGTATGTCCCTAATCTGTTTTATATTTTTAGCTTAACCTTACCCCTTCCATAAATTAACACACAAAAAAATCCTAATCTGAAATTTCATCCTTCATTAACCTTGGGTGTCAAAGTATTAAAGTGTAACATCTTCTAGGATAAATTTTGTGTCCCATACTCAAGGTATTTGAGTAAGCTGATCACAGTAATCTCTTGGGGAGGGTAGACTAGAAACTGGGTTCCTCCTTAAGGATCGTGTCAGGTCAGTCCTGAGAAACACATCAATTGGGAGAAGCCTAAATGTTCTCTTGCAAACACAAAATAAGCTGTTTTGTTTATGTTTGACTTAACTCAGGCAGCAAAGTACCCAAGGGTGTGTGACTTACAACAATAAAAATTTATTTCCAGCTGCCCTAGGAGGAGGAATTCTGCGATCAGATGACAACACAGTGTAGTTCTGATGAAAGCCATCTCCGGGTGGCAGAGTGCTGACTTCTTGTATCCTCACATATTGGAAACAGAGCTCCTTGAATCCCTTCTTAAGGACAGGAATCTCATTCATGAAACATCCCTTCCCCGCTTCATGACTTAATTATGTCCCAAAGCCCACACCTCTAAATATGTATTAGCTCATTACGGAGTTAGGATTTCAACATTGGAATTTGGGGGGACTAAAAGATTCAATGATAGCAGTGACCAGAGTGGATTTCAAGTGGCTTTCATTTCCCATGGCAATATGCTTTGCAAGTAACTTTAAAGGCTGTAAGTAATTTTGATACTAGAGATGGTGCAGACAGTTGGAGGAGCTGACATTTATCTGCTGGGGTGCTAGCCTTTGTGTTCAATGCTCTTTGCCCTGATCTCATTTAATTTGCACACCAGCTCTGAGAAGCAGGTGCGCCATCTCCATTTCATAGATGAGGAATGGAGGTCTACAGGAGCGAAGCAATCTCCAACTTGGAAGTAGCAGGGCAGAGTGAGAGCTTACAGTTCAGGACGGCAAGCCCTACTCCATAACCCAAATGCAGCGTGGTTGTCTTCACTGGGGTGGGCAGGGTGGGCACTTAATTACTTTTGGGGGAGAGCAGAATGCCTGTATTTTAAATGTCCTGCTTAGTGCCACCCTGAAGGTGAGCTTGATCCCGTAGTAGACTCCGTGTTGTGAAATACTGATTGCTTGCAGGAACTCTGTTTCCATCACCGGGAACGACTATTTATAGATGAATAGCATGCTTCATTGACACAATATTCTCATTGTCTTTATCCTCTCCATATGTCATGGTAGGTGATTTTCTGATCCTAATTTTGCTTTTCTTCTTATCTTTATTTCCCTGTTGATACTAATTATAGTGACCTGGAAAAATTGCTGAATACTAACATAAGGAACTGTTTTTCAGGTTATGTGAACTTTTTGTGTTTGAAATGCAGGGCCATCACACTGAGCAATATCCCTAGCTCTTTTTTATTTTTATTTTTGAGAGAGGGTCTCCTTGAATTGCCCAGGCTGGGCTCAAATTTGTGATCCTCCTGCCTCAACCTCCCAGACTGCTTGGGGTTACATGGATGCAACACCATGCTTGGCTCTTTAAACCATTTTTACAGTCAGGCATTTGTGTGCTTTTACTAAAGTTACCGGGGACAAGATTGTTCTCTTCTAGTTATTTAAAATAGGCTTGTTAGATACTTGTGTATAAGGTTGTAGCCTTGGGGGCTTGCAGTATTTAATGTTTCCCAGTGTACATTTCAAAATTGTATGTTGGGTACCTGGGAAACATGTTCAGCGGTAAGATGGCATAATGATTTGGAAAGTCAGGGACTGAAAGTTGGGACTGTGTTCTGTTGGTGATTATTTTTGTAGTTTAGGTTAAGACTTGTGACTTTTCTGGAGCCTACTGTCCCCAACTTTTCTAGAAGAAGACTAGATGGTCTGGATGGTCGGGAAGAATGTACTAGGGTTTCTTTTACCAATGTTGAAACCAGTCACATGTGGTTCTCAAAAATTTTTATTATTCAGCAATGTATGTATGCATATTGGAAAATTCTTTTTGTAGTAAGCTTATGAACATGTATGGGTTTTATACACATTGAGAGATGACAAATCTGTATGTAAATATTGCAGTGAGGCCTATTTTAGAATTAATATGTGTTAATAATAAAAAAGATGGGAAATCACTAGAAGATAACTTTTAGCACTATTATCTGCTAGAACCAGGAAATGAGCTGTGTTGAATATTTAATTTGATGGTCTGGATTATGTTCTTATCATAAATAGATTTCCAAATCTCAAATAATTGATATACACTGTGTGCCTTTCTTGCTTGCTTTCTTCATTTCCTCTCTTTCTTGCTTTCTTCCTTAATAATTTAGTAAAAAAGCCATTAGGTAGATCTGAGCATGGCGACCCACTAAGGCCAGTAAGTGAATACACTGAAGGTAATGGAAGCTTGCCTTCTTACTCTCAGAGAAAAGCATTAAAATATACATATAAAAAAAAGAGAGAGAGCTAGAATAAACCTTGTGTTGTGGTTTGGAATTGGAGGTATTAGTTTGAATGTGTCAATTCAATAGGTAGAAATTTCACATATATATTTCATATATCTCAATATAGAAATAAAGTAAATCTTAAGCTGTATGTGCATCTATGAATGTAATTATGCATACACCACACACTTATTCTCCGGCTCTGCTCACTGAAATCAACAGCCCAGTAAATATGAGCACATCTGCCACCCAGAGCTTAGTTTCTAAGCACCAGGCTTGGCTAAACGGAACTACAGGTCTTTCCAACCAAGTGTCTGGTGTGAGGGCTGTGCAGACAAGGTACAAGATGAGTCCCGAATATCTAGTTGGATTGAAATGCCAAAATGAGGGAGAGTCAGCCGGAAGAGGTTCCTACTGATCTCTTGTCGAACCTGGGACCATCTGGATGTCAACGTAACAATCGTTCCAGATTATATCCCACTGCATAAATAAAGCATTCCTGGGTTCAGACTAATATAAATAGAACCCATGAATAAGTGAGTAGAAGAGAAAGTCTTTCCTTAAAGTAGAATGTCATGGAATATGTAGAAGGAACGCCAGAATGACAGCAGTTGCCATTTGGCAGTTACGGCAATTGATTCAGGTTAAGGAAAAGCAATGGATGCTAAAACCAAAGGCTTTAGTTGGATAAGGATCTTGATATAGCTGTAAAGCACCTGTCTACAAGTCTCTCTTCACGATAAGGTGCAACGCAGCAGTTTTCCTAGAGTAACTCTGAAGACATGGCCTTAACTCAAGTGATCAAAGGTCACAATAACAGTGATGGACACACGTGACGCTATGGGGCGTCTGCTCACACTCTAAGCCAATGATCTAGGAGACTGAAGAGAGACCAACATCTCTTCTAAAATGCCCCTTTCCGTTGTGTGCTGAAGCAAATTATTTTATAGTGTTTAACATGGAGATTTAAAAAAAAAGTGTGGGTGTGAGAAACTTCCAATAATTGGTTTACTTCTTCCCTCCCTCTCTCTCTGTCTTTCATCCTTTACAGAGGCTGTTCTTGATTCCTCCATTCACCTCAGGCTTTGTTCCCCATGAATCTCCAGTCCCTCAGCTTCCATTTTCATACTTGCATACTCGCCTTGTACTCTCACTGTGTCTTTGCCGCTCATGGAAGGTGGACCTCACCTCGGTCCCCTCAGGTCCGGTCTTCCCATGGTCTGAACCCACTCTGCACCCCACATACTTTTCCCCTTACTGCCCGTTGTTGCTGTGGTTTCTCTTTCCTGATCCTTCTCTGTTTGGCCTCCCTTTTATTTTATTTTTCTCTTTTTTTAAAAATTGAGAGATAGGTCGTATATCTATAGTTTACCATTTTAAAGTATAGATTTGAGACATTTTCAGTGTATTCATAAAACTGCATGACTATCTCAATGATCTAAATCCAAAACATTTTCATCACTGCAAAGAGAAACCCTATATCCATCAGTGCACACTCCCCAAAGTCCTCTTCCCCCAGCCCTGAAAACCACTAATCTACTTGTTCTATCCTACAATATACCTGTTTGGGACATTTCATATAAGTGAAATCATACAAATAGGACCTTTTGTGTCTGGCTTCATTTATTTATTTGTTTGTTTGTTTACTTACTTATTATGTATTTATTTGTTGTTGTTTTTGATACTGGGAATCGAACTCAGGATCTTGCATTTGCCAGGCAGGTGCTGTGCCACTGAGCTATCTCCCCAATTGCTGGCTTCTTTTAGATTGCATAAAGTTTTTAAAATTCATGCATGCTCATACATGCTATAGAATGTAATGCTAATGTAATGTATAGAATATAATGTTATGGCTACTGACTCCTGTTGGAGTGTATCATATTTTGTTCATCATTTGAGGGACATTTAAGTTGATTCCACTTTTGGTCTATTTTAAGTAATGCTGTGATGAATATTCATGCCTGAGTTTTTGTATGCACATTAGTTTTTCCGTTCCCTTGGTTGTATACCTGGGAGTGGAATTCCTAGGTCGCAGGATAATGTTATGCTAAATATTTTGAGGAACTCTACCAGCACTTATGATGCTTCCAAATTTTCCATATCCTCTCCTACACTTGCTATTGCCCATCAGTTTTATTATAAGCCTCCTAGAAGACTCAGAGTGGTTACTTCCTGCTTAGTCTCTTGAATTCACTTCATCTGGGAAACACTTCTAAATACCCTCAACTCCCCCTCTTTTCAGGTCACATTAAAAACCCCTCCAATATATCCCTCTAAATCTCTATGATTGTCTTTGTGTTGCCCCTCATCACACTGAATTATCATAGTCTGTTAATTTTGTCTTCTTCATTGGACAATGAACCTGTTAGAACAGGTATGGAAATATTTTCTCTGATATCTTCCAGGTTCATACATTGCCTGACAGCTATTTTGATCTCGTCTTTTTCTTTTGTTGGTTTGTGTCTTGGTTACTTTTCTCTTGTTGCTGATATAAAATTCCTGATTCTCAAAATTAGGGAAGGAAAAGTTTATTTAGCTCACTATTTGTGAAGGTTTCATTCCATACACAACTGGCTCCAAGGCAGAGTGGCACATGGCAGAGGGCAACAGTTCATAGTGGTGGAAAACAGCAAAAGCAGCAAAAGCAAAAGGGAAGGAGCAGCAGAGAGCAAACTTCTTTCCCTCCCTTATATTGTATGTAAGCTACCAGCCCCAGGGCAAGTGTAGCACTCACACCTACAATCCCAGCATTGGACCACACATAAATCAATCAAAAATTCTAAAAGCCCACCCCATGACTGCATGAGTCTTTGGGGGGACATCTGGATACAAACCATAGCAGTTTGTTTGTTTGCTTTTTTTTCTAGATGTGAGGAGACTTGTAGACTAAAGTTGATAGCAATATTATCTGAATATAAGAATGAGACTGAGACTTTCTTAGTATTATGTGTTTGTCCATACATAGATGTTAGGAAGAGAGGACAGTATATTTTAGCTTGTGTGGTTGACTTTCTAGAAAGTTACATTTTCTCTATGGTTGTAGTAATGTAGTGTGTCTCTTAATTCACCAAGAAGTTGTAAGGAAAGTGCTAAAGTTACCATAAAATATCACTGTACAGAAAAAAATTCCTAAGTGACTTTAAAACTAAATCAAGTAGTCCTCTTTGCTGTTACTATTTTAAAAGCAAGCTTGATTGAGAATTACATGTTCCTTTTCAAAAGGAATAGCAGGTACACATACTAGACTGAAAAATAATTCCAAATGTGGAGAGAAGTCAAGGTCAGTGTCTTGGAGTCTGTGAGCCTTCAAAAATAATGTCTGGTTCAAATGGTGCTTTATTATACGTATCAGAAATCTGAGATTCATTAGCATCAGACTTGAGCAGATAGGGGTCAGTGCTGGAGAACAAAAGTTGAAAGTTGAATGAAACATAATTAAAGACTTATAAGTTTGAATTAGAAAGTACATCCAACTTGAAGGTTGACTCATACTAAATTATAATATCCTGTGCGTCAGTACGGACTAAAAGGCATGTTTTAATCAGTTAATTTGAATGTCTCTTTCCCAAAGTATGTGTTTTTATAATCAATATTCAGATAATTTTGTTTCTTCTTATTATTTATAATTCCATAAAGGTTTGTTTTTAGCACGTTAGAGTTTTCCTCTTTGGAATGGGTTATGTTTGGAGTTGATAGCCATTGCCTTACTTGACAATGTTTCCAGCGTGTTCTTGGAAATTCTGCCCAGCTTCTATGCTCCGATTTTCATATGCTTCTGGAATGGAGAGGAAGTGGGGGAGGGCAAGACAGAGAGAAGCAAATTTGAGTTGGACCCAGATCCGTGCGATAGCATCAGATGCGGCCAAAATGCACTTGGCAGATGCACCTCTCGTGTTTCCCACTTGAGCATGCACATACTGTTACTTGGATGCCACTTGCATTTCTCTCATTCTTCTAAGATTTTTCTTCAGCTTCGGTAACAAACTTTAACTTTAAGTAGGAGCCAGCAATTGAATATTGAGAATTTTTTAAAAAATGTGTGAATGTGCTTAGAATGGATATTTTATCTTTAAGTTTTGGTTGGTAGAGGATGTTGATAGATGCCGTTTAAACATGGAAATCAAAGTGGGGCCCGGCAAAGATAAGTGGAGGGTAAACCGTCTCCAGAGATCTGGATTTGAATCCTCACTTTGCCACTGAAAAGCTGCACAATTTTGGTGAAGTAACCTTTAACACTTATTTTTCCTTATGGGTAAAATGCATTTTTTTCCAGACTGTTATTATAGTAATCGAATTTATATATGGCAGGCATTCTACAAGTCCTGTTTCTAAACTGTCCTTGATTAAAAAAAAAAAGTAGTTCAAGAATTCATAGGAAAGAAATGTAAATTTCCCAGTCAAATGTTCTTTGAATGTCAGATAGGCCTTTTACTCTCCTAATGTTCAATTTAGGTATGACCCTTTTGTTTTAATTTTTAGTCACAAGTAGGTTTAAAAGCCATACCTTCTGTCTTGATTACTTTTCTCTCATTGCTGAGACAAAATACCCATTGCCCAAGTTTAAGAAAGGAAAGGTTTACTTAGCTCACAGTTTGTGGGGGTTTCATTCCATACTTGGCTGGCTCCAAGACAGGGTGGTACATGGCAGAGGGCAACAGTTAATGGTGGTAGAAAACAGCAAAAGCAACAAGAGCAAAAGGGGAGGAGCAGCAGAGAACAAGCCTCTTTCCTTCTCTTACATTGTATGCAAACTATCTGCCCCAGGGCAAGTGTAGCACTCACACCCATAATCCCAGCATTGGACCATGACTCAGTCATAAACTCTAAAAGCCCTCCCCATGACTGCATGAGACTTTAGGGGGGACATTTAGACACAAACCACAACACCTTCCATGTACCCATCATCCAGTTTCCCTTCAAATACTGTCTTTAGTAACAACAGTACAATGATCAAAAATAGGATATTGACATTACAGTTTATATTTCCAGAGCCTAAGTTATTCTTATGTCTTCCATTTATGTATTATGTATGTATGTATATATGTATATATTTACTTCTTTGGCTTCTGTGGTGCTGGGGATTGAAACCAGGCCCTTGTGTATGTGAAGCACGCCTTCTAACACTGGGCCCCACCTCTATACCCTGTTCTAGTGGAGAAAATTTTTCTTGATCTATTTTCACCTAAGTGTACCTTTGGGAGTAAGCGTGTTTACTGAAAAGACAATTGGAAGTCAGGAAGCCTTAGCTTTGCCACTGAACTCAAAGATGCAGGAGGATTACAAATACAAGGCCAGCCTGGGCAACTTGGGAAGCCCCTGTCTCGGAGAGTCAAAAAAGGGCTGGGGATGTAGCTCAGGAAGAAGGCCCTGGCTACAACCGCAGTACAAATAAGCTGTATGGATTAGCAAGAGGTATTTTAGAGCATTTTCAGTAAATGATTTTACTGTTATCTTGCTATGTTTGCATCAAAATTGCAAGTAGCTGGCCACTGTCTTTCATGTCATGTGTGCGCTTTGGGAACCCTGTCATTTGAGGCCCAGTAGTGGGTAAATGGATTACAATAACATCCTGGCTCCTTTGTGCCCTTTTCTTCTGAAAGTACCTGGCAGGGCCTTTTCTCCTCTCCCTTCCCCACCTCACCGGCACAGCCAACTCTTCTCTACCTTATGCTTCCCAGTGGACCAAGGCCATTATTTCCTCTCTGTGTGTGTGGATTATCTTTCTTCCCCATGTGCCTTTTGTGATATAGATTCTATGGAACCTAGTCCTTTTTGGCTTTTTCTTTGTTTTGCTTTAAATAACACCTAATTGAATTCTGTTTTATATGTGCAATAGTTGATTATAGCAGTAGGTAGGGGCCTACCTCGAACCCAAACCCATACAGCCTCCTCTGAGGAATCCCTACACAAAAACTGCCCTCTGGGGGAACACTGTTCCTGGAGCTCAGACTGGGTTTTGGATTGCTTGGCAGGGACAGGCTGGATGTCCTGTGCTTGGCGCCACCTGGGCAAAGCTACAAAGCTAGGAAGTGGGTTCCGTGTGCTTCCCTTTGTTGTACATCATTTACACCATAGTGTCTACTGCTATTTAGCTCAGATGTCCTTTAGCCTTATTTTCAGTACTTAAAAGTACTACTTTTGGTGTTTGCCCAATAAGTGTGTTTTCTGATAAGACCTTCTGGGATAGGGGAGACCTTTTAAAGCTGCCCTCAAAAGAGAGTATTTTGTTACTTTGAAACAGAAAACGTGTGCATTTTCAGTTTTTGTTGCACTGAAAATTGACTTTTCTAGCCTCTGCCCAGGCCCCTCCTCCATGTTTAACTTAGCTTCCTGCTCTCCTGCTGTCTCTGTGACCTGTTCCTCCTCCTTTAATCATTCTGCTCCTCAGCACTTCCCTCCTCCCATTTTCCACATTTCCATTCCTGAGAGAAGTACCCTGCTTTCCTATTACTACATCCTATTTTAATGCGGGTAAGGAATGCTTTAAAATGTTCCTCCATGTTTTAAACTATCCCCTTTTGCTTCAGCAACTGGCCTGTCATTTCCTGCTTCAGTTTTGGCCTCTGTCTGACAAGCAGGGTGAAAAGTTCACCCTCCGGAAGTGCTATTTATGGGGGAGTCATGTGAGGAGGAGCCGCCCCAGACTCTTGGCAATTCCCCTGGAAGCCAGTCTTTGGGGAAAGGCTGCATAAGAAAAGCCTTCTCATTCTGCTGGCCCTGCCTGAGTTCTTGTCTACGATTCCTGGTTTGTAACAGTGTATGGTGCCCACCACTATTCCAGGAACTCGCTATCCTCCCCTTATTATTGACTGCTTCAGTCTTGAAGTGGAAACTTGTAACCCATTGGTAGGTTATACAGTGAATTCATGGACCGGACATCAGTATAAAAATTGAGATAGATAGGAAATATAAAAGAAAAAAATGTAAACAGAGTGCCTTGCATGTAACATGATTGTGTTATTTTATGTCGCTTTGGTTTGATGATGGCTATCAACACACACACACACACACACACACACACACACCCTCGAAGGCCCTGTTCCTTTCTATATGTGACCTGTAGATCAGATGCCACTTTTACCCTCTTTCCTCCTCATGCTGGACCCCAAGGCTTCAGTGTTTCCATCTTCTAGTGGTCATGGTATAAAATGGACATAGCTCCACATTTTGAATCTATTGTAGTCAGATTTAATTTATATAAACATGAGCTGTAGGTTCCATTTTGTCACGTTGTACTTTCTCCCCTCAGCACTGTGTTTGCGGGTGTGTGGCACTGCTCTGGGTGCATCAGCTCCACTAGGCCCAGCTGCTCGTGGGCAATACAGCATGCACGGGTCTGGCTACTTACATTCTTCCTTGGTTGGATACCAGCACAGTCTACACAGCACCTAACCACAAATGCAACGCTGGAAAATACCAAGTACCCTTTGCGGTCTAGCTTAATAGGAGATTTGCTGGGCCGTAGGGTATACGTGCGCAGTGCAGACAGTGTCTGTAGTATAATTTCATAAAGCACTCGGATCGCCTTCAGAATGCTTTACCAGAAAGACTCCCAAGAGCAGTACAAATGTTTATATGCCCGCATTCCCACCAATACTTAGCATTATTAAGCCTTGTAACTTTCTTATTGTGGTCTACTGAGCCTAAAGTATCTTTTACTTTGCTTTTAGGTGATTATTGATGAATTTGATTATCTCTTCATTCTGCTTGTTTCTTGAAATTTTTCCTAATCACTCTAGCCCTAACCTTATACAAATTTCCCTTCAAATTCATTGCATATTTTTCTACTGGAAGCTTTTACAGTTTTTCTGTTCACTTATAGGCATCTTTTGTAGACCATGTAGTTTCTGGTTGATTTGATTGATTGATTAATTAATGAATTAATTATAAAGTGTTACTATGTTGCCCAAGTGACCTCGAACTCGTGATCCTCCCATCTTAGGTGAGGTTAGAGTTGTGCCCTGCCAGGCTCTGCCCTTATTGACTTTATTTACTTATTTATTTATTTGGTTTTTTTGTGACAGAGTCTCACTATGCAGTTCAGGCTGATCTTGAACTCACTTTTGTAGCCCAGGCTGGCCTTGAGCTCACAACGGTCCTCCTGCCTCAGCCTCCCGAGTGCTGGGATTACAGGTGTGCGCCACCATGCCTGGCTTGTCCTGGTTGATTTTAGACTTGACAAGTGTTCTGCTAGACTCTCATTTTCCTTTCACCTTTGCCCATTGTATCCTTTGTTGGACATACATCTTTAATTTGGATGTAATTTAGTTTGATATTTTACTCTGAGGGCTTTGCAAAACAATTTATTGTGTATCTTTTAATGAAAAGTATAGTATCTATTATATTGGCTTTATAGATGTACTTTTACATTTAGATAGAGCCTTTGTTCTATCTGAAGCCCTGTATTCAGTGGTAGGGAGGAATCTAGCGTTATTTTGTTCTGTGGTGATTCTGTTGCTCTGGGACAGTGCCACAGTTTGGCTGTTTCGTGGGCTCCATTGGTCTTTTGTGCTTTAACTATAGTTCAGGCTCTTATGTTACCAGATTTTGTTTAGTATCACTTAACTTAATGCCTCGTGGAGCAAGTTCTGTTTATGGTTTTTCCTTTTCAAAGTGGATCTTAAAGCTTGTGAGGTGCACTTTTCCATATGAATTTTGAGGTAAATACAAATCAAGTTATTCAATTTATAATTGAATTTTGACATATTAAATTTATAAATTAAAATTGAGGCAACTTTTTATAATAGCAGCTTTTGCTTTCTATTTCGTTATCTTTTATGTACCTTATTCCCCATAGAGATATCAGCCATATTGTTCAGGTATTGAATGCTCCTCACAGGCCCCTGTGTTAAGGTTTGATCCCCAGGGTTGTGTCACTGAGAGAGGCTGGAACCTTCAGGAGGTGGGGCCTCCTGAGAGGTGTTTGGGTTGCTGAGGACATGACCTTGAAGGGGATTGTGGGACCTTGCCTCTCTGCACTGCCATGTGCTCCCGCCGTGATATGCTGCCTTGCGGAAGCAATGGGTCAACTCATCAAAACTGTGAGCCAAAATCACCCTTCTCCATTTATAAGTTGACTATCTCAAATATTTTGTTATAGTCACAGAAAATATTTCGTTATAGTGACAGAGAACTAATATATAGATATTCTTGTTAACACGGGGTCAATAAAAGATGAAGCCAAATAATACATATATTTCATAAAATGATTTCTAAGTAGTTACAGAAGTTGAGGATTTAGTAGTGGGTAATACAGTAATACCCTTCAATCATGAATGATTTCTGCTAGAAAATATCCTAAAGGTAATGTCAGATGCCTCAACATATAAATAAGATAACTCTTTCCCAGTGAGGTAAAATGACTCAGTCAAGATTATAGAGTTAGACAGTGAGAGAACCTCAAATTGGAATCAGATTTTCTAGTTGCTAGTCCATTACGTTTGCCAACAAACCATGCACACGATAATATGTAGACCCCTGATAGTTTGACATTTAGTGTTTTTTCTTCCTCTGATAGAGTTAAGGTTTGCTTATGCTTCCAGAGAATCAGGTTCTTTTCTTCCTGAGGCTATGATAGACCTGCCAAAGCCACAAGATAGAAAGGAAAATGAATGTCTTGCACAGCTTATTGTTTTCTTATTAATGATAATGTGAGCTAGCGTTTGTATTCCTTCTCAGCAGTTATGTCCCTACATTTGATACTCACCTTCAGGAAAACACTTGCTCAGCAGAATTATCACAATTGCATGCTCATGGAGTATTAGAGCGCTAAATATGGCCTGCGTGCTCAAGCAGAAAAGAACAGAGCTGTCCTCAGCGGTCCTCCAGCCAGATGACACTGTATGGGAAGTACTGCTCAGGTTGACTGGAAGGGAGTTTATCATCCACATTCATTTTCTTCCGCTTGGGGCTGGGGATATAGCTCAGTGGCAGGGTGCCTGCCTGGCAAATGTGAAGTCCTGAGTTCTATTCCCACTTCCAAAAAAGAATCCAAATCATTTTCTTCCACTTCATTTTCGCAAAAATACACCGCTTTTGCTGACATTAACTCATCTGATTCTATACCTGCCCCTACCATGAATTAGTTTGGGGCAGAAACATGTGTCTTTTTTTTTTTTTTCCTTTTTAAAACTGAACTCATGCTCTCACTTCGATAGCACATATACTAAAACAAAACTCAGAAGCGAATAATTCTTCCACTTTAATGGCATGAAGTGAGTAGCATTAAAAGGTTGAAACTCACATGATTCCATAGCATTTTCACACTATGCATACGAAGCCAAATAACGTGCGATCTTGAGTCCATCTATGTGTCTATGTGGACTTGTGTATGTTTCTGGGGATGGTCGGGTGGGTGGATGGCAGAGAGAACTTCTGCCTGTTGCAGGAAGGTCAGAGAGATCCTGATTTGCCCTTGTAGCCACATGGATGCTGCTGTCCGCACGCACTAACACAGAAATGCTCCCGAACTAATATATCGACAAGTGACTCCTTCCAACCCCTCTGGCCCTTCTTGTGGCAGCAGGTACTGAACCCAGGGCCTTCACACTAAGCCGCATGCCCAGACATTTATGTATATTATTTTATTTTGGGAGAGGGTCTTTCTAAGCCATGAGGTTGCCCAGGCTGGCCTTGAACTTGTGTTCCTTCTGCCTCTGCCTCGCACAGTGTTGGGAGTCTAGGTGTTCTACCACCACACTTGGCTTCGGTCCCTATTTTAAGGCTCATCAGTTTTTCAGAATTTCAGTTTCGTATTGCTAGCCACCCATCAAGATTTCTTTTATCCAGATGTTCTGTGCCCGTTGTCCAGCCAATAGCCACACACCTAAAGAAAGTGCACCATTTTTGGCTAAAACTCAGACCTCCTTTGGAGTCCTTAGTTTCGCTAAGTGTTAGCAGCACTCTTCCAGGCCCGTAGGCAAATCCCTACCCACATGTAGTCCATCCAGTCCTGCTCCTTCCTGTGTCTTGATGTCAGTTTCATCCCTCTCATCCATACCTGGCTGGTGCTACCTTCTTACCAAGCCTCTTTCCAAATTTGCAATCAAAGCTTCCAAGTCCCTTGACTCCGGTAGTGTCACACGCAACCATTTATTATCCGCTCACTGTGAGCAGCTTATTTCACTATAATGAATCTGTTCTCTTTCTCCCATCTATTAAGTGTAAGCAATAACAAGTAATGTGAAGACATATTTTGTTTTGTTGATACTGGGAATCAAACTCGGGGCCTTGCGTTTGCCAGACAGGCACTGTGCCGCTGAGCTACATCCCTGGCCCACGAAGTTATATTTTGAGAATTAAGGAGTTCATGAATGCTAAGTGGAGAAAACAGCACCTAGCAGGTAATAGGTGCTCATCTTCAGTCACCTTTGTCTGGATTTCCTTGAACACTGATTCCTTAATCTTCAAGAAATAACAGTCTTTTTCTTGCTGTATGTCCCTGGAGCTCCTAATTTTTTTTTCCTTCCCTAATTACTCAATCTAAATAGCTTTGCCAGGCCCTGACTTGTCACTATTCACGATGCTTTTATATTTTTGCCAGTTTAATTTCTTTGACATTATCTATCATATATTTAACTTCCCCTTATCTATCTTTTTTCTACCTCTTCACTAGAATGTAAATTCTACAAAAGCAAAGCCTGGGTTTGTCTCCACTGCTTCTAGCCCCAGGAAAATGCATGAGCCCTGGAGATCTTCTTAGGCTTCTGAAGGGGAACTTAGCCTTCAAACACAGAGGCGCCAAGCCCTTAAGCCATGCAGACTCCACAGAAGCTGCGGGAGGAAGCAGATGGAGAGGAATCCTCTGAAGATCAAAGATGTGGCCCTGAAGAGGAGAACCTACCTTGACAGGCTTTTTTTTTTTTTGGTTTTTCTCCGGTACCAGGAACCGAACTCACGACCTTGCGCTTGCCAGGCAGGCGCTTTGCCGCTGAGCTAAATCCCCAGCCCCCTTGACAGGATTTTGGTCTCAAACCCAGAAGAATCTGCCTAGAAGGACTGGTTGGGAGGAAATACCTCCTAGGAGGGAATTCCACTCAATGAATTTTATTTATTTATTTTTTGCACCAGATAGACTAACTTTCTTTCCTCCTTCTCCCTCCCACTTCCTCTTGTATCTCTTTTTTCTCTCCCCTCTCTTCCTTCCCCTCTCCTCCCGCCTCCTCCCCTCTCCTCTCTTCCCCATTCCTCCCCTCCTCTCCCCTCTCCTTCTTCCCTCTTTCCTTCTTACTCTGGGTTGAACCCAGGGTCTTTATACTGAACTACTCTATTCTCAACCCTTTAATTTTTTTTTTTTTTTTTTTTTTTAAATTTTAAAACTGGGTCTTGCTAAGTGGCCTAGTTTGTACTTAAACTTGTGATCCTCCCTGAGCCTCCCAGGGTGCAGGGATAACAGGTGTGCGCCATCATGCCTGGCTCACCTAGACCTCCCCGTGACACTCCCCTAGACCTTCCCGTGACACTCCCCTATAGCCACGCTGTTCTGTGCTTCAGCTAAGCTTCAGCCGGGCTCCTGATTGCTGCTCACACCTGGGTCTGTCTTATCTGCCACCAGGACCTCAGTCTGAAGGTACGGAGTTGCTTCAGGCCCCTTAGTCCTGTCCTGAGTGAGCACTGATGCACCCTTGCTGAAGGCCGGGCCGCCTAGCCCTCCTTCTCCCCAGCCCACCTCTCCTGGCCGTGCTTCTCCCTGTCCAAGCCTCCTGAAGACAACCTGCTCCTACACTTTGCCCTCTGCTTCCCACTTGGTGGGCTGACAGGAAGCAGTTGTGTTTCTCTTGCATCTCCTCCAAGCCCACTGTGGTAAAGTAACAGTGGTGCCCGGGCGGCACACACGGTGCAGGCAGAAACCGTGGTCTCTGTGTCTCTGCTGCCTCTCCTAGCACCCTGTCCCCGAATCCCAGGGCCGCTGAATCCACCGCTCTTCCTGCACCGTCTACATTGCTGACAGTGCCTTGCACTTCCCGGCCACCGGAGGATCAGCCCTGCGTTCTTGGTGTTGACTATTTGGCTGTCGGTTGACTATTTGGCTGACTATTTGGCCTCCCCGATGTGTGACTATTTGGCTGTCGGTTGTCAGTCCCCGTTCTGAAGGGAGCCCTTGGCCCTGCCTTATCCGGACCCACCAGGGGCATTTCTGGAACTTTGCCAGCCTTTCACAGCGCTGGTCCAGGTATGCTAGAAAGTCTCGGATTATTCCAGTGCCATGTTGCCATTACTCTAGCTTGAACTTCTTTCTTTTCTGCTATTCTCTTCCCTGGGAATGGGGCTCCAGCTTCTTACAGCCTGTGGCTTATCAGTAGGCAGGATATTGGGCCGGTCTGCTTGGCTTGAGAGCTCCTTCACAGAAGGGACTTTGGTTTCTTCCTTTAAAGAAAAACATTGCACCTATTGTAAGTAGCAGTTATCACTGAAATGATAATATTTGCTGTTTTCAATCTGAACATTATCTTTCACACGTTGTGGTGGATACTTTACACTTTCTCATTTTATTCTCACATCGCCTTGTGACACCAAAGAACATTTTATGAGAGAAAATGGAAATCTATTTCATCTACTAGTAGTCAGTGAAATCCATTTCCGAAGGTCAGTCTGATCTTGTGTTCTTTCAGCTTGTCACTGATGGCGGTTCAAGGTGGTATGCATTTGAAATTTGGGGAAAGGCATCAGAACAGAAAAGGGAGATTTCTAATGTGTCCTGAATGCTCTGGAATTTCTTACCAAAAAAAAGCTACGCTAAAGAAGGGTGAAAGTTCAAAGCCTGTGAGCAAAACCCAACACACACACCTAAAATTGTTCATTATGTGAAACTATTTTTAATTTCTGCTTTTCCATTGGAAAATGAAAGGGCAGCCAATTCAGTGGAATCAGGTAATGGGAAACACTGACAGACAGAAAAATATCATTGATAATATCTGAAAGACATTTTGGCCAGGGGCTGTCAACATTTCCTTTTTACTTTATTGGAGATGTTTACAAATAAGGAAGTGTTGGATTTTGACTGCTGTTTTTGTTTCTGTGCTTTTCTGGAGTCAGTTTGGGGGAAAAACGCTGGATTTTTAGGGCAAATCAAGTGTTTTAGATTCATCTTGATTTCGAAAGGACAGAGAGCACATGAGTATAATTTCTAAGTAATTTACTGGGAAATTGAAGCAGTAAAACTCTGACTGTGGAAGTTACCTGTAATACCCAATAGATTATTAATCCATCTGCATTCTTTTTTGTGTTTCTTTTTTTTTTAAACAAATGTTTATACTTTCTATGTGTATATCCAAATTACTGACTTGGACCAGTCACTTATGCATCTATTAAAACCCTTACACAGCCCCTAATAATTATAATCCATGCTGGTGTACCTTTTTGTGTGCACATTTTAATTTACTATAATTTAATTATTGCCACCATCACTTAAAAGGTCCCAATAAACAGAAACCAGGATTGCAGAAGTGCTGAGCTGTAGTCTAAGTGAATATCAATGTCAACTTTTGATGCAGTTTTCTAAGACCAAGAGCATCAGAATAGAGTTTTTAGAAATGTGGGGCAAGTGGTAGTACCCTTTCTGAGCCTCCATTGCAAAAAACAAAATTAGGGAATTGACCTAGATAGATTTGAAGATCCCTTCAGTTTAAGAATTTTTATAATCTATGACGTTGTGGGCTGGGGATTTAGCTCAGCGGCAAAGTGCCTGCCTGGCAAGTGCAAGGTCGTGAGTTCGGTTCCCGGTACCGGAGAAAAACAAAAACAAACAAACAAACAAACAAACAAAAAAATCTATGACGTTGTGTGCCTATTTTGCCTTGTTAATCTTTCCTGTGAAAGAAACCTTAATGTCTGACAACATTTGAGGAAACAGAGACAGTGTACTTAGGAGAACTGCTGGGGTGAAATGGTTGTTTTCTCCACTCTTGTGTTCAAGACAGGACATCCTGAATATCAGAGAATGGATGAATGTATCCAAAGGTTTCACTTTTTTTATGGGATAGAACAGTTAAAAAACCACACACACCGACTAATAGGGCCAGAAGGGAGTTAAAATTTTTGTAGTGGTTTAGAGTTTCCGCAAATTGAAATAGCCAAAGACAATCACGTGACAGTGTGATTAGTAAGTACACATTTATTATTCGCTTTATATATGCAGGGCATTCTATCCAGGGCTGACTTATTGTTAAGTCAGCACAGCAATGTCATCCCCCTTTTCCAGATAAGTAACCTGACGTTTAGCCAGTGGTGATGTCCCCATGGTCGTATACAGTAGAGTTGTGGACCCACAATTCAGCTGTGTCCATTGAGCCACTAATCCTTGGCCGTTTACATTGTCCTCATTTCTATCAATGCCAGAGTTTCTGCCCAGAGTTTTATTTATAGGTTCAAGATCCAGCGCTCTGTTCCCGTCACTTACGGTGTACAGAGAGTGTGCGGAAAGTCTCTACCAGAGCTTTCCTGGTGTTATGACTTAATTAAATGTTGAATAATAACGAAGGCATAGTGCTATAGAAGTGTGAAAACGCTGTTTACACCTGACAAAATCAACTCACAGTTATGTCTATCAGGGTACAAGAATGCAAATTGTGAAGTGCTAGACAAAGGTGTTCTCTATCATCTTTTCATTCTTAAAATTAAGGGCAAACAATACTAATAGAGTGAACTGAATATCTTTTTTCAATTGTACTTTACCTTCCTCGTAAAGGAAATCAGTTCTCATTATTAAAACAATTCCTGGGGCTGGGGATTTAGCTCAGTGGCAAAGCGCCTGCCTGGCAAGCACAAGGTCGTGAGTTCGGTTGCTGGTACCAGAGAAAAACCAAAAAAAAAAAAAAAAAAAAAAAAAAACAACCCAATTCCTTGCCCCTCTCTTATTTAACATCACAGTATTGTACATATTCCAATTTATAGAGAATACAATGATATCATATTTTAAAACACAGAGATGGCTTCTCTTAACTTTTGCCTGATTCTTAAAGTAAGAAGAGCTATCAAGAGCATATTACATGTTTGGGCTATTATAATTGAATTGTAATTCTAGTTTCAAAATCACTTTTCTGCTCAGGATTTTAAAATGATTTGGAACCAGGAACCAGGAACCAATGGTGATTTTTCTTTTTCTCTTCTTTTTTTGTGGTGTAGGGGATGGAACCTAAGGCCTTGCTCATGCTAGGTGAGCCTTTTACTACTGAACTATACCCCTAGTCCCGTAGTGATATTTTAATTCCTACTGATTGAGATTCCTAGAGTCCTGGCACCCAATATGGTAGTCACTACTAGCATGCAACTGTTTAATTTTAAAAGAAAAAGATTAAAAATTTAGTTCCACATTGGCAGTAGCCATATTCCACACATTTAGTTAGCCATGTTTCTGGGGGCAGACATGTGAACAGGTCCTATTGGAGAGGAATGCGTTATGATCTGCTTTTAATAGTCTGCTTATTTGACTTAAAATATTCTGAATTGAGTCATCAAGTCTTACATCTAGAATAGGATCTGGTGTGTGTAGTGTGCTTTAGAAATGCTGGGAGGGCTACATATTATGTTTTTGCTTTAGAATATGTAATAGCACTAGACACTGTAATTTTACCTTGTTCCCGAATCTGTATTCTCAATAATTATCATTTTGCAAAATACACTGACTGCTTTTCAATTGGTTGTGTCTTGGCTGAGCGAACCCAGGAGGAGCAGGCACAAATGCAAACTAATTTAGCACAGAACCCAACACAGAGAGTCTTAAGTTACAGAACTACTCGTTTGAAGTTCATTTTGCAGATAGGAGATTGTCCTATAGGAATTTACCCTTGAAAGCTGTGGGGAGTTCAGCCGCCTGTCTGGTGGCTGTCTGTCCAAGTTCCTCAAGGCAAAGAAAAGAGACAATGGATCCTTGTTTTTTGACAGCTTGATTGAATGTAGTCAGCCCCAAGTTTTGAATAATATGTTTAACTAGAGATATTTTTGCGCAGTGAATAAAATTTCCTTGGTATGAAATGTAATCCTCATGGTGTCTTCAGCATACTTTTAACACTTGCCAGCTTTCTCTGTGTTACCCAGCTCTGGGTGGGTATCCAAATGCCTTTACTTGTTTAAAAAAAAAAAAAATCCGTCTACTCTGCATTGCTGACTTGTTATCTCTAGTAACAGCTAAGGAGTGTAGAAAAAATATGTGTTTAAAAACAAGTATGGAAGATGACTGGTTTTTATGTTTCTCTTGATCTTGCTGCCTCTGAGGATAGGATATTTGACCAATTTTCTCTCCTAAGTCTTACATTTGTCATTCATTGATGATCAAACGCAGTGATGTTTAAAGGAGAATTTACGAAGGACACCATGAGCCCCATGGTATTAAAAGAGAACGCATCACTAAGCGTTTTTGTGAAATGAAATATAAATTGGGAGAACAATTTTGTTTTCAGCTAGACCCAGTTTTTCAGTCTCTTGTGACTATAAATATCTTCACTTAAAATTGTGTGCTATGCGTGAGAAGTTTTAATATGAGGATTTTTTTTAGCAGACCCCACGCACATTATAAGCATGTCACCTCCTAGGCCCTCCGGAGCCTTTCTTTGAGAGAGCTATTTATGGAAAAGACTAAAGCGGCACTGAGTGGGTGGTTGGAGCCTCCCCGTGATACAATCTCAGCCTCCTGTTTATCATCCTTCCACATTCTACTCAATCCAAACCCGGCCGGGCTAAATCTTAGAAAGCTTCTGTAGTCAATCAGGAGTGCATGCCAGAGAGTCAGTCCGGCAGATGGGCCTAACGACATTTACCACGCTAGAAGTTTTCACTGCTTAAATTATAAACCTACCTACTGCAGTTGCCATGTGCGAAACCGTACCTTCCAAAAGTGGTGCATTGTTTAGGTTGCGTTTGTTTTATAGAACAGCTGTATTTTTAAATAACTCAGAGAATTTAGTTAGTATAATCAGCGCTTTTTATCTCTCTCTTTGTGTTAGTAGATGATACACTAACATGTGGGTGCCCAACCTTTTGGCTTACCTGGGCTGCATTGAGTGAACAGAAAATGTCTTGAGTTGCACCTAAAATGCATAAAATAGCTGCTGTATATGAGTATACAAAATTTCCTTTATTGGTGGACTGGTTGATTGATGCTGAGAATTGAATGCAGAGCTTCACAGTGATATATATATATATATTTATATTTTTTTTTTTTTTTTTTTTTAATTTTTAATTTTTATTTTACTTTTTAAAAATTTTTATTTTATTTTTTTATTTTGAGACAGGGCCTTGCAATATCGGGGTTGAACTTGTCATCCTCCTGCCTCAAGAGTGCTGGGATTTCCCAGAGTGCTGGGATTTCAGGCATGCAGCACCATACCTGGCTTTTTACAGAGAAGTCTGGGGGAATTCAATTGCGTGGTGGGGATGTCTTTGACTCCGCAGACTGTGTGTACTGGGTGCAGGTGGCAGAGTTGACGTGGCACTGCCCACCCATTCTGCACTTGAGAACCATGAAAACTATGACTAAAAGTCACCTAGTAATGGGAAAAGGTTATCACGTAGTGGGGCCATTATTAGAGGTTCAGGACTGCATGTGGCTCACTTTTCCTGAAGAAAGGGGAGGAAAATGTTTCTTTTGCAAAATTGTAGTAGCTTTTGTATTTGTTTGTTTGTTTGTTTGCAGTGGTATGACTGGAACCCAGGATCACCACACCCAGCTACATCCTCAGCCTTTTTGTTTTTTTATTTTGGATAGTTTCCCCAAGTTATTAAATTGCCTGGGTTGGGTTTGAACTTGTGATCTTCTGGTCAGCCTCCCATAACGCTGGAAGAGTTATAGGCAAGTACCATTGCCTTGGCTAAGAGAATAGTCCTTTAAAATTTGTTTCTCTTGGAAGCTCAGAACAGAAATATAAAATGGCGGATGGTTAATTATTAAGGTCACAGTTGGTCCATGGTTAAGCTGAAATGCTTAATGTAAAGGTTTATAGAAGTGAATGAAGGCAAGGGTAAACAAAATATTGACTGTATGATATTAATTAAAATTATACTATTTCTAGATACTTCTCTTTCTGTGGGAAAGGAGGCCATGAGTACGTATGAAAATTGCTGTTGTTGTTGTTGTTTTTTATAAAGACACTGAACAAAGTTTGGTTTCAAAAACTCCAAGTCCTTTGTTCTCGGTCCCTGCTTGGTGTTACGGATGTAGGGGAAAACAGTATATATTTCTATCTTCTATTTTTATTTCGCTTGATTTTCTAATCTTTTATACTTGGCCAGCTCCTTTCTGAGAACATATTGTACACATGTTCAGATGCTGTTTGAAGGCCCTGTGAGAGACAAGAGTTGATTGAAAGCTCTCCGTTCTCCTGAAGTGGGTGGCCAGAGAGCTGGGGCTGAACAGCTGCCATACACTCACTGAACTTTTGTCATTTATAAATTATTTTCCATGCCATCTGGAGCAAGAATGGTGCCATGGTTTAGAGAAACTCTTTGTAGAGTGCATTTATACCCAGCACTTCCATTGCTTGCTTGTTACCACATCAGTTTCAATTGAAAAATCTTTATTTGCTTGGTGGTGAAAGGATATGAATATATATGAGTGATTTCTTTAAATGTCCTAGGAAAGATGCTACCTCCACCTCTACCAGCATTTTTTGCCTTCCTTCTCTCCCTTCCAGTGGCTACATCCTGCCTGCTTTCAGCTCCAGTGGAAAATACATTAATCCCAGAGTCTCCCTGAGGTTTCCTGTTTGATGACATAATGAGAAAATCCTCCTCACACTGCCCTTGGGGCTGCTGCCTGGATGTTATGTTGTCTTGGTGGGCGTAACTCAGCCATCTAAAAAATCAGTGTAGGCCAAGAACTTGAGGCCTGAAATGCATTAATATAATATTAAAAGAAATAAAGCTACGGGCATATCTGTAGCATGAGTTGGGAGTTGCATTAGTCTGCAGAGCCTGGCTCGCTGACCATGGCAGAGCTGCTGCACCGCCATGAATGGGAGCATTTGCCCTGCTCCCATGTAGCCTGTTAGACCACAGCTCATGGTAAAATACCACAATCCCTCGATGTGGGTGGTGGTGTTAGTTCCTCTGCTCACCCTCCTGTGGGGCAGCCCTTTTAGCTAAGGAGGTTTGCCCCTGGTGTTGATCACAGGCAGCTGAGAATAAGAAAGCTAGTGGGAGGAGGCAGAAATAGAAGATGAGGATGCATTTTAAAATGAGAAAAGTCAAAGATGGCATCTGACATGGAAAGTGGTTTTAAAAGTTCAGAAGATAAGATCTTTATGAGGCAAAAACTTTAGTAGCTGTGAATTAGTTAGAAAGAAGAAACCTCAATATAAAAGCCAAACCAAGAATATACCAAGTAGATGCCAGAGGGCACGCAGTTTTACAAGTTTAGAAGCTATTGGCATAGGAAATTGAACATATGCTTAAATATGGATTTCCTTCGCTATTTGGAGACTCTTTCCTATTTTTTATTTTGTTTTGGTAGACTGCCATAACTCCCCACTTGGTTGGCTTGGATAGAGCATCTCTTGCCTTGTACCTTGGTGATCCAAGCTTCGTGACATTTGGTCAGCATGAAAACATGGAACAGGTCACTTAGGAGGATTTTCTGTTTTAGAAGCAAGATGACTGCATGATTATCCATTCTTTTGTTGAACCAGATCCCAAATCTAGCTTCAGGGTGCTGGTAGGAGGAAGAGCAGATGTACTGCCTGATAGAGCTCCATTGAGAAGGCAGAGAGAAGCAAAGACAAGCAGAGGTCTTTAGTCTGGATCAGTTGAGAAAGACTGGGAAGATGTTATTATCATCTCTACTTCCTTGTATCCGAATTGTCCTTTGATTTTCTATATTATATTCCAAGCAATGATATTCCTTTCACAGATGCTACTCCCATGGCTGGAGGCTGTGTTAACGTGAAGACAAAAAAAGTATATGATGAATATCTGGTTAGTGTGACCATTTTACGACTATCACATGAATTCTAAAACTTGGAATTCTGGGTTTTAGGTACTATGATTTATATGATCGATGTGGTGGATTAACTAATGATCAGCTTGTAACACCCAGCTGAAGTGAATCAGTGTTGCTTTTCATGTGGAAGGCCCGCCTGAGGATTGTCACCAACAGCATAAAAGGAGAACTGGAGCGGAAGATGGTGTGTTGTTGATTCTCCTAGAGAAGCTTGTTGTACTGGTTTTTCTGACATGAACTCAGCTGTTCTCATCGTCAGAGGAGCCCAGGGCCTTGCTGTTGCTTAGGGTGGCTGTAGTTCTCTTTTGAGGATCTCTGGTCCTTACCTGGAGCATCGCTTCCTGGCTCCAGAGCAGATCCCTCAGCCTGCTGGCATAGATTCTTCATCACATTGGTGCAGACTTTCTAGCTTCCACCACTGACCTTTGGGCCTTCCCAGTGCAGATTCTTGATACAGACTTGCATGAGACATTGTCGTAGGCTCTAGGCCTCCAGCTGGACTTGTAGAGGACATTGCCATGGGCTCTAGGTCTTCAGCGGGACTTGTTCAAGACATTACCATGGGATCTAGGCCCTCAGGTGGATTCTTTGGGTGTCTAGTGCATGGTCCGATTGCTTGTGCTTTTCCTCATTTGACTTTTTGGGTGAATATTGTAAAATAATCCTATAAATCATATGTCCTATATTAAATCAATTCCCTTGCAAACCCTGATTACAAAATCAAGCTGCGAGCATTTATTTTTAGAATATGTTTGTGTAACCATTGTGTGCCTTGTACTGGAATCATGATATTCCAGCATAGGAAAGCACTTTCAGTATCCCGCCTGATGGGGAGATCTCATTACCCAGTGGGTTATGACCTATATGTGAGGCAGGGGAGAGGCAGCTATAATTCTTTCATGCAGCTTGGTTGGATTAGGAAATTTATCATCTTGTAAATCATTTTGAGTTGTATGTTTCAGGACATCCATAAGAACAATATGAAATCCATATGGGCACCCTGGGGCTCTAGTTAAATTTACTTCTTAGATGTACCCTTACTTCTGCTTATTAAGGTTATTTTGTTTGTTTGCTTTTTAAAGTTGTTTGTCTGTTGTTGCCTGTCCCAAGGTTTGGTCAAAATATGAAGTCAGAAGTCGTAAGAGACTGGAGATTAAACTTCAGCTCTGCTATTTTCTGGCTTTGTTATGTCAAGTGAGTTATGTTAACTCCCATGAAGTCTCAATTTCCTTATTAGTAAAATGGAAAATAAAAAGTTCCGACTCCCTGGTTGAATAGTTGTGAAGGTGAAGAGTAATACGAGGAGGTGTCTTGGAGGGCATTGGGGTAAATCACTGTATTAGTTTCTATTTGGTAATCTGGAAATATAATAGATATTTCCTCTTTGGCTTTGTCACAGTTAGTGGTTCAGAAATATGGCAAAGCAAAAGGACCATGGACAAAACCCTGCTTCTGGGGACCTTCCATAGAATGGCAATGATTGGATGTTGATTCTGATTCATCATTTATTAGCCTAACACACCACCCTACCCGTTCAGGCCACACTTTCACATCTTGTCCTTTAAGTTGTCCTGAGAATCCTTGCCACAGCCCCTATTCCAGTCCATATATATTATGGCCACTGTATTTCCCTGATCTGCCATGCTGCTTTTCTTGTCAGAGGAGCAAATGAGTTTGGTCTCTCCCTGTTGAGCCCTCACCATTGGCTGGGATTGCTGCTGTCTTCTCTGAGTCACCAGAAACCATTCTTTTAACCATCTGCCAAGAATTTTGTCCAGGATCAACATCACAAGCATCGGTGGTGGGTAGGATGGGGATTCTCTCTTCTTTTTTGCTTTTTCTTCCCTGTCTTTTTGAAAGTGGGAACTTTATTTCCTTCATCTCCTGTCCTCTGGCACAAATCCTGTTTCTCTATTCAGTATTTCCAAGAAAAGAAATTCAGGGGCAATTACCTTTTGTGTCCAGGTGGCATACACATTGCCATTTTGGTAGCTTGTCTCATTTTTGCTGAGACTGTGGTAAATTCTCAGCAGCAGTGGGGTGCATTTGTGTTGTAAATTCATAGTAGTTAAAAATTAGTGTGGTGGAAAGGCCTTAGTAATGTATTCTTATATGTTAAAAATGCATTTTAAAATCCAACTTTGCTTTTAGTTTCTTTATGAAAACAGAACCAGCAATGTAAAATATCAACATATCATTAAGGACATCATAATAATACAATTAAGTATTGAAAGAAGCTGGATTTTAAAATTTTTGTTTGCTACGGAGCCCAGGACAGTCCACTAAGCAAAATTTTTACTGATTCCCATTTAATGTGAACAATGCTTTAAACAAAATATTAATAAAAATGGCCATTTGGTGAAGAAATATTGTGTTTTGGGCCATATTCCAGGTGTTTGAGATTTGTACCTTATTTAATGCAATTGCTCTGCATGGTAGGGTTTGCAGATTTTGGAGATGAGAAAGCTGAGCTTTGACAACTTAAGTAAAATATTTAAATGATGAGCTAAAATTTGAATTTAGTGCACCTGGCTATGGAGCCTCAGATTTTCCCATTACATCAGTGTTACTTTTAATGATGTTTTCCATTTGACTTTTACAATTTCACATACTTAGTGTTGAGACGACCATGCTGAGTGACCTTTGGCTTGGCCCTTGTCAATGGGAATTGCTTTAATAAAGTTGTGTTTTATTAATAAGCTGAGTGATTTTTGAGTTGGACTGCTTTATAAATTTTAGATTAAAGAAATTTAGCAATGAAAACAGAGCTGCCTTTATCAATTCCTTCTTGGTCCTGTCCTGTAGCACCTTATCATCCAATATAGTCCATAGCAGTTTGATAAGGATGCCTCATCAGAAGAAATCAGTCCCAAAAAAGGAAAAATAAAACCAGTTCTTTGTCATTTTGATAAGCATTAGCCATAAGGTGAGTCACTCCAGAATATATCTATAAGTTAAAGTTAAAACTTAATTATAAAGTTAAAAACTTAATTTTATAAATATCAACATTGTATTGAGAATATTTCAAGATCGATGATAACAAAAGGCAATGCCTTTTGTTCTGATAGTCAGAATTAATTTGTCTTTCCAGTGTAAGAACTTAAAACTACTTATGTCCTTTCATCAAGACACTCTGGTCCCATGGCCAGATGCTGTAGAAAAGCTCAAGAGAGTGTATACTGTGTTTCCCAAGACTTGGTTTGGAATTTAAACCATTTTAATAGGGAGCTGTGTAAGAAAATCTAGTGTAATGCCCCAAAAATGTACAGTTGCAGATTTGGTGCATGATGTTGTTTGCTGGCTGTGAGAGAGGATTTCTGTAAGAACAGTCCAAAGGATCCTTGGAAAGGAGAATTTTCATTAACACAGGCTCCTCAAAGGAATGTTTAGAGCAGTAGGGACACAATCAAACCAACAGTTCTGTGCACACAATATTACTCAGTGTGTTGTTGGAGGGCAGCAGCCCCAGTGGTTGCATTTGTGGAATCTTATTTGAAAAGGTGATTGCTAACATGTGAATACTTATCATAATTGTGACCAAAATTAGAGCATGCTATTTCCATAATGCTTAGAAAATTTGCTTTGAAAGAGGTTCAAAAATTAGACCTAAATGTCCTCTCTACTTAGCTGTGTGTTACAAAGTATTCAGGAAAATTTATGTTACTTCCAGTACATGTTTATCCCCAGGCTGAAAAATTTTAAACCATTTTTAGCCCCTTCCTTCAAGGATATTGCCTGGATTTTTGATTTATACAACGTATATAGGTCAAATCCTTGACTAGAAATTCATCTAAATAAGGTTTACTTCTGCATCCTGGTGTTTAAATAGCTTTGTAGAAAAATGTGTGTCACTAAATGGTTTTCCTTAAAGTAAGACACTAAGCACTGAAATTTTTTGTCAACATTTTTAGGTTACTATCCTTTCTAGAAATATAAAGATAATTTTCTATGCTTGTTTCTCTTGTAATATACTTGGAAACTTTTGCAGAAAAAAGGCTAGGTTTTTTTTTTTTTTTATATTTAACCTTTAAAATATAAACCTTGTGGCTAGACAGTCTTTTTTTGGACATTCTTAAAGAAATGTCAAATTTAGTCTCATTTAACTTGCTATAGGGTAAGTTTTAGACCCTTTCCCTGATCTTTTGATGTCTCTCTGATACTTGATCCCTAAAGGTAATGTAAGTAATTTGGTTTAGACATAGTATTTGATGTTCTACAAATTGATGCAATTGTAAGATATGATTATAATGTTTTCAATGTGTTTTAGTCAACATGGTGGGTGACAAAAGAATACTTGTATTCTTAAAAATAAATTCTTTGCCTATTTTCCCATGGGTAATAATCAGATCTTCACCTAATTAAAAAAATTTTTTTAGCTCGCTTTTACTCTCTTAGGCAATTTTATGAGTGACTGATATTTTGAATCAATTTAGCCACAGTCAGTGTAGCTGTGCTAAATTATGCTATTATTAACTTTATTATTTTAATTTTAAATGTAAGACCATATGCTGAGCCATTAAACAAGTCTCTATAATTTAATAGGGATTGAAATCATACAAAGTATTTTGTCTGACAATAGCAAAATTAAATTGGAAATTAATAACAGAAAGCCATCAAGAAAATCCTCTGCATTTAGAAATTAAACAACACCCTTGCAAATAACCCATAGGTCAAAGAAGAAATCAAAAGGGAAATTAGAGTACGTTTTGAAACGATAATAATATATGCCCAATATATCAAAATCTGTAGGAGGTGCAGCCCAAGCGCTGCTTAGAGGGAAATTTATTGCTTTAAATGGTTCTGTTAGGAAAAAAAGAGTGAGGTTTTAAAAACATAGAGACATAATTGGTAAAACTTTCCAAAAATGCAAGATAAAGATCAGCAGTTGTCTGCCCCAGGGAAGAGGGAATGTGCTGTGGGAGGGGCTGCAGCTCTTCCATTTCTTTAGGGATGTGTTACATTGGTGCCTGTGCTCTGCTAAATTGTGTCTTTTCCAAATTCCTGTGTTGAAGTCCCAATCCTCAGGACCTCAAAATGAGGCTGTATTTGGAAATATTGACTGTTAAAGAGGTGACTAAGTTACCAGGAAGCCTTTGAGGCTGCCCCTGTTTTCATCTGATTGCTGTCCTTAAAAACAGAACAGCTGAATGAAAGGATGCCTAGGGGACAGCCACCTACAAGGCTCTGAGAAAGACCTAAGCAACAGTGAACGAACGCTGCCTGCACCCTGCTCTTGGACTTCAGCCTCTCAGCTGTCAGAACAGACTTTTCTGTTGTTTAAGGCGCCCAGTCCGCAATACTTTTCTTTAGTGCCACCCTAGAGATCTAATATAGTATCTGTATTTTAAATGAGTTTCTTCATCCTCATGGGTGTCATAAATAAACATTTCAGTACCTACTCGATATTTTACAAGTCATTTACAAATGAATAAATAGATAATGTCATACTGAACCCTTCTGTGTGGGAACATGCTAATGACATTTTCAGGATTCCAGTTTTAATGTTTAAATATAAATATTTAAAATGTGATAGTACTATCACTTCTGTACATTTTACACACCTCATGGTTGTCAAAAGAAAAGAAAGATCTAGGTAGAATGCTCCTCTCCTGTGCCTGAACTAATACTTGTGGACTGTTACAATTATTGTCTGTTAGGGTTGTTTCACAGCAGTTTTTTTTAAAAAGGTATAGGCTCCAAGATGTGTCTCACATCATAGACCTTGGGAGAAGGGTGGTCAGTTAAATTTGTTAGAATAGAGCTCTTTCCTGCTGGCCTGAGGTTAAAACGTTTTTTTTTTCGAGAGGGATTGTGTACATCCTCCTAGGGACAGACACATTTCTCCTCAGCCTTCCAGCTCCAGCGCTATCTCTGCCTTTGAGGATGGAGTAGTAGCAGCTATTACCGATAAGGAGAGACAAACGTGTCATTCAAGGCTACTTCCGCCTTGAGGGCCACATCTGTGATTCTGCCAGAGGTGGGTAGGCAAGGAAGAGAAGGGAGGGACTGTTGTTTTTGAGTTATTTGACCTCACTTTGTGGGCCTGAGTGGTACACAAGCTCTGTGTGTGTGTGTGTGTTTGTGTGTCCCAAAATAGCTTGCCTAATAAACTTACCAGCTTTCTGCTGTGTTCATCTCTTGATTTCCAGGTTCTTGTCTGGAACAAAGAATTGAACAAGACAAACTAAAAATGGTGAGAAAGTTTATTTGAAAAAGTGAAGGTAGAGGGAAAGGGGGAAGCTAGTTCTGCAGAGCAAACTTGGGCTGAACAAAAAGGGGGAAAGAATTAAAAGCAAAAGTAAAATGATAGATACCCTGGGGGACATAGGGGGGGCTGTTGTGAAGAGGTAAGACAGTGCGCTCTGAGCTCTTCATGATGTCCTGTCTTTATTTCTTCCACAGCTTGTGGGAACCTGTGAGAACTTCCATGTATGGGGTTCTGAGATTTATTTGGTAAGGGTAACCAGGAATCTGACTTCCTCAACTAGCTTGTTTTTGTACCAGGAATCGAACTCAGGACCTTGCGCATGCCAGGCAGGTGCCATGCCACTGAGCCATATGCCTGGGCCCTCAACCAGCTTTGCCATCCCCTACCTTCTCAACTTGTGTGTGTGTGTGTGTGTGTGTGTGTGTGTATACTAACAGAGGCGTACATAAATTGGTACTTGCTATGGGAATGACGCGAATAGCCCAGTTGCTACTGGATGAAGAATTAAAAAGACTGCAAGGAGTGCCCTGTTAATCCTGAGCAGTGGAAATTAAGTAATTTTTCTTTAAAAATTCTGCCCCTACATAAATCTCACTCTGGCTTGCCTTTCCATAGTCCCTTCCCCTTAGCCGCTGGTTCTTTCTCTCTCCCTTTCTCAGCCTCTGCCTCCTCTTTGTCTCCTCTTTCCTTTAAGTTTGCTATGGTGCCTGAGATTCTAGAATTAGAAATATGCTTTTGGCGTGAATCTCTTTTCTTTCAAAAAAAAAAAAATTGCTAATTTGTCCAGACTGGACCTGAACTTGCAGTCTGCTGCCTCAGCCTCTCAGAGTGCTGGGGTTCTGGGTCTGACGCATGGTGCCCAGCTCAGAATTTCTTTGACTTGGTATTTGCAGAAGATGAGATACGGCTCCATGCGAGTCACTGCTGCACTGCACAGCCCTTGCTTTTGTGGTGGGACTTACAGTAGAAGCTGGGGGGTGTGTTTAGAAGAATGTCCATTACTGGGGCTCCTCACAACATGGCAGTGCTTCTCTGGGCCTCCACTTGCCTAGTAGCACATGTGAACCTCAAGGTTTCATTTTGGTTAACAACAAATGAAAATAAACACATTCTGAATCATCTGAGTGATCACTTCATAACAAGATCAACTCCTGAAACTTCCCACCTGTGTTTACATCTGGGCCTGTCTCTAAGTAGAAGTCTTTGTTTCTGGCCAATGATTGATTTGTAAACAATGGGTTTCCACCAGAATCAGGCCAGACGATATCAACTTCTGATAGAGGCCTAACACGAAAAGTGATGGGAGAATTGATCCATCCTGTTGCCCCCAAAACATGAGCATTCCTAGCTCCACAGGATCTTGGCTCTAATGTCAGTGCCATCGTTACACTGGGAGTGACAGTGCAATTGTAACACAACTGTATTTGTCCCCTTCAATTCGTTTTAATATTGTGTTGCTCTTATTCCTTTTGTTGAATTTTTAAAGTAAATTTTTTTTTTTTGGTTTTTTCCCGGTACCAGGAATAGAACTCACGATGTTGCGCTTGCCAGGCAGGCGCTGTGCTGCTGAGCTAAATGTTGAAAACGTGGTAAAATATAGTTGGCCCTCCTTAGCCACGGGTTTCACATCTGTGTGTTCAACCAACTGTTGGGCAAAAATATTTCAGGATAAAACATTGCACCTGCACTGAACGTGTACAGAATATCTTTTGTCATTATTTTTTAAACACCGTATAACAACTATTTACCTAGCATGTAAATTGTGTTGGATATTGTAAGTAATCTAGAGATGATTTAAAGTATACAGGAGCATGCCTGTAGGTTATTTGTAAATATCATGCCTCCTTATTTCAAGGACTTGGGCATTGATGGATTTTGATGTCCCTAGAAGTCTTTAAACTAATATGATAGATGGTGCAGGGATGACTGATTTAAGTCAAGGGGAGTAGGGTGTATTATTCCTTTTTCCATTAATATAACAAAATACCTGAGACTTGATACTTTATAAAGTAAAAGGGAAGTTCTGGAAGTTCAGACTCTCAGTTCTGGAAGTTCAAAGGCATGGCATTAGCCTTGGCTTGGCTCTGGTTGAGCTGTCAGGGCACACAGCATCACAGCAGCAGAAGCCTGTTAGAGAGACTGCAGGAAGTGAACTGAAGCCAGAGTGACCAGAGCAGGTCCAGTCTTGTGCTTCTTCCCCACACACAACTAGGTTCTACTTGTTGAAAGTCCTTCTACCTCCCAACATCATCACATCTCTCTATTATTGGGGACAATGTCCTACCTTGTCCAGCTCATAGCAACACTTAAATCTGTGCGGATTGCCAGAGTTTAGGAAATGACGTCTAGTTTGTAGCTAGGGTGAGTTCTGTCACAGGGATCCTAAAGGAGGGTTGAACAAGGATAGGGAGGCCAGGGTGAGAATATTTGGTGATCAGAGACGAAATGAATGGTGACTTTGTAAGTATTTGGGATAAATAAAGAGGAATTAAAAAGGATTTCAGATGTGCCACCTCCTCCTCCACTCCAAACTTGGTTGACTTCAAAATTTGACATACAACTGGTACTCCAAGAGGGCTACTATGTAATGGAAGAACTGTTTCAGAAATATCTGACATCTTCTGGATTGCTTTCAAAAACCAGTGTATTTCTAAAGTGACTCATTATGAAAACTGAGGCCTGTAACCTCAAGGAAGCCGGGTGAAGTGGAATCAGACCCTTTTCACTTAGCCCGTGAGGGGCTGAGGCCAGCTGTGGAATCCTCAGTCGCGGAGGATGGTGGAGAGGCTAGGCTGGTGCAGAGAGCCGAACCTAACCGTAACTGTTTATAGGACACTCACTTTAATGCTGGAGTCAGGGACCTAAAGGTTGTTGAGATAAAAGTACTTTACTTTTGTATCCAAAGATGAATCAGTTTTATAGCAAATTCTGAGAGAAGGAGTTATGCCTTCAAGTTTCTTCTATGTTTGCTACATATGTACAGGAAAGAAATTTCTGCTAAATGCCTCTAAAATCTCTTTAATTTGATGGGAGGTATACATGCCAGTGTCTTTTTTTTAAAAAAAAAAATATAATTTGGGAAGTTAACATATTAGTAATTATCTCTGAAAAAAATCACTTCCTAGATAAAACAATGATATCATAAAATAAAGCCCAGGATTTTGTGATTTCTGTGCTTTGGGTCATATTAGTACACTAAGCAAACACCTTTCGTGCAAAATTCAGGTGTTTTTATGATAATAAGAAAGTTAATCACATCAAATAAAAATTTTAGGGTCTCATTTTCTTAAACAAATAATGGAGTTACCACAACATTACCTTTGAGAAGATATAAAATTGCTAGTGTTTATATGTTTCATTACATATATTATTACCTAATGAGAAACATTTGGCATATAATGTACTTTACATGTTATATACGTAATGAGAAACTTCTCCATATGTACTGTAATACACAATGCTTTTATTCCTGTGACTTGTGACAGGGAAAACATGCTGAGCAGGAGTCCAGTCCCAGGTGTTCAGAGAGGCGGACCAGGCCCTCCCGGAAAGGTGTGGCTTTTATAATTATTCTGGGGACCAGGCTCTCTGGGACCGGGGTGGCTTCCAAAGTTGTTCTGAAGCTGGATTTGGTTTGCATTTTACAGTCTGTCGTTTCTACTTCATCCCATCTGCAAACACCAAAAACTCAGCCTTCTCAAAGGACAAAGGCAGAATGAGAGGGAGAAAAAAGGGAAAATGAAGACTTCACTTTTAGAAAATGAATAACAATAGAGAAAAATTCATGGTAAATTAGCTACTGTAGGATGAAGTCAGTCTGATGAAAGGTAAACAGGAAAGATAATTTAGAAGATGTGAAAGAAGTATAAGATCCAAAGATTAAAAAAAAAAAGCAAGGGACAGTGAGTGTGAGGTATAAGGAAATGCTTTAGAAGCAGACTGGGAAGAAAGAGCAAATAATAACTGGAGATGTTAGCAAGTGCATGTGAATTTCAATCTTGCCTTAAATGACACCTTTTAAGTCATTGTTGAGCTAATTTACATTTATTTGATAATGAAAGAACGTCTTACTGTCTTATTTTAAGAAAAAAATTTTAAGATAAAACTGTGTTCCTTTTTTCCATAGAGCATTCATTAATGTGATAATGAAAGAATTATTAAAACCCAGCCTTTTCTTTTGTGACTTCTTTCTTTGATCTAGAAAGCAAAAAAAAAAAAATGATGTTTTTCTGGTGCAAAATGAATCTGTGTAGAATGACCCGTTCATCTCCTGTACAGTGCTGAAGCTCCACCCATGAATGACCATGTCACCCCCTTACAGTAACTTCCACACATACATCGGTATCAGAAGTGTAATTTAGATTCCTTACTACATTTTCGAGCAATGGCTATCCCTTGTCTACAGTTGTAATTTTACTTCCTCTGCAGGAGGCAGAAACAATTTAAGGCCTGCTGGTATTTATTACAAATGAACTCCCTCAACAAACTTTCCCAGTCCTTTTGCGATGAGAAATCCATACAATGGCACAAAACGCAGTACAGGGAGAATAAGGGGCTTGGGCTGCCTTTGTGTTGCAGTCTTAGCTGTCCGGGTTAGGTCTTTTCCTCTGATCTCAGAGTGTGACAGCATTAGCAAGCACTTGGAGCTTTCTGTGTGCTAAGCAATGTGGAAAGCCCTTCCTGCATGTTATCTCAACACAATGGAGTGGACAATACTTTATCCCCAGTTGTCAAATAAGGAAAATGAGTGAAGTTGAGGGAAGAAATTAACTTCAAGTGATGGACCTATTAAAAGTTGGAGCCAGGATTTGAACTTCTACCACTTGGTCTAGGACTGTTAGTCAGACTAGTGTAGATGCTTTTAGATCTGTGCCACAGGAATTCTAATAATGGGGTTATGTAGTAAACTGCTTAAATAGCATGTCAGCCAATATGTATTAAAGGTATCTTAGTTGTTCTTTTCCTCTGGAAAATCTTAATGCTAGATCAATATACCAGCTGTTTTCATGTTTGAGCAGTGTCAGACTGGTAAATTCATACTGTATTCTATTTAGTTATATATCCACTTTGAGATCTTTGAGGTCTTACTCTGAGATCTAGAATTCTGTGTGAATACTCTGTACCCTCAGACTTCTGTGGTTTTTCTTGGTTGATTTCAACAATATCACATACTACTAGGTTTGAACTTATTTCTTCAATAGAGATGGGTAATAGTTGCTAATAGGCTGTCACAGCCAAATTCATCTTAGGCTTCCAGATGGGGGAGACCCATAGGGATATCTTGGAAAAAAAATAAAATAAATCTTACATATACTACATAAATATACCCGCAGTTTTTCACATAGAGAAACACTGAGGCCTGAGTGTAAAAGGTATGGAAATTCTAGTGCTCCTGAATTTTTAAAGGGCTGAGCCCATTGCCTGCCAGATCCATGTACATGAAGTCATTCTTTGAGATTTTAATTTGGAGGCCAGAATTGATTGTGTTCTTTTAGATCTTTTATAGCTAGGCCAGAAGATTTTCTAGAAAATAAAAATATGAATGATTCTTAAATGTTTCTGAGTCACTGTATTTGCCAATTGGCTATTTGATGCCCAAAACCATGTGTGGCATTGAAGGAATCCTTGTGTAGATTTGAGCATGGGTTTCCTAATCCATCAGCATTTAGACCCGGAGTAACGACTAGGCTGGAGCAAAGCACTGTGTAATAGCTACTGTAACAAAAACTAAGAGTTTAGAGCTGATGTGAGTGAGTCCTTCAGTAATTAGAGGACCATATGTGCATACACCAGATATGTGAAAGAGTCCCATTGGAAGTGGAATTTTATTCCAAAAGTTGTTGTGGATTAAACTAAATAAAATAAGTGAAAGTACAAATTCTAGAATAGGGAGTGATGAACAAAATGTCTCTTTAAAATACAGGAAGGAGAGATTTTCTGTATAGGGAAAATCGGTATGTTAGATATGCAGTGCATATCAGAGTCATGATTGTGATGAAGGCTAGTTTGGAATCAGATAGTTAAATCTTGAATGCTAAGCGTGTCTTAGACTGTGTTCTACGCAGCCCAGTTATTCCCTTTGAGTAGCTGGTGAAAATGTACCCCACAGTGAGATGTGTACTGGCAGCATCGTGGTTCACAAAGTTTCTAGGGGTTTCTCAAAGTCTTGAATTTGCTAACGTGCACTGTACCCTGCATTTGCAGGGAGGAACAATCATAGCAGGCCATACCTCTCACACTGTAGCGCGGAACGTTTGCTCTGCAGACTACACGTGAGCAGCTGCCCTGGATGTGAGCTTTCTGGGTGATGGTGTTTGGGAGATATGCGCTCACACTCTCTATGCAGGAGGAAGCAGTGAGCAGTGTCCTGGAAGAAGGCGGTAAGAAGAAAGTGTGGTTTAAGGCAAGTTTCGCACTGCTTCAGCCTCATTCTGTTTATCATTCCTGCGGGCATAGACTTATGCAGCTAAGACTCTCAGAGTACAGAGAAGTCCTACAATTTCATGTGATCCCAAAGTCACTGATAGGAACTAATTTCAAAAGGGAAAAAATTCTTTTCATGGTGAGCTGCTCAAGGCTTCTTTTCACACTGCCTTTGAATTTGAGTCTTTTTCCTTGTTGATCACTAGTGCTCCGCTCCTCATGATTATTGCTGTTGGGCCTTGGTGTTGGGAGGCGTGGGAGAGGTGCATGGCTACCCGCATTTTCTATAGAATTCTCCACATTACTTAGTGCCGAAGGGAGGATTTACAGAGACCTCAAGAAGCCCACGAAGATGTAGAGGGATGAGGCAAGTTTCAGTTGCTCTGTTAGTGGGGATAAAACTGTTATGCTCTTTCTAGCATCCTGCTCCCCCAAACCCTATTCTGATGGCACCATGTTGCTTGTGTTCTGTGTTGTCAGCCTCTGGATTATAAAAGGATTGTGGGAGATGGACTCCAAAGATCATTTTGTCTTCTGTTCCTATTTGAAAGATAATTAGATGGGAAGTACAATTTGCTCACTTGATCCTTGATTGTATTTTTCTCTGCTTTTCAATACCTATGTTTAGGCGCATTTCCTTTTCCAAGTTTTGACACAAGGCTGCAGATCAGTGTTTTAGAGAAAATTGGCAAAACAAGTACAGTGGACTAGGGAAATATTAGGAGAATTAATGACACAGTTCACATGTTCATTGTGGAAGACCTTTGTTTAAAATCTCCTTTTCAGAAATTCAGGTTGAAACTTCTATTTTTAAGGAAAATTTGTCATCCTTGCCAAGGATCACATGCCAGATCCCATGTAATTCATTTAAACTCAGCTTTAAACTAAAATTAGGGGCGGTGGGAGAAAAAAAATTGGAGAGTACTCTACAAAATAAATCCTAAAGTTGTTATAAAAGCCATTCTGCATTTAGTCCAAACTCTGAAGTAGATAAATGCAAGTCTTTCAGAATAATCACTTTTTACAAAAAGTTGCTCAACTGTGGGTGCTTCCAACTTCCCTTTTAATCTGTTCATTCCAATTTTTCACCCTAAATGGTCAAAAATTTCTCTATATTAGAATGGACTCTTTTTTATTTAAATTATTCTGTGTGTGTGTGTGTGTGTGTGTGTGTGTGTGTGTGTGTGTGTTTGAGTGTGTGCTGTCATTCTTACTGTTTGTGTCTAGTGGTCTTGGAGATTTTCTAAATAATCAAAAAACACTTATGTCATAGACAGTGTTTACTGCCTTTAAACAATAGTTTACCTTTTTTTTTTTAACAGGCGATGTGTTAGAGCATGTATTTGCAAAACTGTATAGACAGCAGGGAGGTTGAGCGTGAGACACTAGTCATACTGCTTGGATTCAACCCTGGCTTCATTACAAACTGTGATAAACTCGGGTGAGTTCTTTAGTCTCTGAGTGCCTTGGTTTCTCCTTCTTTAAAATAAAATTGGTGGCCAGGGATATAATTTATTGGCACAGTCCCTGCCTGGCAAGTGCAAAGTACTGAGTTTGATTCCCAGTACCAAAAGATTAAATAAAATTGGTAATAATGAAACTGAATGCATACTTTTGTTGAATATTTAAGAGTTTAAAATAGTACCAGGTAGTAAAAGAATGAGTAGTAAATAAATGTCAGTAATTAGTACTAAATAAATCAGTAACATAACTATTAGTCGTATTTTTAGATTATGTTGCTTTAATGAGTGATTCTCTGATTAGTTTTGGTGAATTACTGAAGAGTGAGGGGTAGAATTGAAGCAGGACAGTGTCATCTCTGGTTTCTAATATGATCATTGGAACATCTGTAACTGGCAGATAGAACTTGATTTCTTTATATGCTTATATGGATGCAGGAGCCATGTCATTTCCCCTTAATGTCAAGCTCCAGAACCCTCTCTCTGTCTATGCAGGCTTGGAAACAACTACTGGCTTCGTGTTCTCTACAAGAGAGTAGAGAAAAATCAAAGAGAATATCTGATTTACTTTTCTAGTTTCAGAAACCTTGTGTGATCTTTTGACACAGAAACTTACGGGGGCTAAGAATATTAACCCCTATGTACCAGTTGGTGACACTGGTGACTGTTTTAGTATTAAATTCCTAATAAAATAAGCTTATTAGTAAATCATAATTTATTTCTATAGTCAGATTCCTCAGAACTATATTTAAGGTCATTACTGACCATGGAATTGCCAGTTCAATATTTTAAGATCTATCGTTGCTGTGTAAGCCTGGTCTCATCTCTGAAGTATTTCCAAACTCTTTGGTTTAGGATTTTTTTTCTGATAGCTTGCCACTAAAAGAAAAACCTATGATGTGTGCTTGAGAAATTCTAAAACCTTCTTGGCCTTTAGCCTCTGAATTCTTTCTCTAAACGGTCTCTCTAAGCCTATATTATTATTTCAACTTCCTTCCAGACTAATGACTTCTAACCTGTCTTTAGTCTAGACCACTCACAGTCGCTCTAAGATGTTTTGACTGGGTTATATCATCCTTAGCTCAAATGGAAGGGTCTTCAAAGGAGAATCATTTCCCAAAATACCCCCTCCTCCTTCCTTCCCAGTGGCTTATTGGTGATATCCTTATTCCTCTGCTTACTGCAGTGTAACCACTGACCATTATTAACTTTTCTATATCCTTTATCTCTTTATCCATCCAACTGCCTCAACTTCTGATTCTTCAGGGGTTACTTTCTCACCTAACTCTCCCTCTTTCAGTTTTTCCTTGCTCCCTATGTGCTCAAGAACTCATGACTTCTTGCCTGTATATTATAACAGCTTCCTAACCGGTCTCTATGGCATGCTTTTGTAGTCCTGTCTTCTCTGGGGCTTTCCACTACTGATCCAAAACTTCACTCCTGGTCTAAAACTTACAGGGGTCTCATTAAAGTCCAGGGGCCCCTTTGATTTGCCCTCCTTTAGCCCTACTATAATTTATCTTTTATTCTGCAGCAAGAGTTCCTTTCTTTCTTTCCATCTTGCTTTCTTGCTTTATTCCTCTTTCTTTCTTTCTTTTTTTTTTATTTTAAAGAGTAAAAGAAGGATAACATAATAATAGGGGGGGCTTACCAAATTACAGACAAAGTGGTAGGAAA